>NW_028227270.1:22938919-23058919 GCF_978045245.1 Mus caroli | reverse complement strand
TTAAACCAGGTGAGGGAGGTGGTACACACCTTTAATCCCAGCACTCTGGAGTCAGAGTCGAGGCTACAATTATTTTGTAAGACCTCGTGTCAAAAGAAAAGAGATCTCCATCTGGCAGGTTTTTTTCCCCCTTTAATGGGAGCTTGAAAGGAAGTTTTCAAGAGAATAGCACTCGACATCCCCTGGGAGAACTGGGGAGGAGAGGGGATGGAGTTGCGGCTCAACCCACAGGTGCCTAGAAATTGTTCTTTCCTTAGAAACAGTTCCCATTGAGCACTATAAACTAACTTTCTGTTCCTGTGGCCTTCTGACAAAATGTAACAACTTTGTTATGTGCTACTTTGTGTGACTGTGGTGTCTTCATGTCTCTCCTGGAAGTTTTGTATTCTTGTATTGCTGCTTACTTACTGACCTCAGCGATGGAGTTGATAGAGCAACATATGTTTCTCAGGATTCAGGAGCTTTCTTTTTCCACTGAGATGAATGTTACTCACCCATTCTACTCAGAAGGCCGTGATAAGGACCAGTGGTTTTTTAAAAGAAGTTTTCGAGATAAAGTATCTCTATTAAGTAGCTCTAACTGTCCTAGAACTTACTGTGTAGACCAGGCTGACCTCAAACTCCCAGAGATGTGCCTGCCTCTGCCTTCCAAGGGCAGAGCTTAAAGGTGTGTGCCCCTCACACCTGGCTTGTGTAATGTTTCTTGTGTGTATGTTTTCAGGGCATGACTATTTAGTATTGCATGACCAGTTGCTGAGCTCCTCCTTTCTGGGGAGGACTATTTCTCCTGCTCTCTAGTGCTCCACCATAGTCAGCAGGATCAGTCTTTTGAAATGGTTTGAAAGTGCTGCAGTGGTCATACAGTACGGATGCATTTCTCTCTTAATTCCAGGCAGTTCTGATCATCACACACTCAGTTCCCTTTCAAGGTGTCCAAAGGGGCAATATGCTGTCAAATGACAAAAATTCACTGGATCTTCAGTTCTTCCTGTTTCAAGTGACTGTGTATTTGGGACTGTCACATATCCTGTGACACCAATCCATATAATCTACATATTTCTCATCAAAACTTACAACAAGTTGCTTATGCTTACTCTGAACAAACACTGATAAATATACTTTTAATTCTTAAAAAAAATACATTTTGTAGGGCCAGGGAGGTGCCTCAGTAGGTAAAGCCACTTGCTGCCAAGCCTGATGACTTGAGTTCAGTTCCTGAGACACACATAATAGATGGGAAACCCCAGATCCTGAAATTTATCATCCTCTACATGCATGCTGTGGCCCATGTGTGCCTATATATATGCGAACAAAATAGATAAGTGTAATAGCTCATTTTTAAAACAAGTCTGTAAAGTGCTTCACTGTCTGAATCATGGGTATGATAGTAAACAGTGCTGGTCAACCTGGCTACAAGTTGGTTATACCTCAGCTCAAATTGAGAAGACTTACAGAAATGGCATTTTAAAAAATGAATCTCACCGGGCAATGGTGAGATTCACTTTTAAAACAAAAAACAAAAAAAATTAATCTCAAATAATGGCCTACTGTCTTAGCATAAAAGTTTATTTTCTTTGGTAGCCTGATCTTTAGATATTTGGCACTAGTAAACTATAGAAGGGGAGAAACTAACTGAAATGTGTTTGGACAGTGTTGGAGGTGTGCTGTGTTCCCTGCATCCTTTCCCAGGACATAAGCAGCAGCATCCCTTTTTGTCTGTTTTTTTTTTTTTTTTTTTTTTTTTGTTTTTTGAGACAGGGTTTCTCTGTATAGCCCTGGCTGTCCTGAAACTCACTTTGTAGACCAGGCTGGCCTCGAACTCAGAAATCCGCCTGCCTCTGCCTCCCGAGTGCTGGGATTAAAGGCGTGCACCACCACACCCGGTGTGCATCCCTTTTTACACAGAACACTCTGTCAGGCTCAGCAACTTGTACACACCATACAGCTAATAAGCAAATGGCAAAGCCTCAGTTCACAGGCAGATCCCCTACCTCTGAATATCCTGTGCATCCTGTTATGTTAGGAGGCTTGCAAGAGTAGTGTTTGGGTGTGTAGTTAAAATGATTGCGTATATACATTTATATAAGTTACATACTACCATAAATTTTCTAATTTTTTCCTTTCAGATATTTTAATATCCCAATTCCAGGAAAATACTGGATAACACCCTTGAGAAAAAAAACCAAGAAATCATGAAAAAGTGTTTTAATTATTAAAGCCATGGCTACATCTGCAAATCTGGACATTGGGGCCCAGCTGATCGTGGAAGAGTGTCCCAGCAGCTATATCTCTGGGATGCCAGACATCAAGCTAGAGCACCAGCTGGACCCAAACCCAGATGAAGGAGCAGCCCAGGGTGTCGCCATGGGGATGAAATTCATATTGCCAAACCGATTTGATATGAACGTGTGTTCTCGATTCGTGAAGTCCTTAAATGAAGAGGATAGTAAAAATATTCAAGATCAAGTGAACTCTGACCTGGAGGTGGCGTCTGTCTTGTTTAAAGGTTGAAAGTTATGGTACAACTCCCTCCGCTCACTTCCGTTTGGCTGACTCCATTCTGTTTCCCTTGAATCAGGAGATGCAGAGTTGAGGAAAAGCTTGAAAGTCATCTTTTCAAAGGATTTTCTAGAATCTCACAGACACCCATATTAAATTTCTGTTGCTTTTTTAAAAATACCCCTTGTCTAAGCCAGGTGTAGTAACACATACCTTTAGTTAGTCCCAGCACTTGAGAGGCAGAGGCAGGTGAGTTCAAGGCTAGCCTAATCTGTTAGTGAGTTCCAGACCATCCAGGGATTCATAGTGAAACCCTATCTATCTATCTATCTATCTAAATAAATAAATAAAATCCTCATCTGATCTTTATTTATAATTTCCCTAAGAAAGTTGTATCTTTTTTTTTAATTAGGTATTTTCCTCATTTACATTTCCAATGCTATCCCCAAAAAAGTTGTATCTTTTTAAATGATAGAAAAATATTTCTTTTCTTTGTCAAAACTAGTTTAATATTTCCTGTTTCATGACTAATTTACATCAACTTCTAATACTGTAATTCAATGATCTGTCAGCATGCTATAGTTACTTTGTAATGATCTATTGAATATTAAATCTAATAGATCAAGATAAATAATTTTCTTTATAGTGCTTACACTACAGCCTATAAGTCTATAAGTTTAGACTTATATAATTAATAAATTAACATCCCCTGATAAGCCCTTGTGAACTGAAGCTGTTAAACCTCATATATTATTTCATGTGAACATTAACACGTTTTTTTATACTGCTCTGTCATTAAAATACTATTCTAATTTGTTTTATTTAGCTGAGTGCAATATCCATACCTCTCCTTCTCCTGGAATTCAAGTAAGGCATGTCTACACACCATCTACAACAAAACATTTCTCACCCATAAAACAGTCAACTACTTTAACCAACAAGCACAGGGGAAACGAGGTCTCTACCACACCTCTGTTAGCAAATTGTAAGTATGCCTTAGAATGTATCGAAATACTGTGTAAATAACTAATGCCATTCAAATCAGGGGTTTGTATTTGAAATCTTAGTTTCAGTAAATAAATATTCTAGCTTTAAAAGCTTAAGTGATACATTAATTCTATTAATAAGTTGAAGCTTTTTCATGTGTTGTTCTATGTTTGAAAATTTGTTATATCTCTATGTCTCTATGAGAACATATACAGTTTAAAATATTATTAAAACCTTTATAGTTTTGCCAAAAAGAAGTGAGTTACTGTGATTTTTTTAACAAATTAAGGTATCAGTGCTTTTGTGTTCTTCTAGTTTAATGTTTTACTTATATAGGAACGTAATTGTAAATAAAGACTTACGTATTAGTTCACTGATCAAGAAATGGCTTTGTAGTAAAAGATATATAATCCTACGGAAACATTTCATTAGCATATACTTTAAACATGAAGTCACCCTTTAAAAAACTTTGCTTGTAAAGTCATTCTATAGGATATAACATTTCTCTGCCTGAGCTAACAGATATTCGGTGAAGCATGAGTATTTGAGTGAGAGCTAACCAGCTAACAATTAGATGACAGTAACTGCATTTGAAACTCTAATGTCTCTGTAGTCTAAAGCCTGGTGATATCTCAGTCTCTACTTTAGAGATCTTAAATCCCTCCAGATTGCAGACTGCACACAGCAGCAGGGGAGCCAGGAAGCATTCTAGTTCTACCTACAGGCCATTTCTAGTTTACTTAAATGTGTGTGCCTCCACATAACGCTGAAGTGTTATAACCCAGTCATAACACTGACGGCAATATTAGTTAAAGGTGCAGCTCACAGAGGTTGATTCATAGTATTCCAACTGTAGAACTTCTCTGCTGGAAAAGATAAATACAAAACTAGAGACTGTTCCCCCACCGGACGTAGTGGCGCACGCCTTTAATCCCAGCACTTGAGAGGCAGAGGCAGGCGGATTTCTGAGTTCAAGGCCAGCCTGGTCTACAAAGTGAGTTCCAGGATAGCCAGGGCTTTACAGAGAAACCCTGTCTCGAAAAACAAAAACAAAAACAAAAAAAAAAAGAGACTGTTCCCCTATGTTACAAATAAAAATGTTTAGACAGCTAGCCAGTGTTTAACATGCTAACTAGCCTCAGCTGACCTTCTGCTCATAAATGTCCTCTCACCAGCCAAGGCAGTCACACCTATACTCCCAGAGCTGGGGACACCAAGGCAAGGTGATAAGGAGCTTGAGCTATCCAGGCTACAGAATGAGACTGTCTTTAAAATTAAACCTAACCCCTCAAAAAAAGAGAAAATCCGGTAAGGCTAGATTTCTATAGATGAACTCATTCCTAGTGTTATGAAAGCCCATCCAACCTCAGAATAAACGTATTTAGGGGACTGGAGAGCTGGCTCAGCGGTTAAGAGCACTGGCTGCTCTTCTGGAAGACAGGAGTTGGATTCTCAGCTCTTACGTGGTGGCTGTCAACACCTCCACCCATCTTATGGCCTCAATGGGCATACATTTTAAAAAATACGTGTATTTAAAGTTTAAAAGGCTGGCAATGTCTGCATATCCCTGTAGCTTCAGCTACTCAGAAAGGTGAGGAGGGAGGATTGCTTGAGCTTACGTGACCAACTTTGGGGCTGGGCAACATGGTGAGACCCTCTCAGGAAAAACAAGTTAGATCTTCAGTGGAGTCACTAAGAAACCAAAAGGATGCTGTTGTGTTGTTTTGGACTGCCTTCAAACACTTGGAACCAGAGGTAGCATTTTAAAAATCAAGTACCTAAATCACTCTTTAGGATAAATTTCGCCCAAAAATAATAATTTGCAGGAGTCACATTATCTATCATGAGTCAGTTCTCAGAGAATATGACCTGTGATATTAGGATACTTTGTTAGGCTTAAATGGTAAGATGGTGGGGTTTGTCTTGGAAAAGAAACTGGTTTCACCATAGGACGAGAGTTGTGTGACCCATAAGATGCATGTGAAGAATTTTATCATATTGTTTCAGCTCTGTCTGTTCACCAGTTGGCAGCCCAGGGAGAGATGCTCTACCTGGCTACTCGTATTGAACAAGGTAATACCCTAGTTTTAAGTATTATATTTGAATTTATTAGAATTGTTATTGTTTTATTTTTGTATAGGAGACTGTAAAGACAAAAGAAGTTGTATAGTCTCACCAAACACATAACCCAATGGGTAGCAAAGAAGGAAATTTTTAAGTAATATAAACTATAAAATTTGGGGCTTTAGGGTGGCTCTGAGGTTAAGAACACTGGCTATTCTTCCAAAGGACCCAATCTAGTTCCCAGCACCCAGAGGACAGCCAAGCCTGTCTGTAACACCACATCTAGGAGATTCAATGCCCTCGTTCTAACCTCCAAGGGTACCAGGCTCACATGTAGTGTGCATATATACACACAGGTACAACACCCATACACACATTTTTTTGTAAATATGTTTTGCCTGTCTCACTATGTTGTCCAAATTGGCCTCAACCCCACTGTCCACCTGCCTCAGCCTTCCGAGTGCTGAGATTACAAGTGTATATCTCTACAATCCAGCTAGTTCATACTTCTTCACTAAAATGCATACTATGTACTATGATTTCTATTTGTTTTTTTTTTGTTTTTTGTTTTTTTGAGACAGGGTTTCTCTGTGTAGCCCTGGCTGTCCTGGAACTCACTTTGTAGACCAGGCTGGCCTTGAACTCAGAAATCCGCCTGCCTCTGCCTCCCGAGTGCTGGGATTAAAGGCGTGCGCCACCCTGCCCGGTTTTTCTATTTGTTTTTAACTATGCATCGGTTGATTACAAATGTTTGCTGACCGTCTTAGCATTCTTTATAAATGTATTTATTGAGTAAATTTTCACCAGTAGAATCCAAGTCACAAACTAGATGACTTTTGTCCTGCAGAGGGAGGGTCCAGTTAGGTCTTCAGCTATGCTAAGCCAATGCCTAGAGCTACGCCTGTACCTCTGGCTTCTTGTTTTAGCATTTTAACCAGATGACTGGCCTCAAATCAGTGTTAGAGTTACAGTTTCCCCAATAGACACAGTGATATTTAAATTCTTAGTAATTTGTGGGTTAAAATGGTACCTCACAGTAATTTTGTTGATATGTTTAGATTATAATCCCTTTGAGTTTCTTTTTTTTTTAAAGATTTATTTATTTATTATATGTAAGTACACTGTAGCTGCCTTCAGACACTCCAGAAGAGGACTCCAGATCTCATTACAGATGGTTGTGAGCCACCATGTGGTTGCTGGGAATTGAACTCAGGACCTTTGGAAAAGCAGTCAGTGCTCTTAACTGCTGAGCCATCTCTCCAGCCCCCCGAGTTTCTTTTTTCTAAACTATCAATAATATATTTATGTCATATGAACTCCACAATGAAGCTGACCTCTATTGTTTCATGCATATAGTTTTCCACAGTTTATTCTTTTTGTATGACCTCTTTAGATTTTTAATCATGAATTTTTGTCCTTTGTGACTTTGGAGTTTTACATCCTGCTTAGAAAAGATTCTCCACTCTAGGATTATAAAGAAACCACCCATTCTTATGCTAGACTTCCGTGATTTCCTTCTTTATAGTCTTTGATGCATGTGAAATACTTTTTTAGTATAATAAAGAGTAAGACACCTGTTTTACTTTAAAGTTGGCGTCCCAATGTTGTCTGCTGATTCCAGGGAGCATGATCCAAGAGTCTGGTTTTTGTGAGACTTAGTTATATTTCTGCTGATATGTGTAGATATTTGGGGCTAGAGAGATGACTCAGAAACTAAGATCTGATGCTGCTCTCGCAGAGGACCTGAGTTCAGTTTCTAGTCTCTGCATTAGGTGGCTTACACCCCTCCAGAACTCCAGGGGTACCTGATACCTCTTGTTTTGACAGCCCCTGCACTTGCATGCACCCATACTCCCAACAGACACATAATTTAAAAATATAAATAATTTTTTGAAAAGTAGAAATTTCATGTTCAGCCTCCCAAGTAAGTGTAGAAGGGAAGCTGTGCAATGTTTAACTATTAGGCTACATTTAGGGAATAAAAATGAAGTTGGAAGTGGAATTGTGTGGCACTGGTTCAGATCATCCAGTCTTGATATTTCATATTATACTAGGGACTGCATGGACGAAGGAAACTCACAGGCAGCAGTGCTAGCTAGAGCCGAGGACGGCCTTTGTGAGATGCTGAGGTTCTTAAGTACACATTCAGGTGATGCCAAGGCTCTCATTTTGTTGTGATCTTCCTATCTTGTATTGAGATGAGTTTGCTACTAATCTGTGTTGAGCAGAAATTAAGTCACTTGCCCAGCACCAAACCACTAGAACATGAAAGAGCCAGGATTATATCTTGGGTCTCCTGTCCCTGAGACCAATGCTGACCTAACCTGATTCTGTGTGTGGTATTTGTACTTTAAAGAGTGTGCTCCATGCACCCAGCTTTGTTGCATGGCCCATTTTAACATGTGCAGACTGAAAGTCGCAACAGTACATCCAGACCTCAGCAAACGAAATTCAGCCTGTTGAACTTCACTGAGTCATAAGTTTTTAGAAAGTGTTTTCAAAGTGATATTAATATGTTGTTGTTAACTTAGATCACAAAAAATGCTTTTCTTTCCAATAGAAAATGTTATCAATCACACGGATGAAGAAGGATTTACCCCCCTGATGTGGGCTGCGGCACATGGGCAAATAGCTGTGGTAGAGTTCCTTCTTCAGAATGTAAGGAAAATGCTTAGCCAATGTGCATGTGTGGCTTCCTATGCTCACTTAAGTCTGTAGTGCAGTATTTCTGTCTGTAACCAACTAGACATAAGGATGGAGGGCACAAGAAAAATCCTGTCTAGTAGTCCCTTGGAACCTGGGTCTAGCCGGGAAAGCAATGGAATCCCACGTAAATCAGTGAGAAGCCGTTGCCGTCCAGCCCCTTGCTGACTGGAGGAGGAACAGAAGTAGTGTCAAGGGGTCCTGGTGAAAAGGCTTCTTGGAGGAGCGGGGGGGGGGGGGGGGGGGGGGTCTTTCCAGAGTAAAGGAGAATTGGGACTGAGGCAGTTACGTCCTTAGTAACCCTAGAGTGTGGCCTCACCTCAGTGTCAAGCTGTAACCGTATTCACAGACAGTATTCTTGTTTACAACAGCTGAAAATCCTTTCTCTTCATGTCCGAGACAGGGTGCAGATCCCCAGCTTCTAGGAAAAGGTCGAGAAAGTGCCCTGTCATTGGCCTGTAGCAAGGGCTACACAGACATTGTCAAAATGCTGCTTGACTGTGGAGTTGACGTCAATGAATATGACTGGGTGAGTCCACCCTGGAGCGGGCTGAACCTCAGGTGGGAAGTGCTGGCCTGGTGTGCACAGCACATGGAGGTGGACACGGGAGGACTGACGTTCCAGCTCACCCTTGGCTGCTTGGCTATTTCAAGGCCACAGGACTACTTAAAACTCTGCCTCAAAAAAAATTAAACAAATACAATTATTGCAATATTTATAGGATTTAATTTATTTCAGGGAAATATAACCTTTATTAAGGCATTGGAAGAAAAAATTGTACTTATTTAGGATGAGCAAGTTAGTGTCATAAATCCAGTTTCTTCCTGTGATTTAAAAAGTTTTGCACACAATATGAATATTGTTTTAGGCTATTTTTACATGCCCAGGTCCGTAGCAACATTTGAATGACTGTTGCTCACTGAAAATGCTGATGACAGACAATTTTCCTCCTGCAGAACGGAGGGACACCTTTGCTTTACGCTGTCCATGGGAACCACGTGAAGTGCGTAAAGATGCTGTTGGGTAAGCAGGTGAACGTAGTCCTTGTTTGGAAGAAGTCCTGTGATCGTCTTAAGCTGTCCTGTTAAGAAGAGCAAACATATCGTTGGGTTGCATTGCTCTGCTAGCATTTGCCCATGGGTTCCCTTACCACAGGACTGCCCTGGGAGAGGCGGTCCAACACCTCCATCCACCTCTGCACGGGAAGCTTTAGCCCTTTCTGCTCACTTGTGGGGTCACCTTTGACTCCACTGTTGTATTCTCTGTACGCAGTGTCTTCATGTGTACGTTGTGTCTGGTTGTTTATGACGATCAGCTACTGTAGGGATACTTGGGTATCTCCCCTTCAGCCCATGAATGTGAACTCTGTGGATCCCGTGCACTCAGTGCTTTGTAAGAGCATGTTGGCTGAAGCTCTGTCCAAGCATTCACATATGAGCCAGGGGTAGACGGACATTAACGTTTTCATTTTACTTATATAGGTTTTGCTGTTTTGTTACAGAAAATGGAGCTGACCCAACAATTGAAACAGACTCTGGCTATAATTCTATGGACCTAGCTGTAGCTTTGGGCTACAGAGGTGGTGAGTATTTTAGAACTCTCGGGTCATTTTAGGAAAGCATCATATATAGGAATGCCAGTGCTCCAAACCGTTTTCTTTGCTTTCATGCATAAAACACTGTAGTATTCTAACTCCAGACATATGCTTTAATGAAGTGCCAAGTAAACAGACCCCGTAAAGCTAAGGGTGGAGCTCACTTATTGTGCTTTTCCATAAACTCAGTTACTGGAAGAAAAGTGGACAGTATTTGCAAGATTTTCAAAAATGTTTTCATAAAAAAATGATGTAACAGCATTGTACTGTGTAATAAAACCTCAGTGCAGAGAACTCGGGAGCTTGGGCAGCTGCTGAATTAGGAGCAGCCTTAATGTCAAGAGTAACGGTGGCACACTGTCCTCAGGTGACAGTCAGTCCTGATAGAAATAGCTTCGTTGTACAAAATCCCAGGGCTCGGATGAGCTGACGCAGTGACTCTTGTGTGCTTGCTTTTGTGTCTCTGTGTGGTGAGCTTACTCACTTACCCTCGCAGTTCAACAGGCCATCGAGTCCCATCTGCTGAAGCTACTTCAGAACATCAGGGAGTGAGGAGCCTCAGAAAACACCCTCTGCCCTCCCCTCACTCCTTGGTCCTTAATGATAGTTTTGTTTACATGTACATTTTTATAGTTTTGTTTGGGTATACATTTTTATCTCAGTTGCAATATTTGCTGGTTTTTAATGAGTTTTAATAAATATTCCTCTGGATAATTCACTTGTTTATAATAAAATTAATCCTGATGGTTTTTTAAATAAATGTGTTTTACTATATATTAAAATTATTAATTAATGTTTTGTGGCATGTAACCTTTTATGGTACAGGTGGTTGTGAGTCTTTGTATCAAGTAGCACAATTTGACACTTTAAGGAAACTCCACCTTGTTTGTCTTCACTCTTGTATTCACTCTTTGACTTTGCACAGGGCTTACTGTAAGTGTGGGGGGAAATAATGTTCTTGTGGAATTAAAAAGTACAGTGTGATGGTTTACAAAATCATGTCTAAATAAAATACTTTGTCTGTCTGTTTGCATTCTAGCTCTGATTATATGCTTGTCACAGATGTCTTCAGGATTTTCAGTTTAATGTTTCTGTTATGCAAATTGATCAACAAAGATGCCCATCTCTAGAAGTACAATTAGAGTATTTTTCTCTTACAAGTAGGCTTGAGAAGAAAAGTCGTAAAAAAGAAGTGAGCTGCTCTTTAACCCTGCTAGAAGAATGTCATTAACTTGCCTCTTACTAAAATCCAGAAGAGGGAACCATGGACTAGAGAGTAATTTGAAGAACTGTGAGGGTTGACTGAGGTAAATCCATCTGAAAAATGGCCGTTATATCAGTTGTAAACCGTATAACCCCGATCTGGGGAACATGAGGGAAAGAGAAGTAAGGGGAGCAGGGAAGGTGCCCTGGTGCTTGAGCGCGGCTGCTCTTGCAGGAGTGGGGTTTGGTCCCAGCACCTCCATGGCAGCTCACTGATCTGTAACTCCAGTTGTAGAGGACCCAGCAATCTTCTGCATGCATGTGGCGCCCATACAAACATGCAGACCAATACTCATACACGTAAAATTTTAAAACGCTATGTTACAGGTAATGCTGCTCTATGCAAGTGGGTTTTGTCTGACAGGACCACACACTGCAGGGTAGGGTAGGATCTCTACAGTTACTTTGACCAGCAGAGCAGCAATATACTCAAGAGGCAAGAAGGCAGTTCATTCAGTTCAGCATGACTAAGTAGCCAGTGTTGGTTCAAACTTCGAGAGTCTGACCCCAAGTAGTTTATTTTAGGCATATTTAAGCACAGCACAATTTGTTGAAAACTTTCTCGGTGATAATTCAATCCACATGCAAAATAAAGCTTAAGCCATGACTTCAGACTCTTTGTAAAGTACATGTGACATCTTCCATAAAGATGCGTTCTATAGATAGCTACATGTGACACCTTCTGTAGGTTCTATAGATGGACAAGCTCACATACAGGTCTGGAAAAGGAGAAGGATAGTGCAAACTGTCACCAGGCCATTTTATTAACCATGTGTCTTCCCAGCCTCCTAAGTGGATGTATCCCTTCCTTTGAGAGAACAACCCTGTGTGCTTAACATTCCAGCTGCCCCATAGTGCTTGTCTGTGAGCACAGGTTCTCCGCACTTCCTACAATATAGCATAGCCCTTCCACTGATAGAAATCAACACGGTAACCAATGAGAAGTCATTAGATCTGGCACCTTATTACTTGGTAATCAATTGAACTCAGAAAAGCAGCTCCCCTAGACTGAGGGGTGTCAGACTATTGTATATACATCAGCATCGAGTTGGAGGCTGCTTAGCATACCCACAGAGCTTCTCATTCAAGTGCAAAGGCCACTCACTGGCCCAGAGATCTCAGTGTGTGTGGCTCTGGATGGCCTCTTCCTTTTGAGCACAGAAAGAACATGCCTCCTTTGTTAACATTCTTCATCACCAGTCTGGTTTTGTTCAGTTTGTGTAGGCGAGCACATGTTTGAATGTGTGGAGCTCAGAGACACACAGGAGTCTCTCCTCCCATAGTATAGGTTCTGGGAATTGAACTCAGACCCTCAGGCGTGGCAATAAATGACCTTACTTGCTGAGCCATCTCACTGACCCTCGGCCTGAATGTCTACATTCATACAGCAATTTAACTAGATGAATGACCCAAACCAGCAGGAATAAGGGTCCCAAATGGCGAGATGTGTTGAAAGGAGGACCAGGAGGCCTTACACAAACTGATGACTTATGCCAAGCAAATTTATTAAGTACAGAACCATACATACTATTTTCAGGGATGAAAATAGCCAAGGTCAGTACAGAGATAAGTCAGAGAATGTTGGCCAGGAGAACATGGGATACCTCCCATATCAGCCTTAGTGCTGATAACCACAGTTCAGGGGGACAAGTCAGAGCCCCAGAAACCACAACCTTGATGCCTCTGAGGCACTGGCTCCAGTTTTATACTGTCCTTGCCAAGTCTACTACTGGACAAGGACACAGAACTAAAGTTCCCTTTGGCTTTTCATCAGGGCCTCTGAGAAGGGTGTCCTGGCTACAACCACCACCCCGGGGACCTGCGTTGGTCTGGCTCACCACTTGTAAGCCTCACGTTTCTCCCACAGATCTAGAGCTTCCCATGACTTAAGAATCAAGGTCAAAACAATGAGTTTCTGCTCAGCACTCTTAGGACAAATCACAGGGCTTCTGAAACCTGAACCCCACGAAATTCTTTCCACATTTTACCACCATATCAGTTAATCCACCTAAATCAGTCTTTTCTTTGAGGTCTGTATAAAGTGCTAAGAGATACTTGCCTTCTTTTCTTTTAATTTTACATGTATTTATTTGGAGAGATGTGTGCACATGCTCACAAACATGCACAGGTACCATAGCACACATTTGAAGGTCAGAAGACAGCCACCGGAGTGGGCTCTCTCCATCCACTGTGTGGGTTCCAAGATGGAAATCAGTTGGTCAGCCTTGGCAGCTATGGGGTCTGATAGCTGTTCGAGGGATGTTGTCCAGGGTCCTATCACTGATGTCCCCAGGGTGGTGGTTGTATCTGGGACACCCTTCTACAAGGCACCCTTCTATGAGGCTGACATTTAGAGGTTGTGGGCTTCAAACAGAACCGCAGCTGAACTTCCAATAAAGGCAGGAACAGTACTAAGATGGAGCACTCTATGTGGTTTGTCAGTGCCTCTCCTGAAGGCAAGAACTTATTTCAGATAACACAGCCGTTAATGAATCTCAGACACCTTTCCACAAAAACACGCACTCTCTGGAATCCTTATGCTGTCAGCATCTCACTATTGGGAAGGCTGAACATCATTTCTAACCAGTTAATTCCTCCCATTTTCTTTACAAGCTAGTCAGAATAATCTTCTTTTAATACCAGAGACATTATAATCAGGTTAGTAAATATGTTGTAGAGTTAGGGAATACTTCATACGTCAGTGATAGACCTATGTCATTATAGACATATATGCACAGAGAGCCATAGGTTAGAACAAAAGCCCAGAACTCATTCTATCTCCCTCCATCTTTGTAATGATAATGATGGTGATGATGTTGGAGGTGATGATGATGTTAGTGGTGATGATGATGTTGGCGGTGATGATGAGTATGGAATATGGGTGGGGCTTTCCAAATGCTCTTTGCCCAGCTGTTTGAGCATGACTTTTTTTCCCCAAATTGTTCTTGTTTTAAATAAAATTGTATTTCTTCTCTACAAACCCTTGGCCCCAGGCCTGGTTTATGTAAAACTAAGCTGATTGTGGAAGAAAATGTCTTTAGGGAAATGGAATTGGAATCAACCCACAAGAGACAAAGACAATGATGTTTTGACACAGAGCATGAAATTCTTTTTTTCTCTTCTCCCCACCACTCTTTTCTTTAGGACATGAAACTCTTTTTTTTTTTTTTTCCTTCTCGCCCCCCCTCCCCAAGATTTATTTCTTTATTACATATATAGTGTTCTGCCTGCATGTATGGCTCCAGGCCAGAAGAGGGCACCATATCTGATAATAGATGGCTATGAGACACCATGTGGTTGCTCGGAATTGAACTCAGGTTCCTCTGGAAGAGCAATCAGTGCTCTTAATCTCTAAGCCATCTCTCCAACACCAAACATGAAATTCTTAACTGACTTGAGGCTACATATAGACAAACAGACCAAGCCAGGCAAAACGAAACCAAAAGCATCAGTGAGTAGGATTCTCTGCACCTGCTACTGAGACTAGACCTCCATTATACGTCCAGCAATGATCACCAACAGTCAGATCACAAAGGCTGGAGAGATGGCTCAGCGATTAATAACCCTTGCTGTACAAGCATGAGAACTGGAGGTCAGATTCCATAACCCCAGCTCCAAAGTGGGAGGAGACTGGAGGAGGACTGGAACTTGCTGGTTTGTGGAGCCCAAGATTCAGGGAGAGACCCTGCCTCAAATAGAGGTGGTGATAAAAGAGGGCACCTGGCTGGGGGCATCGTAGCACATGTCTTTGATCCCAGCACTGGGGAGGCAAAGGCAGGCAGATCTTTGTGAGTTTGAAGTCAGCCTGGTCTATACCGAGTTCCAGGACAACCAGGACTACAGAGAAACCCTATCTCAAAAAAAAAAAACAAACAAAAAACAACGAAAAAAGAGGACACCTAGCATTCTCTTCATGCTACCATGCAAGTTCATAGGTATGGACACTCCCCTCCCCAACCACAAACATGTAAATACACTCACACAGGTATACACACACAAAGAAATAATAAATCTTTTTCAAAAAGCTAATCCCTAGTCACTTTACCACTAATAGAGAACAATTTCAAGAATGTGTGCAAAGCTGAAACAAAAACAAATACACAACCTCTGAGGAAGGTAGAAAAAATTGGAACCAGAAAAGCAAAATGTCAGCTGCCCTGTGAGAGCTGTCTGCCAAGGTCAAGGGAATGCGTACAGATTAGTAAGCCTGTGAAGCCCATGTGGTCTCAGCAGACCAATGCCATCAAACCTCAGCAGGTGACCTTTAAACTGTTCCAGCATCATTTTCAAAAAGCTTCCAAGACACCCTCATACAGCTTAGCCTGTGACAAGTACTGTATTCTTTTCGTGATAGAGGAAGAAGTCAGTAAGAAGTTACAACTAGCCAGATGTGGTGGAGCATGCACTCAGGAAGCATGGATCTTTGTGAGTCTGAGGCCAGCCTGGTCTAATAGTGAAGTCCAGAATAGCCAGAGCTTCATGGAGAGATCCTGTCTCAAAAGAAAGAAAATCAAATCAACCTCTGACATGGTCCAAGCAGCTGAGGAGTTAGGGTGACACAGGGATGAGATTACTGAGCAGGCTAGTGCTGGTCCACACCCTTAATCTCCCAGCTCTTGGGAGACAGAGGCAGGCGGATCTCTGTGAGTTTGAGGCCAGTCGGGTCTACGGGGTGAGTTCCAGAATGTCCAGAAGTAGAGAAACTCGGTCTTAAACCAAACCAAAGATTGCTGGTCTTAAATAAACCTAGCGACTGTTCAGCAGGGATCTAAACTACATTGAATGGTTCATTTCCATGCTACGGAAACTGTTTTCTTTCTCTTCTTTTATTTTATGTGTATGGATATTTTGCCTGTATGCATTTATATGTACACTACATGCATGCCTGTTGCCATGGGTTCCCTGAAACTGAGGTGGCAGACAATTGTGAGCTGTCCTGTGGGTGCTGGGAATTGAACCCTAGGTCCTCTAACTGCTGAGCCATCTCTCCAGCCTCCAGAAACTGCTTCTTTACAGATTTAAAAAAAAAATCTCTGAAGTGGGACAAGAGACACAGATTTTTGATTCTCAGCACCCAGGGTATTCAATGCCCTCTTCTGGTCTCCAACAGCACTAGGGCGCGCGCGCGCGCGCGCGCGCGTGTGTGTGTGTGTGTATGTGTGTGTGTAGGCAAAATACCATGCACATAAATTAAAAAATATTTTTTAACCTCTGATGTGACTTGTAATTTCACTCAGTCTGTGACCTTTAACAAATATATTGAATCAGATTCTGTTTTTCCAGATAGTCCTCTGGGGGCCTTTGTTCCATATGACATTAAAAGAACATGTCACCATGACTTGTTAAGACTTTGAGCAAAGCATGGCTGAAGTTAAGGAAATCACCCTGGTAATTAATCTCCCTTCTTTCATCAGCTGTGGGGTATAAACTAATACAGGTGCCTTCAAGTGTTGGTGACAACGCTTGTCTTACATCACCCTGCTTATGAGACTGAACAGTGGGTTCCGAGTCACCTCAGAAAAAGAAGTGGCAAACTGGAGATCGGCAGGAATAAAAGGTTAAGGTTTTAATATGCTTGATCTTTATAAAAATAAATACCCAGGCTCTTAAGGAAAATGCACTGGGTGGTTTGAACCGTGCGGCTATAAGGATTTTCAAAGTTTATAACCTGAAAATTTCCTTAGAATGTCAGTTAGCCTCCCAGGTGGATAAGATTTTGTTGAAATGCTTTAAATTCTGTTTTAGCAAAAACTGTTCATATGTTCTTAAACTGTTGATGGAAAGGTGGGTGGGTGGGTGGGTGGATGGGTGGGTGGGTAGATAAATAGATACATAGATACATAGACAGATACATAGATTCATACGTACATAAATACATAAGATAGCTGCTTTTTTAGGTTATACCATTGAGTGTGTACATACCTAGTCAGAGATAAGGAATCCACTCATATCTCCTAAAATATTTGCAGTGTGAAAAATAAAATGTTTATAAATCTGATAATTTGAAAAAATACTTTAAATTTTCTGCACAAATTCTGGCTACTGTTAAGTCATAAGCATTTTTTGAAATATCTTTTTTTTGGTGGCAAGTCTTCTCAAATTATCTGCCTACTGACAGTCTCAAAAGTTCACCTTCTTACTAATAAAATTCCAAATGCTATCCATAACTTCTTCCATTTTTATTGCTTATAAATTTTCATAATGTATGTATATTTGTTTTATAACAGAAAGTAGCAGTAGCCAGGCCTAGAGTCCTAGAGCTGTTACCTCAGCTCATTGGGAGGCTGAGGCAGGAGAATTGCAAGAAAAATGCATCCTGGGCTCCAGTGTGAGTTCAAGTCCAGCCCAACAGCTTAGTGAGATCTTGTCCCAAAAGAAAGAGGAAGAAAATGGCTGAGTTTACAACTAGGTGGTGGGATGCTTGCCCAACGTGTGTAAGGCCCTAAATGAAATCTCTAATCCTGTAAATGAGGAGAATGTAACAATAGAGAGATGAAGGGGACTGTGACATGAGGGAAAGGCTCATAGGTGTGCATTTGAGGAGGAGGAGGAGGATCCAAAGAGGATGGAGTAAGTGTTCACAGTGAGCTTCAGAGCGTTGTTGTGTCGTGTGCAGATTTTCCTCTGAGGGGAGTAAAGCTCATCACGTTGACGTGTAAGCTAAGATGCTGACTATGTGCAGAAAGGGTATTACCCAGGCTGGAGAGATGCTCAGTGGTCAAGAGCACAGCTGCTCGTGCAGAGGACCCAGGTCAGGTGACTCACACCCACCTGTAACTCCAGTCCCAGGGGATCCAATCCTCTCCTCTGACCTCCACAGGCACTAGCAAGTCTGTGGTGCATGTACATACACGCAAGGTACGCGTATATAACAAATAAGAGAAACATGTAAAAATAACATAGAAGTTAGAGAGATGACTCAGAGTTTAAGAGCAGGCGTTGGTCTGGCAGAAGACCCAGATCCTTTCCCAGAACCCACAGTGGTCTGTAAATCCAGTCCCGAGGGAGCCAACACCCTCTTATGACCTCTGAGAGCTCTAGACACATATCTGAAGCACATACATCCATGCAGGCAAAACTCTCATACACATAAAGTATTAAACATAAACATACAAAATTATTCTTATAAAAGATATGATTCATCTGTCATGTTTCTGCACCCATGACTGGAATCAAGGAATGTTGTACTATATCAGTGATCCCATGACTTACTGAATTGAAACTGGGATCAGATTAAAATGTGGTTATTAATCTGGGACAAGCCGGGCAGTGGTGGCGCACGCCTTTAATCCCAGCACTTGGGAGGCAGAGGCAGGCAGATTTCTGAGTTCGAGGCCAGCCTGGGCTACAGAGTGAGTTCCAGGATAGCCAGAGTTACACAGGGAAACCCTGTCTTGAAAAATCAAAAAAAAAAAAAAAAATTCTGGGACAGACTTTTACAGTTTCATCTCCTGCTGAGTTCTCTTAGTAAAACGAGCACAGTTGGTCCTCTGTGTGTACCGGTCTGAATTCACAGACTCACTCAACTACTAGAAATAACCGAAATAATCAAAATTGCCTCTGCATTGAATGGGCACAGACTTTTTTTCCCCACAGATCCCCCACCCCCAGTACAGATGAGCAACTACTTAAGCATCCTTCATTCTGCATTATCTAGAGATGACAAAGTATACGGGAAGATGTGGATAAATTATACAAAAACACTGGCAGCCGTTACACAAAAGACTTGAGCATCTGTCCATTTGGGTATCATCTTCAAGGGTTCCTGGATTCAGTCACAGGAGGCGCTATGCCAAAAACATCATGATGTGTTTATTCTCCAAAGGGACAAATTCACTTGTGTTACTGTGCGAGCACATAGCATCTGAAGCAATTAGACGCTTCTATACTTTCCCTCACTCCACCCAGTGGGGACAGCTTGTATTGAGATATCTTACATCTCCCAGAATCCACCTGTGAAAAGCGTCGGAAGTACCTTTATGGTGCTCAGGCCATCTGTTCCTCGTCTCTTTCCCATAAAGGTTTATGAGACTCCTCTAAAGATCATTAATTCTTCACCATGCATCCATTAGACCATGCTAGAGACCAGGCTGGCCCTGAAGAAACTGTGCGGTCGACAGCAATGACCCCACATGAATCGGCTTCCCAGGTGATCTCCCCTGACCCTAAAAGATCATATGTTAACCGGTGTGGGGGTTCCTCAAACATTAGTCCTTCTGCTGTGGGAGCGTCTCATTATTGACCAATAGAAGCCTTGGGAGAACCAAACTAAGGACCATAGAGTGGTGGGCACAAGTTCCATCCCAAAGGGAACTGGTTTCCAGCCTGGGATTCACAGTGAAGTTCTCCGGAGAGGGCTGAAGATGCTGCCTCCCAGTTCCCATGTTACCTACAGGCGATCTAATCTAACTAACATGGCCTGCCCTTGGCGAGCCTGATATAATCACAAGGGAGATCAATTGTTATAGGGGCAACTAACTGACAGATGGGAGTGGTACAGTCCTAACTACACTTGCCCCTCCCATCACCACCAGGTTCAAAAACAAAAACACCCAGTGATTTGTCCTTGGTGTCTGGCCTGTCGGTACCTGTTATAATTATTTTGAGGGGCTGGTGAGATGGCTCAGTGGGTAAGGGCACCCGATTGCTCTTCCGAAGGTCCAGAGTTCAAATCCCAGCAACCACATGGTGGCTCACAACCATCCGTAACGAGATCTGGCTCCCTCTTCTGGAGTGTCTGAAGACAGCTACAGTGTACTTACATATAATCAATAAATAAATCTTTAAAAAAAAAATTATTTTGAAAATTCTCCTCTCGCAGTCTAAGTGGAAAGAAAGAATTTTTTAAAGATTATATATATATATATATATATATATATACATATATACATATATGTGTGTGTGTGTGTGTATATATATATATATATATATATATATATATATATATATACTGTCGCTGTCTTCAGACACACCAGACGTGTGCATCAGATCCTATTACAGATGGTTGTAAGCCACCATGAGGTTGCTGGGAATTGAACTCAGGACCTCTGGAAGAGCAGCCAGTGCTCTTAATCACTGAGCCATCTCTCCAGCCCAAGATACAGAATTTCAAAGCATCAATCGTGCCTTTTGTGAATTAGTAGTGCGCTGTTGGCTATGGCTGCGCATTCTCTCTTAAGAAGTCTAAAAGGCAGAGCTCACCTCGTTTACCATCTGAGGGGTCCTGAACATGGAGCACACCGGTTTGTACCAGTGAAGGCTCAAGAGCTTGCTTGCTGTTTTCTTTCCTAGGGGTTCCTAGAACAGGGAGCAGTGTTCACCAAAGCCCTGGCCTTCCAGGATTCATGGCTGCTCACAGGGTTCATCCTCAAGGCCAGGTAACACCTCCAGTGTACACGACCTCCAGTGTACACGACCTCCAGTGTACACGACCTCCAGTGTACACGACCTCCAGTGTACACGACCTCCAGTGTACACGACCTCCAGTGTACATGCCCGTTATGAAATACCCTCTTCCTGGGGTGTCCCCGTTGTTTGCCACTGAGATGGGGAGTGATAATGAGGCCATTCATTGGTGGCCTTGGCTTTATGAGACCCAGCTTCTGAGCCCCTCAATTGTTTGGGGGAATGATTGTTAAGAATGTAACAGCCCACCTACCCGCTGAGTCAGAGTTTAGCATCACGGACTTCTCTGGAGAATAAGCAGCCCTCTCTGACATGCTAGGTCCTAGATCACTCACCTTTATTCACGAAAACTCCAAACAGAAACAACCCAATTAGTTTTTAAGGTTGTATTTTATTTTACTTGTGTGTGTGTGAGAGTGCAGGTTGCCGGGGAGACCAGAGGAGAGTATTTGATCCCCTGAAATTAGAGCTATAGGCAGTTGTGAGCCACTCCATGTGGCTGCTGGGAGCCAAACGCCAGTCATCTGCAAAAGCAGCACTGAAGCGTGTCCCCAGCCTTGACAACCCTCCATTGGTTACCTCTACTGGAGGAGTAGGGGTCTGTAAACCTCTCTAGGTGAGCAAGTAGCCACCCCACCACCACCCCCAAGGACCTCAATGAGCCAGGTTCTGCCCACTCTATAGGCCAGAACTGCTGGACCCATCACCTCCAGATGCAGGTACCAAGCTCCACCCTACAGAGTAAAAAGCCCAAGCTCAGGGTTTGAAATCTCACGAATCCTCACCCTGGAAAGCTCTGCCCCCCACGAACCCCATATGAAGCCTGGTTCCCATTCAACTCTTTGCCGCTTCTCTCCCAAGCAGAGGCAGCCACGCTTCTGTGTTTTTTAACAATGAATCTCTTGTATGAGGTTTGTTGTACAGTGTGACTTTGTGGTTGCTATTCCTTGGCTCCCAACTGCCAGGATACCTTTCCCATCAGAGCTCGCTTCCAAGGAGTCTATGTACTGGAAAGGAGTGTGGCGGTACCCTCTAGATATTGGAACTACTCCAAATCTTGCCTTGAGTAATGATTACATGAAAATGTCTGCAAAGTCAATCAGTCATGCTGTATATATCATGTTCCTATGTTTTTCCTGTAGATATTTAAGATAAAAAATCTTAAAGTATACATAGGAAGTCATCCCCCATCACAACTAAACCCAGAGAGCATGAACACCTTTGTGGTAGGGTTGCTTCTTGTGTGGAGGATTCTTTCTGGGGTGCTACAGTGGAGTAAGAGTGAGGCAGTATTAATGTAACTGTTGGTGATCTTCCTGTGGCAAAGGCAAGGAAATGAATTAGTGTCCAGTGTTGCTCTGAGGAGCCAGTGGACTCGCACCATGTGGGTGGACCATACATAATCTAGTAACTCGCCTGCTGATAGATATTTGGGTTATTTCTTATAGATTTTATCATTCCTCAAATATTGTAAGGATGCAATTATGTTTGCTTTGCTGAGTTCTTTCATTTTGTTTTGTCTTGGTGGGACTCCTTGAGCACCTGCAATGTCACATGTAGCATACAGACACACATGTATACACATATATATATATTTTAAATCTTTAAAAATATATACTATGCTCCAAGCAGGAAAGTGGTACATTCTAACAGGTCTTTTTGCATCTCCATTTCCCAAGAATTGGGAGCCAAGAATTCTGGGGCTCTTCTATGGTCTCTCTCTGCTAGCCTCTCTTGCAGCTAGATAGAAAGTATGTGATCTAGGCTTAAGTAGTCAGGCATACCAGGATCTGAGTTTTTAAATGTAAGGTTTTGGTCCAAAGCACTGAGAACCATGGAATTAATGGCAGTGACTACAGCAAGTCCAGCCTTGGGAGCAGAAGATGGCACTCTAGATGTGGTCCTGACCAGTAGGTTTGGGGCCATGGCTTTATGGAAACCGGTTTCCTGTTCTGGGTCTTCCTCCAACCCACTACCATAGAATGCCTGGTAATTCTGTGAACCCTCAACACATTTAAAAAAAAAAGATTTACTTATATTGTTTTTAATTATGTATACATGTTAGGGTATGCACACACTCTTGGGGTGCCCAACAGAAGCTGGGGAAGGTCTCCATGAAGCCAAAGTTACAGGCATCTGTGGGCTGCCCAAGGTGGGTGCTAGGAACTGAGGGGGCCTTGGCATGAGTGCACGCTCTTAACCAGTGAGCATTTCTCTAGCTCAGTTTTTCAGTTTCTTCTCTGTTTACTCAGAGTTGTTTCTGCTGATGGGAATGTTGACAGTTAAAGATATAAGGAAAGTGTTCCTCTCACAGACTATGTGTCCTACTTGACCTCTGAGGGTCACGAGTCCGTAATGAAGACAGCTCCTACAGTCTTGACCACATTCGCTCTCCCTTCCGGCTCACCTTTCCTCCTCCTTTACCACTTTCCTGCTTGGGGCATAGTATATATTTTTAAAGATTTAAAAAAATATATATGTGTATACATGTGTATACTCACATCTCTCACTAGTTCTGTTGTGTCAGAAAACATCCATGAGCCCCCCCAAAAACGTCAAGAAGTTGATTTTGATGTAATCGTATTAGGGTCTCTTTATTAAGTTTGAGCTTGGGCTCCCCGCCAACCCTGACACAACAGGAAGGTGGAGCCCTGAACCTAGTTTTAGGCAAGCGTTTATAAAGGCAAGATGGGGTATCTAACCTGGTACACATCTGATCAGGCCATTATGGCCTTTAACATAATTGGCTGGTGTTGGGAACCAAATTATAAACTTAACTTTTGATTTTTTTTAATTGGTGGTTGTTAGGAAGTGAAGTGTCAGGGGTGGGCTTGTAACCTGGGGGTATAGATTTGTTGGGAGGTAACCTGGAAACTGGTGTTAGACATTGACCTGTTAGTTAACTTGAGTTTGACCTTAGGTCAGGTTCTCTAAGATGAAGTCTCAGCATCCCCCTAACCCCACCCTGAGAGGAGCCCTTCCCCAAGCAGCACAGCTCCTGTCAAAGGCCCTGGGTCAACCTACTTTTCCTCAGAACTGAGGATTAACTTCAGAGCCTCATGCGTGGGAGGCAGGCACTCTACTACCAAAGCGCAACCTTGGGCCTCCATTTTCCTAATTCTAGAACCCCTTAAATACTAGGAAATAGGTTGCTTTTGGAACTACATGATATTCTTTCTGGAAAAATATATGTCCAGATGCTTGCTGGCACTTTTCCAGCTGAGCCCAACCCCTCCTCCCTGAGACCTGGGACCCTACTAAGGTTTTTTTTTTTTTTTTCTTCTCTGTCATCTTCACCCTCCTCATGACATTTCCTTCCACAATTCCCTAAGCTTCTACTGAGCATCTTCTAAGGATGAAAAAAAAAATTGATAGAGTCTTCACACACACACACACACACACACACACACACACACACACACACACACACACCAGCAGCAGCAGCAGCAGCAGCAGCAGCAGCAGCAGCAGCAGCAGCAGCCTCACTTAGAGGCCTACGTATTCCAGCCTGCTCATTAGTATTGTGGTCTTCTGTGTGGTCAAGGTGGTGCCCTCTCTTCCAGGCGACAGGAATATCTTTTCTTCCTACTGCATCAGATGTGCCTTCGGATCAGCATCGTAAAAAAGGTAACATTTCTGTTTTTATTTTTTTAAAAAACTTTATGTGTGTGAGTGTTTTGCCTGCATGTATGTCTGTGTACCATGGAGACCAGAAATGGGCATTAGATCTCCTAGGACTTAGAGTCCTGGAGTCATGGAGGGCTGTGAGTGGCCATGTGGGTGCTGGGAATGGAAGCCTGATCTTCTAGAAGAGCAGTCAGCACTCCTAACTTCCTCCTCCTCCTCCTCCTCCTCCTCTTCAAAAATAACTGGAAGAGCCTTGCCAGGTAGGCATCATTCAGTCCTGTCTTGGGAGCTGTCCAATAACAACTTTTCCCCACTGGGGCTAGTGGCTCAAAGCGCCCCCCCCCCCCAATTAGTATGGGCTACGCTGGAACTTGTTGGAATCCTTCTCTGGAGAACAAGGACAAGCGTGCTTCCTACATAGCACCCAAGGACCAAAGCTCACACACATAGTGTCACAGCCTTATCCCCTGCAGCCATCCCAGTAGTCAACTTCCTATAAATGTCAAAATTCACATACTGACACATGCACATAACACATGGGACAGCTTCATTAAAAATAGTTTTTACTTGTTTGTTTGGAATTTATTATGTAGACCAGGCCAGCCTTGATTTACAGAGATCTGCCTTCCTCAACCACCCAAGAGCTGGGATTAAAGATATGTGCCACCATGATAGATTTTAACTAGGTTATTGTCTTAGGGTTTTATAGCTGTGAACAGACAAGGCAGCTCTTATAAGAACAACATTTAGTTGGAGCTGGCTTATAGGTTCAGAGATTCAGTCCATTATCATTAAGGCGGGAGCATGGCTCTGTCCAGGCAGGCATGGTGCAGGAGTTGCTGAGAGTTCTACATCTTTATCTGAAGGATGCTAGGAGAAGATTGGCTTCCAGGAAGCTAGAATGAGGGTCTTAAAGCCCACGCACACAATGACACACCTACTCCAACAAGGCTACACCTCTTAATAGTGCCACTTCCTGTAACAAGCTTATGCAAACCACTACAGTTATCAACATACTTGAACACATGTTTTATCTCCAGGTAAGATATAGTTAAGCATTTTAATTTTGCCTCATAACTTATAAATAGGTCAAACCATTAACAAAACAATAAAATTCACATTTCCCCCCAAAGGAGATCAGTTTGAATGATCTGTACCTAAGCAAGTTTTCACAGGATCAGAATAGATTTTCTGCACCTCTGGGTACTAAGATCTTACCAACTTACAATCCTTTAGGGAAGATGTGGTCAGGCCCTGGGACAGTCATTCCATGTCTTGCCCATCAAGAGGAAGACATTGGAGGAAGTCCCAGCTGTTGCCCTACTAAGCTGGAACCCTACTTCATCTGCTATGCCAGATCTGGGTTCACTGTCCCCAAGGTACAAGCTTCCTTTCATCTTTAACTGAAGATCATTTTGTCATCTATATTTCCCAGAAGGGAAAAGAAAAGAGGATAATGGGAATACCCACTGGCCTCAGAGCCTGCCCTGTTCACAGGAAGAAGGCAGTTGTGTGCTCTTCCTGTGAAGGGGGGGCTTCCCACTTGTCACCTTGTGCTACAGTGACAGTCCACCAGCATGGCGTGTCAGGAGGATCTAGCAATTCACAATGGACCTTAAAGGAAAGAATCGGGCTTTTGTCTACTATAACAGTTATGTAAATTAAATAGTCTATAATGTTTTTTATTCATTATACCCTACTTCAACAAGCCAGTATTACATCTCCCCTCCCCCTTTAACCTCTGAAATCAGGAGTAAGCTCTGAATGCAGGGTCAGGTTGCTGGCATCACACAGAGACTGTCCACCAGGTAGCAGTCAATGTGTAGGGATAGGACATTTCCACTGGCAGCTGTAAGGACCAGGAAGTCAGCCAACCCTTTCTCTCTCAGCAGACTGAAGCTGGATGGCTGTGTGGGTTATATGGTGAGTTTTAGCTTGGGTTACAATGTAAGAACCCATCAAAGAGAGAGAGCAAGGGGGCGGGGGGGAGAGAGAGAGAGAGAGAGAGAAGACAGAGGGAGAGGCTAAGATAGAGGCAAAGAAGAAGGAAAGAGAGAGGGAGCCCTTTTGATTTAATAAAATATGGTTGCCCCACATCTGCAGATTCAATCAACAGCACATTTAAAATACTTGAGAAAAACTGCATCTGTATTGAACATCCACAGAACGTTTTTCTTTGCATTTACTCTTTAAATAAGCTAATATAGTAGCTGTTTACCCAGTGGTTAAATTGTGTACAGTATCTCACGATAATGACTACCATGAGATAAAGTATACAGCAAGATATGTGAAAACACTTGAAAAATCCACATATCTCTAAGTCTGCAAAAATCCAGGGACCAATCCCAACAGGCCAAGTGACCATCATACCTAATGACCGGCTTCAAGCTAAACAAGAGTTGATTTTGACTCATTGGCTAAGAGCATATACTGCTCTTGCAAAGGACCAGAGTTCAGTTCCTAGCACCCAAGTCTGATGGCTCACGGCTGCCTGTATCTCCAGTGCCAGGGGATCCAATGACATCTTCTGGCCTTCACAAGCACCTGCACTCGTGTGTACATACTTCCACACAGATACACATGCGTATATGTAATTTAAAAATAGATCTTTAAAGAGTGAATTTTGAAAAAGTAAATTTTATCTGAAGACCTTAGCTACTTCTTAATACTATCTTCCAAAGTCGTGTGCGGTTGGTATTCTTAAATGTTTATTTTATATGTATGAGGGCTTTGATCGCATGTATGTCTGTGTACTATATGCACTCTAGAACTGGAGTTGTGGACAAATGCGAACTGTTCTATGGGTGCTGGGAATCAAACCCACACCTTCTGCAAGAACAAGTGCTTTTAACTACTAAGCTATCTCTCCAGCCCCAAGGATGGCTTGCTTGCTTGCTTGCTTGCTTGCTTGCTTGCTTGCTTCCTTCCTTCCTTCCTTCCTTCCTTCCTTCCTTCCTTCCTTTCTTTCTTTTTCTTTCTTTTTCTTTCTTTCTTTCTTTCTTTCTTTCTTTCTTTCTTTCTTTCTTTCTTTCTTTCTTTCTTTCTTTCTTCCTTCCTTCCTTCCTTCCTTCCTTCCTTATTTGTTTATTTATTTATTTGTTTGTTTATTTATTCATTGCTTTTTCAAGACAGGATTTCTCTGTGTAGCCCTGGCTGTCCTGGAATTCACTCTGTAGACCAGGCTGGCCTTGAACTCTCAGAGATTCACCTTCTCCACCTCCTAAGTGCTGGGATTAAAGGCACGTGTCACTTTAGTCCAAAAGATGATATTTTTAATATCCTTGTAATAATTTAAATATTTCAAAACATAAAATTCAGATTACTGTCCAGTTTGTCTTTGAGTAAATCCAGCATTACCATGCACCGATTGGGGATATTCTTTCAGTGAGGGATAAAAGAAGGTGCATTCTATACACTGTAGGCAAGCAAGGGAGAATATGAGTTAAGCTGTCCCTTGTCTCTTGTCCCAGGAGGGTCCCCATTTCTATTTTGCATGGACTTCTTATGACAGACAACAGAACCATTTCACTTCCTGCAAATTCCCTAAATCTTTTTGGTTTTATTTGTTTGTTTTAAAGATTTATTTATTATGTACAGTGTTCTGCCTATATATATGCTTGCACGCCAGAAGAGGGCACCAGATCTCATTATAGATAGTTGTGAGCCACCATGTGGCTGTAAATTGAACTCAGAACCTCTTGAAGAGCAATCAGTGCTCTTAACCTCTGAGCCATCTCTCCAGCCCCCCACCCCACCCCTAAATCTTCTTGATTAACACAAACTTCTTACATGCCTATGTAAATGCATTTTAATGTTTTACTTATGTGTATATGTGTGAGCTGTGAGTGAGTGTGAAGGTTGTACACATGAGTGCAGGCACCCACAGAGGCCAGAAGAAAGCATCAGACCCCCTGGGGCTGGATTTACAGGTGGTTGTGAGCCACTGTGTGTGCTAGAAACTGAACTAGGATCTTTTGCAAGATTAGCCTGCAGATCCATCTTTCCAGCCTCTAACCTCACCTTTTATAATTTTTTACCTCATTGAAGCCTCAGCTTGTTTTTAAACTTCACTGAATTCTTTCTTTAATTGATTTTATTGTTTGGGGGCAGGCGCTCACTAGATAGCTCAGACTGGCCTTGAACTCAGGATCCTCCTGTCTCTGCCTCTCCAGTGCTAGGACCATAGACATGGACCACCATGCCAATTTCTTTCTTGTTCTCCAAGAGTCCTTTTTGTAAGCATGGCCTCTGCCCACGGCCTGCCCACACATCATCTCCTGTGTGTGTATTTAAATAACCTTCTCCTTTCTTCTATATTTTTGTCTTTCACATTGGACCATCCTCAAAAACATTTTCAAAAAGGAGGCATTTGGGCTGGTGATATAGCTCAGTTTATAGAACACTTGGATAGGATGCAGGTGACGCTGGGTTTGATCCGCAGCACTGCATGCACTGTACATGTTAGCACATGCCTATAATCCCATGTTAGCACATGCCTGTAATCTCAGTGCTTGGGAGAGAGGCAGGACAAGGTCATCCTCAAGACCCTTGCTTAACACAGTGAATTTGAGGCTTGCTTGGGCTGCATGAAACCCTGTCTAAAAATGGAAGGGCGTTAGAACAGCAAGTAAGCCACATCAGTGGTGGTTTGAATGACGTGTCTTCCCAGGCCCAGATGCTTGAATTCTTGGTCCCCAGTTGGTAGCACTGTTTGGGGAGGTTTAGGTGTGGACTTGCTGGAGGAGGTGTGACACTGGGGGTGAACTCTGAGGTTTCTAAGGCACACACCATTCCTAGTTTGCCCTCTGTGGTTGACGGCATGAGCTCTCAGCGTGCTGCTTCAGTCGCCAGGCCTGTCTGCAGCCATGCTTCCCCTGCATGACCATGCTGGAAAGGTAACTGATACATTCTGCCTGGGTGGGACCTCGGGGACATGCAGCTGTTAAAACACGCAGAACTTAATCCATGGGGAAAGGTCCCTTCATCCTTGACCGTGAGGACACATCTGGAGTTGGGAGGTAGACGTTCACGTAGCTTGTTTTCTGCTTTCTGCCTCACCCTCCCTTCCAGCATGTTCCTTCATGCTCTAGAAAACAAGTCTTTCTCTTCTGTGCATGAAGATTAAGTTGCCTGGCAGCCTAGAGAGAGACAAGGCCCTAAATTCCATCTGTTTTTCAGACTCCTAAGCTCTCTCTCTCTCTCTCTCTCTCTCTCTCTCTCTCTCTCTTTCTTTCTTTCTTTCAATTTTTTATTTTATGTATGAGTGCTCTATCTGCATGTCCACTGCATGCCAGAAGAAGGCATCAGAATTCATTATACTTGGTTGAAAGCCACCATGTGGTTGCGAGCCACCATGTGGTTGCTGGGAATTGAACTCAGGACCTCTGGAAGAGCCGCCGGTGCTCTTAGCCACTGAGCCATCCTTCCAGCTCCCTTCCTCCACTTTCAATCACCATGCACCTTAGCCGAAACACCGTGTGTCAGCCACTTTTTCTTACCCATCAATCACGTTTGCTCTCCTCCCACTTGTCCTGGCTAACACCTGAGAGAAAGGGAGCAAATACGTCTTCCTTCTGTCTTCTTAAAACCAAGACTGATTCGCTTTTCCAAAGTTGATCTCCAGAAACTTCTCCATAACAAACAAGCGTGGAAACTCTGAAGCTTATTTACTGTAACCTGAGCTAGCGCACGTCAGCACTTCGAGAACTTTCTTAGTCTGTGGTGTACCTAGAAATTCACAAAAATAAATGTACTTGACTCTGGACAGAAAGTGATTCCCTTCTCTTGCCCCTCAGCCATCTGTCGGTCTGTCCTCGCTGCATAGTTACAAGCACAACTGAAGGTCCCTGGAAAGCCAGGCAGTCTTCAGAGAAGTTAATAAGCCTTGACCCATTCCATGCAGACAGAAGAGGCAACAGTTCAAACGCAGCTGAAATGTCAACGGGACCTGTAAAAGGCTGGTCAGCGACCCCAGAACAAAAATGCTGAGTTTGTGCTAGTCCTGAGCAGCTGAAGACAGAAGTGTATTACAAAGAATTCAAGACAGAGTTCTGGAGCTGAAAGGCTTAGCTTTGATGAGCTGGAAAAGCAAGAGAAAGAATCCTGAGCTATTTCCCAGTTTAGAAAGATTCTGTTTATCCTTTTTCGCTAGAGTTGGAGCCAAATTTGAGTTAGCTCTTAATATTTCTGGCCACTCGAGTCAAAGGTGCATTTCTGGGAACAGCCTGTCACCACAGGCTCCAGGCTGAGACAGGGAGGGGGTGTGTCTGTGAGACAAGCTTTCTCTCCTTTCATCACCTTGACCAGTGACTCCAGAACACTGGCACGCTGCCCTTGTCCTCATCCCAGGGACCCCAAGTCCTCAGCTGTTCACTGTTTACCTGCCTTGCTGTAAGAGACAAGAATCTTAGTGTCAAGCAACCGTTCCTAATAAACATTCCAGCCACATTAAACAGGCAGACAAACAGACTGGTGCACACACCTTTAATTCCAGTGCTAGGAAGTAGAGGCAGGCAGATATCTGGGAATTTAAGGACAGCCTGGTCTACAGAACAGAGCTAGTTTCAAGTAAGCCAGGGCTACATAGTGAGACCCTGCTTACATTAATTAATTAATTGGTTAATTGGTTAATTGATTAATTAAATACAGTTTTGCATGATCCTTGAGAAGATGGAGTCCTTTAATTTGGAAATCCACTTTAGTTATCTATTCATCTGCTCATTTATCTTATGAATGATACCATTTACCTTCATGTAGCCAGATAGTGGTGGTGCACACCTTTAATCCCAGCACACTGGCATTAAAGGCAGAGGCAGTCGGATCTCTGAGTTTGAGGCCAACCTGGTTTATAGAGTGAATAGACCATGACGGCCAGGTCTACCCAGGAAATCCTGTCTTCACAAAACCAATATAAACAAACAAACAAACAAGTAAAGTATTTACATAGAAGATTTATAACACAGTGAAAAGAAACAGAGCTTTAAAATCAAACATCTGAATCAAACTTCCGGTTCTCACGCTGTTTTTAAAGCCATGGTCTCCTCTCTTCAACAATAAAGCGAGGGACCCATCTTGGCAAGGCTGTTTTAGGGATTTGAAATAATGTACGAAAAGTTACTGGCATACAGTACGTACTCAACGGAAGGAGTGTGGTTGTGACCATCTTTCTATTATTATATCACTCTGTTGAGCCAGACAAGCCTAAGTCCAGTTTAGACATTGACCTAAGGGGGGCGTTTTGTCCCTAAGGCTTTGTAGATTGACAGATACTCATTCTCACTAACTTGGGGTTGACTTAGACTGGAGGAGGTCTCAGTCTCTGACAAAGACTTTCTCTTTTAAGCCACCACAGTCAGGCTCACCTGATTCTGTAACTAGGCCCACTTCCTTGGCCTCTGCCTGCACTCTTAGATATTGGTCTATGTGGAGAGACACCATGACCAAGGCAACTTAGGGGAGGGAGGCATGGCACTGGAGCAGAGAGCTTACACCTCATTACAAGCATGAAGCAGAGAGAAAGCTAACTGGGAACAAAAGTCAGTGACAGCCCCAGTGATGCACCTCCTCCAGCAAGGCCACGCCTCCTCCAGCAAGGCCACGCCTCCTCCAGCAAGGCCACGCCTCCTAATCCTTCTCAATTAGTTCCACCCACTAGGGAGCAAACCTGCAAACACATGAGCCTCTGGGGGCCATTCTCATTCATACTGCTACACCTGCTAAGCTCAGTTTCAGCACAAAATCTTACATAAACCGGTTACTGACAATTCACCGGGTGGTCCTATCTGCTGTTTTGCCATGTCATATTGACTGCCCCCCCCCAACTCTGCTTGCTGGCAGCATACACTCAGCTCAGTTCCCAGTTAGCTTTCTCTCTGTAATATGTGGGTGTCTGTCTTTTTACTTACTGTAGTTGTCTTGGAAGAAGCCTTCTTCCTTGTCTTAACAAGAGTTCACAATGACTGTCCCTTTACACCTCTCATCTCCATGTGTCTCTTTCTGACGGGACAATGCCAGTGTCCACAGAGATACAACATGAACTTGATGTCTGTTACAGTGTGGATTTCATTTGTCTCCAAAGGGTCACAGGCTGGGACTTTGTTTCCTGTGGTGGTGGAGCTGAGAGTTTGGGTAGACTTCAGGTCAACTGTGAAGTTCTCAGCACACTCAGGGTTGGTCCATGAGATGGGTTAAGAAAACATGGGTCCTCTGAGCTCTGATAAGAAGAGGAAGTTGCTATAGAAATAAAGGTGATGTCTGAGTGGCCCTGGATTTTTGTTTCAAGATGGGCTCTCTTCCTTTCACATGCACTCCCACTGTTGTGACCTCTGGCTTGTCATGAGGTCCTCATTGGAGCTCGGCCAGTGCTGATGCCATGCCCCTGAACCCCACCCATAGCTAAATGTGTGTGTGTGTGTGTGTGTGTGTGTGTGTGTGTGTGTGTGTGTGTGTATAAGCACACAGTTAGTCTGCCTCCAGCACTTTATTGCAGCAAAGTAAAGTGTACTAACACAAGTCTCCTATGTCAGGGCATGTCATCAGGAGGGTCCAGTTGATTCTTCTGAGGCTGTGAAGCTGAGCCACCACCAACTCACATACCAAGTGGGAAAAATGCCTTTCCTATGAATTGAAGGGGCAGAGCTCACCCCTCAGAAACAGCTGCCTCCATTGCAGACCTCCTACCCACACCTGCCTCAGCATCAGAAAACTGCTGTTCTTTGGCACCCCACTGTCCCCAGTCTCTGTCTCCCTGTAATCCTCCACTCATCATTTAACACACCACACTCCTGGGTTCCCTGGAGTCCTCCCTCTGATTAAAACGGGCCTATCTTGCTCTCCCAGTTCCTCCAGTCTGGCTGACTGACTCACCAACACATCTGACAGCTCTCTCTTTACTGTGAATGACTAAGGGTACCTCCAGGATCAGCTTCTCATACTTACGTGTGCTGTGAACCAGGAGTTTTTTGCTAACGATGAATTTTAGAGCCTTACCCGTCTAATCCTGTTTTCCAGGGGACACTGGGACACTCGTTAAATATGCATTCGTGGGCATTGCCCCTGGATGCTCCAAAGTTGGGTTGAGGCTCTAGAAGTGTAAGCTTTATAAATACCCATCAGGGATGCCAGGGAGTGTTCCCGAAGGCTCAGGTGTGTTAGGAGAAGGGAAGCAGTACAAAAGGAAGAAGGGTGGGGCTGTGTAGCCATTGCTGGAGGTCACCCAGCTTTTCCTTGGCAGACCCAAGTCCAGCAGCAGGCTTCCCCATCCAACAGAGCTTGGTTGTGGAAACCTGACTGGGGCAATGAAAGAATAGAGACACGACAGACACGGGGACAGAAAAGCTGGGGTCTGATGGAGGTGCACCAAAGAGAACATAACCCAGATCGAACGTCAGCACATCTACTATGTACAGCGCAGTGGAAGGGGTTAATTGGTTTCAGTTGGAGGTTCCTATAGGGAAGAAGTCTCAGTTTCTGGGTGTGCACACTGCCAGCATCGGCGCAAGGACCAGAGAAAGGTTATGTCCATTCCCTGAGCCCAAGCCCCAGTGAGTCTGCGTATTGTCCCTTGCCAGCAATACACATTCGCCCAGAGCTTTGTCAGCTCCCCACCATCATGTACCCCACGCTTGGGGAAAGCGGAAGCTCTGATGCTAACATTCTTGCGCCTCGCCTCGTTGGGAACTCTGTATTGAGTCACGCCCCACAGTCTGGTCTTCCACGTTTGAAATAGGATGGTGGTAGGCCTATGGGATTCAGCTTCCCTGATCTTGTTCTGTGTCCCTGCGATGTGAGCTTGAAGTATACCATCACTTTATCCAACTGGTCTCGGGGCCCTTTATGTGTAAAATAAGATAATTCTACTATATTGGAGCCAAAGCTTTTCTCAGAAGGAGCGCTGCCAAGCATATCTGAAGGTGGGCTTGCAGTAAGGGAAAAGTTGGGGCTTATGTGACTGGAGAAATGCCCGCGCTCACTAACGAGGCGCCCTCTAGTGGGAATGACAAGCCAGGTCCCTACCCTGGTTCCTCAAACCCGCGTAATCAACTGGTTACTTCGAGCTCCTGGGAATTATTGTGGGTCCCCAATTGCCACCGTTGCCATCATTTTTAACTTTAATATGTTATTCCAATGCACAAAACCACAAATAGCATGCCTCCAGATGGCTATCTAGGCTGCCTTAGCAAAATACAGCAGACTGCTATTTTGTAATACAAGTTCTAGAGTCCAAGCATCAGCAGATTCAGTGTGTGGTGAGGGGATGTTCCCTGCTTCCAAGACATCTCCTTCTCTCTGCTACCTCCCAGGCATGCTAGCTGGATTTTTAAAAATTCTTTTTTGTAACCCTTTGCAATCTTTTTTTTTTTTTTTTTTTTGGTTTTTCGAGACAGGGTTTCTCTGTATAGCCCTGGCTGTCCTGGAACTCACTCTGTAGACCAGGCTGGCCTCGAACTCAGAAATCTGCCTGCCTCTGCCTCCCAAGTGCTGGGATTAAAGGCGTGTGCCACCACCGCCCGGCTGCAATCTCTCTTTTTTTTTTTAAGTTGTTGTTCTTTTGTTTTGTTTGGGGGGTGTTTTCGGGTTTTTTTGTTGTTGTTGTTGTTTGGTTGGTTTTTTTGGTTTTTTTTTTTTAACGTGTGAGTGCTGCATGTTCACCTGCATGCCACAAGTGGGCATCAGATCCCTTTACATATAGATGATCATGAGCCACCATGTGGGTGCTGGGAATTGAACTCAGAACCTCTGGAAGAACAGCCAGTGCTCTTCACCACCGAGCCATCTCTCCAGCCCCCAAAGTCTAGATTTTTTTTTTTTAATGAACATTGTTCATGAGGATAGAAGAGGCCTTCTAGGTCCATGTTCTCAACCTGTGGGTTGCGACCCCTTTGGAGGGCATGTGATTTTTTCCCACTATGTATCAGATATTTACATTACGATTCATAACAGTAGCAAAAGTGAAGTTATGTTATAGCAATGAAATAATATACAGTTGGGGGTCACCACAACATGAGCTGTATTAAGGAGTTGCAGTGTTAGGAAGGCTGAGAACCACTGCTCTAAAGGATCCTTCTTTGACGGAACACTTTGTCACATACAAATTTTGGAGGTACACAAACGTTCAAACCATGGTAATTGGTATATAATTAGAGAACAAGGTTAAAATCAAACTCCACAAAGCTAATAAATTTGAACATTTTAATGCTCATTTAAACATGAATGGATGGCGCTGTTCTGCAGAAAGGTGCATGGCTACCTTAGAGTTCGTCAGAGAAGGCTAGGTCGTGGCTGACCTTAAACTTTAGCCTGCTTTTATACTGTGAGCTTCAAACTACAACCGGCAATGACTGTGTGTACAGCAAGAATAGACATCTCGGCCTTGTTCACAGACTTTCATGGAGTCATTTGAGTATCACTCTGTGCTAGAACACCATCGTAGCAAACCGAAGTTGTCATCTTGAAGAAAAGCTTCAGAGATGCTGTGTAGTTCATCACCACAAGGAAGGCTAAACTCAATTTGTTTTTTGGACATTTGCCTTCAAGCCTAACTGACTCAAACTGTTAAAGGCTGGGGAAGTGGTCACAGCTCTGTCATTTGTGCCTCCCACTAATGCTGCCACCTCATAGGCTCCCACTGAAAGTAAGGTGGGGTATTTGAACCCATCCATGCCCCTACCCTGGTTACTTGTCACAAAGGCTGGAGATCTACAACCAAAGGCTTTAAAGGTGCTGATCCCGCCTAGCATCTATATTTCCGGGTCTGCCCAGCCTTTGTCCTGGGAGGCTCCTTAACATGCAAAAGAGCTGCTCTTGGAGGCAGCTGACACGGGTGCTCTCTGCTGCCCACTTGAGTCCATAGCTTGGGTTGCATGGGATGCTGCCCAGAGAGCAAATAAGGAAATGCAGTGTAGGCCCAAGACAGAACGCCCTCTTGAGCTCTTGAACTGGGCGTATGAAGCCTTGAAAGTCTGGTGCTAACTAAGCAGAGTTTTGTTGAATCCGATGCTTTTCTGGCTTGGCGTTCATAATTACAGCATTTAAAAGATGGCCTTGGGTGCGAGGATTCAGCGGGGTTCGGGAAGAGAACATTAGAGTTTCTGCCTTTATGCAGTTTGTTTGACCTCATCCTTCTTAAGTTTCTAGTTTGCACAATGTTTTACTGTTTATGTGTGTGTGTGTGTGTGTGTGTGTGTGTGTGTAGGTTAGTATAGGTATATAAGTCATAAATAAATATGAAGTGGAAGAATGCTAATTCTATCTCATTTAGTTATTTTGCTGCTGAAGGGTTAGCTAATCATAAAACCCCAGGGAGTAGTCTGGAAGAGTGTGCTAGTCAGAGTGACAGAATCTACAGAACGAATCACTATAGAAAGAAAGGGGTTGTATTTGAATGACTTACAGGCTACAGTCCAGCTAGTCCAGCAATGGCTGCCCATGAACGGTTCAAGAATCCAGTAACTGTTCGGTCCACAAGCCTGGATGTCTCAGATGGTCTACAGTATACACTGGAAGCAGACTCTAACGCTAGGATAGTTTGTGTGCATATACCTTGCCAGCGAGGTGAGAGCAAACACTACCTTCTTCCATGTCCTTATAGAGGCCGCCGGCAGAAGGTGTGGCCCAGATTAAGGTGGATCCTCCCACTTCAAATATCCAGATTTGAAGTGGCTCTCCCCATTTCAAATGATTTTAATTAAGAAAAAAAATCCCTCACGGGTGTGCCCCATCATTTGGATGAAGTCAAGTTGACAACTAGAAATAGCCATCAAAAGTCCATCCCTTGCCAGCTTGGCACACCGTCATATCTCTCCTTATAACATGCTTAATTTCCAAACAAAAACAATAAGCAGCCCATAATTGCGTCTAACATGATATAACTACCCCGTGTACAATTACAAACATGCTATATATTTAACCAGGTCATAATTATGTCTAAATTCCATCCCTCACTCTCTCCTTCCATCTCTTCTTTCCTTCCTTGACAAGGTCTTCTAGCGGTGTAACCCTGGATGCCCTTCAAACATGTTACCCTCCTGCCTCGGTTCCCCAAGTGTTGAGATTACAGGCAAATATGCCACCATACCCTACTTTGAGGACAGTTTGATGTGGACCAACATAATAATAGCATCACTAAAACATTATGAGATGGTATTGGGTTTTTTCTTTTTTCTTTTGGTTTGGTTTAGTTTGGGTTTTTCATAATTTGGTTGCGTGGTTCTTGAATAGGAACTCTACAGATGGTATCATGTTGCCATGTCAACAGTTTGGGCAGCAGTAAAGGCAACTGTCACAAAAATCTAGAGGATGGAGTTAGAGCCCTGGAAGCCAAGTAGACGTGGAAAGACCAACTCTACAAAAGTGTCCCCTGACTTCCATATACACACCAAGGTGCGCACCCACGAACACACACACACACACACACACACACACACACACACACACACACACACTCTTAAAGGTTGAAGAGCTCTAACTATATGACTGTTTTACAAATTCAAGTACCTAATTCTATGTAAAATTACTACCTAGATGTTGGAGGTAGGGTTTAGCACTGTCAAACACATTCCCTGTGACCAATTACATTCTGTAGGCAAGTCTTTGTACCTCAAGCTTTCTTCAGTGCATCAGATAAGATGCTTAGGACAGACTTTCAGCAGTGATTCTTCAAAGCCATATGGGAGTCTTTGAAAGCCACAGCACCTGCAACAGCTTAGGGAGCAAGGGCTCATGGGTCTGTGATCTAGCCTGGTGAGACTTAAACGTATTTCTCCGAGTGTGGTCTCTGCATTTCTACCACTAGTGACTGGGACACTCGTGGTCTCTGAACTTTCAGCAATATGTTGAATATGCACAGCGTGAGGCAGAGCTGCTAGCACCCAAGTTCTGGTGAACAGTGGCGTACAAAGCATTTTTATTTTTGCTACAGGTCAGATTTGATATAGCAAGAACTAGTGTCTGGGAAGTGTTCCATGAATACATAGCACTTGGTCTCCCATGAACACGTGCTGCATATACCCAAGGGCAAAGGAAGCTAGTTCCGGGCTCAGGAGGTCCCACAGCTGCCTAACCACACTGCTAAGGAAGGTTTAGCCATGCAGGGGTTTAGGAAGTTGGCCAATGGGGTATCTTAGGATCAGGTTATCGAGCATAACTGTCTGCTGAAAGTGGTGCAGCTGTGGTCCTGACTCAACAACCTGAGCCCCCTCACTCTTCTTGGTGACTCAGTTTACCCAGTTAGATGAGGCTCCCTGTCTGTGACTGTTTACTCCAGAAACTGCCAACCCAGTACCAGGGATCCCAGCCTCCCTCTGGTCTGGGTGTAGAACTGCTATCCTCAAGGTCTGCTCATCAAATCTGCCCATCCCTAATCTAGTCCCATGGAGAGTTGGTCCTGCAGATATGGCTTAGAGCTCTGGAGTTCTCATCTCCTTCCGTAGTCTGATGTGGGCAGCCTGAAAACTAGGCTTTGCAAACCATGTCATAGCAGAATTAGCCCCCACTAGCTAGAGTCCAGAAGACATATTTGAGGGCACATACAGGCCCAGACACCTAAGGAGTCACTTCACCTCAGTGGATCCTGTGTTTCTTTAAGCTTCTTGTAGTTTCATCGTCACATCTACCAGAGAGGCCCTCATAGTGTTGGCTTTCCAGAGGGTGGGATAGGAAGCCATAGATAGAAAAGCCACCAGTGTAACTCTGGCTAATGCACATCGAGGGTTCTATTCTAAGAAAGCCATGGGGAACCTTGGCTGGTAAGCACTGTATCTCCTAGGGGCCTCCACTCTGTAATAACATGCTCTCTTTCATGCCTGTGTGTTGCTGTGACAGGTCACAGCTGCCTTCCCACCAGAAAATGTCTTCTGACTTCTTGCGGGGTATTCCTCGTGCTCAGCGTTGTCGCCACTGCGATTGCTGTTGGGATCATCTTCGGGACACCTACAAAACCTGCAAGTATGTGTCAACACACACACACACAGATACACACACACACATACACACACATACATATACATACACACACAGATATACACATACACACACATACACACACACATACATATACATACACACACATACATAAACACACACATACACACACATACTCACAGATACACACAGATACACACATACACACACACATACATATACATACACACATACACACATACATACACATACACACACACACACACACACACACACACATTTACACCAAGTCTGTTTCCAAAATATGTGAATCTACGGTATGGATGGGGAGGGTTTAGCATGTGGCATGTGCCAGTCATTGGTTATTTTGCATATCCTCTCTATCCTCAAGTCCTGCAAGGTATCTGTTGTTAGGACAGACACTTCAGGAAAGGACTTGCCCTGGATCATATAACTATAAAATAAGCAAGACAGCACTGTGACGCAGGTTGAGGTGACTCTGAAGTGTACACAGGATATGGTCTCTACCTTCCAGGAACTTCCACTGTAAATAGGATTTGGATAGCATATAATTAGAGATTAAATTCGAGAGAAATCAGTGAGGACTGGTGATAGGGACGTGGAAATGAATGAGCTAGAACTGGAGTTGAGCCCCAGAGGGATCCCTGAGCTCAGACACAAACGTAAAAGACACAGACTTCATGGAACATCAAACCTGGGGTATATAAGGAAGAAGTATGAAAAATATCACTGATAGGCCAGGTTGGGGGATGGGGAAGGCAGAGGGCCACAAGTTCAAGACCAGCCTGGACTACATAGCAAGACTATCTCAAAACTGATCAAACAAAAAACAAAGAAATATGTGAGGGCACACTTGCTGCCGACATGACCTGAGTTCAGTCCTCGGATCCCACACGGTGAAAGGTGAAGACTAACTCCTGCCTCGAATCATTCTTAGATTTCCACATGAGTACTGTGACTGGCATATGCTCATGTCTGGGGCATGCGCATGCACGCACATACAAACACAAGCACACAAATAAATAAATGTAAACGAATTCAAAACAAAAGTTCATAGCGAGTAGTCAAGAAACAGGTGTTGAATACAAAGTAAGATGTGGTCCAGCCGTATGCAACTGCTGCAATTACACACACACGCACACGCAGCTTTCCCTGCTGAGCTTGCTTCCTCTGCTGTTCATTTGGCTAACTCCTAAGGTGTTTAAGACCAAACTCAAACATCTCTGACCTGACAGTCCCAGCTGCTAGACTCCACACCCAGCACTCTGCTTTCCCAAGTAGTCTAGCCAAGGTCAGCACTTCGGAGACCCTGGAGCCAGCCCATCCTGTAGGATGTGGGACTGTACCGCAGATGGAGACTCTGCCCACACAGACCTCATTAACCCTGTCCTCCCATGAGCATCAGGGTTTAAGGTTCTCTGCATGTTCTTCACTCTGACTTTCTCCTTCATAGGCACTGCCCCAGGTACTAATTCCCCACCACAGAGCCCCATCTCATCCCATCCTGACATCAAATTTTCAGAGGGTCCAACTGATGACAATTCCTTCAGATGACCGGAGCTAACGATTCTTGTCTCAGAAACAACAACGCCAGCACCTGTTGATCAAGAGATATAAACTGTGGCTTTATCCATCTGCCTCTTAATTATTCAAGATGATAACACCCTCATCACTCCAAACCCATTACTTCAATCTCCCCCTACACACACACACACACACACACACACACACTGTGTACCATTCGCCACAGCCATATGGGATTGTGTGGAAATATACAACTATGTTGAGATACAAGTGTCACCAGTATTTCTGTATTCACGTCAATCAATTATTTTTCATAGTACTTCAAGTAGACCCGCTGTATTTTACAGTACCATCATTTGGGAGCCAGGGGCGAAGCTCAGTGGTAAAGTACTTGCCTAGAACATAGGAAGCACTTGGTTTTATCCCCAGCACCTCAAATACGAGTCCTGGTGGCACAATGTGGAGATCACAGTACTCTTGAGGTAAAGGCTGAAGGATCAGAAGTTCAAGGTCATGTTCAGCTACACATCAGTCTGAGTTTAGACCTAAGATATGCTGTCTCAAAATGATCATTCAGCATCGTCGTCTTAATTAGAGGCTAGGTAATAATTTACTGGTAAGTCACTTGCCTAGAATGTGCAAGGGCCTACACAATCCACAGGACCTCCAAGAAAAGAGAGAGAGAGAGAGAAAGAGATAAAAGAGAAAAAGAAAAGAAAAAGAAAAATGAAAAAAGATAAGCAATCTCAATTTAATTTTACTTACAATATGCCCAGGAGGTTGACATAGCAAGTTACCTTTGTTCTTACATCAGTCAAGAAAATAATAGACGGGCTGGTGAGATGACTCAGTGGGTAAGAGCACCTGACTGCTCTTCCAAAGGTCCAGAGTTCAAATCCCAGCAACCACATGGTGGCTCACAACCATCCGTAACGAGATCTGGCGCCCTCTTCTGGAGTGTCTGAAGACAGCTACAGTGTACTTACATATAGTAAATAAATAAATAAATCTTAAAAAAAAAAAAAAAAAGAAAAGAAAATAATAGACAAGACTGTATACTTAACCCATCACAAAGCTCACACCACACCAGGGAGCAGGCCTGTTGACCCCTCATCTGCCTGTTATTACCTCTAAGTCTGGAGTGAGTCAATGCTTGTTCACCAGATTCCAATGGTTTTGATGGAAAAGGAAACCAGTCAAGTTAAGAAGACCTGTGCCTGGAGAGTTCTGGATTGTGTGTATGAAAGAAAGAAAGAAAGAAAGAAAGAAAGAAAGAAAGAAAGAAAGAAAGAAAGAAAGAAAGAAAGAAAGAGAGAGAGAGAGAGAGAGAGAGAGAGAGAGAGAGAGAGAAGAAGAAGAAGAAGAAGAAGAAGAAGAAGAAGAAGAAGAAGAAGAAGAAGAAGAAGAAGAAGAAGAGGAAGAAGAGGAAGAGGAAGAGGAGGAGGAAGAAGAAGAAGAGGAGGAGGAGGAGGAGGAAGAAAGGAAGAGGAAGAAGAAGGAGGAGGAGGGAAGGAAGGAAGGAAGGAAGGAAGAAAGGAAGGAAGGAAGGAAGGAAGGAAGGAAGGAAGGAAGGAAGGAAGGAAGGAAGGAAGGAAGGAAGGAAGGAAGTGTCTTAGTCAGGGTTCCTATTCCTGCACAAACATCATGACCAAGAAGCAAGTAGGGGAGAAAAGGGTTTATTTGGCTTACACTTCCATACTGCTGTTCATCACCAAAGGAAGTCAGGACTGGAACTCTAGTAGGTCAGAAAGCAGGAGCTGATGCAGAGGCCATGGAGAGATGTTCTTTATTGGCTTGCCTCCCCTGGCTTGCTCAGCCTGCTCTCTTATAGAACCCAAGACTACCAGCCCAGAGATGGTCCCACCCACAAGGGGCCTTTCCCCCTTGATCACTAATTGAGAAAATGCCTTACAGCTGGATCTCATGGAGGCATTTCCTCAACTGAAGCTCCTTTCTCTCTGATAACTCCAGCTGTGTCAAGTTGACACAAAACTAGCCAGTACAGGAAGGAAGGAAGAGGAAGAAATAATGGGGATGGTGGCACAAGGCAGAACAGGGCAGGACATCAGCTTTCTTCTGTCTTTCAGGTTGGACATATCACCAATGCAGAACAGCTTCACAGCAACCAGGGTTCCTGTGTGAGGACCGCACAACTTGCTTGCCACCATCTCTGCTTTGTGATGGCAAGACGGACTGCCGTGACGGATGGGATGAAGCTGCTGCCTACTGTGGTGAGGTGGACTAATTATCAAACAAAAGTAAAGACCAGGGTCCAGGGCTAGGCATAGCAGCACATGTGGCCAGGGCTAGGCATAGCCGCACATGCTTTCAATTCCAGAACTTGGGAGGCAGAGGCAGGTGGGTGTCAGCTAGAGCTATACAGTAAGACCCTGGCTTTAAAATAGTAGTAGCAAGCTAAAATTCAGAATTCCCATTTAAATATTTTCATGAATAATTTTTCCATTAGAAATAATTTATTTGGGCCGGGCGTGGTGGCGCACGCCTTTAATCCCAGCACTCGGGAGGCAGAGGCAGGCGGATTTCTGAGTTCGAGGCCAGCCTGGTCTACAAAGTGAGTGCCAGGACAGCCAGGGCTATACAGAGAAACCCTGTCTCGAAAAAAACCTAAAAAAAAAATAATAATAATAATTTATTTGGGCTGCTGTTGCGCTGCTGCTGGCTGCTGTGCAGCATGACTCCACCATGGACCAGTGCCCCATACCTACCTTGCTGAAACATAGCAACTTCTCTCAGGTCCTGTTTAACAATGTGGAGAAGTTCTATGTTCCTAGAGGAGATGTCATGTGCTATTATACCCTCGCTGAAAAGTTCATCCCTCATCCCAAGGCCTAGATCGGCATCTTTAAAGTAGGGTGGAAGACCACTCAGGAGTACTATACCTTCATGTGGGCTCCCTTGCCAAAAGACCAAAACAAGGATTCAGCCACACAGCAGGAAATCCAATTCAAAGCTTATTACCTTCCCAAGGATGTGGAGTGCTACCAGTTCTGCTATGTGGATGAAGATGGTTTGGTCCGGGGAACAAGTGACCCTTTCCAGTTCTGTCCAGACCCTGACGAGGACATAATGGTTGTTATCAATAAGGAAAAGATAGAAGAAATGGAACAGCTCAGTGAGGAGCTTTAACAAGAAAACCAGGAGCTGAAAGACAAGTACGCTGACCTCCATGAGCAGCTACAGAGGAAGCAGGTGGCACTGGAAGCAACACAGAGGATCAATAAGACCTTAGAACAGGAAGTGGAAGAGAATGACTCCTGGGAGAAAGAGAAGGCCTCCTGGGAGGAAGAGAAGGCCTCCTGGGAGGAAGAGAAGGCCTCTTGGGAGACTGAGCTGCTCCGGCTGAAAGAATGCAACCAGAAGATGATCTTGGAAAAGAAGGCCTTGGGGATCAGAGTAGAAGAGCTTCAGGATGAGAACAAGGCGCTGCAGAGCTTCCTGGATAACAAAGAATTCTCTTCACCTTAAGGAGCTGCTGAGCCGGAAGTCTCGTCAGCTCAAGTTGCTGCTGAGCCTGAAGTCCTGTGGCCCCAAGGAGCTGCTAAGCCCGAGAGCCTGCCACGCAGAGCTGTTAGCCCAAGCTTAGTCTTTTATAAACACAAATCTTGTGATATGGAAAGAAGTCTTAATGACAGGATCCCACCGGACTGGGAACAGCAGGAGCCTCAAGATTTGTATTGTCCATTTTGTATAAAGACCATCCCAGCAACCAAGAAATGGATCTCCAAGAACAAGGTTCCTGTCCTTGTCATTGCCTAAGCATTCCAGCCTGCAAGTCTGTGCTGGGCCAGATTCCTACTGGAGCGTGGTTCCTACCAGAGAAGGCTGCCTAGCCAGAAATCATTGGGGCTCACACAACTGCTGCTTGCAAAGCTGTCTGTAAGATGAAATTGAACGCAGGAGCTGCCACCTCGTCACAACCAGACTCTCAGCCTGTCATCCCCAGTGCCCAGGATGAAGGTACCTGTTGAGTCACAGCAGCTGGCTGACACTAAGTCACTGTCTTCTGAGATGCCTACCTCATTCAGTCAGGCCTTGGGTGCATTTGTGTTTGGGCCTCAATCCTAACCTTGAGGGAAGCAAGCAAGAACATGAAGTGATGAATTTCTTTATCTTCCTTGGCCCTTGCTACAGTCCTTCCAAACTACAGAAAATCTCAGATCTGCTTGCTGTGATCAAAGATGTATGCCGATCACATACATCTTTTTTTCCTTTTCTTAGGAAAAATGGGGGTGGGCAGAGGAAACAAGGCTTCCTTCTATCTAGAACACTTTCTGTTCCTTTCTATACATATAGCATGGATTATGTCATATATGGATGGAGATGTTGTAGTCTTACTCTGGCTCCTCTGGAATTCACTGTGTAGCCCAGGCTGGTCTGGAACTAGGCAATCTTGCTGAGTCACCTTCCAAAGTGCTGAGACTGGTCCTGAGCCACTGCTGTAGTCTGTAGGCCTCTTAGTTGCTAATTAAGGAATTGTTAGGGGCTGGGGAGATGATGGCTCAGCGGGGCGGGTGAGAGTACTGACTGTTCTTCTGACTGTTCAAATCCCAGCAACCACATGGTGGCTCACAACCATCTGTAACAAGATCTGACTCCCTCTTCTACAGTGTACTTACATATAATAAATAAACAAATAATAAAGTAAAAAAAAGGAAATAATTTATTTGTACCCTCTAGGTCAAATGCCCAACAGTCTCCCACAAAACTTGATTTTCAAGTGTCCCAACCGGAAGACATGGACATTTGTGGACAGGGTGTGTGACACCAGGAACGATTGTGGTGACTGCTCAGATGAATCAGGTGACGATGAAAGTTACACAGTGGATCTTTTTCCTGGGTTCTGGGAGTGGCTTCTCTTACACTTCAATTATGGAAATTGGCTCTGACTGAGAAACCTTCTAAAGATAATTACATCCACAGCTAAGAAAGTCCATCACTCCCTGGGCCGCAGTAGCTTTGAGGTAGAGAGCTGGTTTAGGCAAGCTCAGGGTCTTGGCTTCCAGCACTATCCTAGCCCCATCTCCAAAAATAATAAGTAAATAAACAGTCAGACAGACAGACAGGAGGGAGAAAGGGAGAGAAGAAAGGACAGAAGGAAGAGGAAATGGAGGGAAGGAGCAGTATTTAATTAGTATTTCATTGTATCTATTTAAAGAAGAGCTCTCCCTCTGTAAGATACAAACATGAAAATGTTCTCAGTGGGAAGCCCTTGTCTACTATCAACTTTGATTTGTGTTTTCTTTGGCAATTCTGAAAGACTCACAAAAGGCTTATTGGATGCTTGTCTCTCAGAAAATTAGTTACCAACCTTGTCTTCCCCTCCTCAGTGCCATCCTTGTCCCCCACTGTGTTCCCACAATGGCTTAACCCAGAGCTGCACCCATACCCATCTACAGGCAGGCAAGCCACGGCCAGTGGACACAATTCCCGTGCATTATGGCTCCAAGCGGTACATCTGAAAGCAAGCTTCATCAGGAAGACAGTGAAGGGACATCAGCTTTGCCAGTTGTGGAGGGTAGAATGGAAATGCATGGAAATGATAGTTAAGGAGAAGTCTGCCTCTGTAACAAAGGGATGGAAATGCAGAGAGCTTTTGCTCCTGGCTAGTTGCCAATTAGCAAAGATCTGGTTCCGGTGCTGACTGATGGCTGGAACTCAAGGGGACCTTTCCCTGTTTATGCAGATTGTCAATCTGTTTAGCTAGGGCTGATGGGGAGAGGCAATATTGTCTCTGGCTTTTCAAACCATGTCTGGAATCTTCAATAATCAACTGCAGTTTTCCCATGAGATGGTTTCACTAATATATTTTTTTTAAACCTGAAGGGCCAGTTCTTGTCCAATAGCATTTTTTTTCCAGCTGACATTTTAAGTTATGCTTTTAAAAATAAATACAACTGTCTAGTTTCACAGTGCCCAGAGTGCTCCGGCTGGAGATGTGAGACCGTTTTCTTCTCGGACTGTGCTTGCATTCCCAGAAGTCGCTGCAGAAACGGCATCCAAGACTGTGCTGACTGGAGTGATGAAAACCTGTGCGACTAGACTCAGAACTGTGGGTTTGGAAGGGCTGAGAAATGTCTTTGCCTTAAGACTTCTCTCAAAGTGATGGCCTGTCTATCTGCTTGTTTTCCACCCTGGAATGTAGGCTAGGGAAGGGTTAAAGAACCTGTGCCCCAGTTAACAAAGCAAACAGGCAGAAATCAGATGCAACTTCAGGTCCCTGGTCTAGACCTGTTTCCGAAGAGCCACTGTTCTGTGGGAAGCATACACGTGTACTCATTTCAACCAATATCAAGAGCAGTCACCCTAAGCTTCAGACAGAGATGTCTAGCTCACTAGTGTAGCCCTGGTTCAGATCTAGTGGGAAATTAAGTTTTAAAACACATATTGTTTTAGAAAGTATGTAAGATATTAGATTTTATTATGGCTTTTTTTTTTTTTTTTTTTGGAGACAGGGTTTCTCTGTGTAGCCTTGGCTGTCCTGGAACTCACTGTAGACCAGGCTGGCCTCGAACTCAGAAATCTGCCTGCCTCTGCCTCCCAAGTGCTGGGACTAAAGGTGTGTGCCACCAGGCCCGGCTTATGGCTTTTTTTTAAACCACTTTAATTTTATTATGGCTTTTTTTTCTTGGCTGCTTTTCTAGTCTTTCAGGCTTTATGCTTATACTCATTTCCATATCCGGGTATGTATTTCAAAGTAGGATCTGTATGTTAGTGAGAACATACAATTTTTGTCTGAGTTTGGGTCACCTATTTATGGTATTTAGTTCCACTCATTTTCCTGGAGTTTTCTTTACAGTTGAATAAAATTCCATTGTGTATGTATACCACATTAGCCATGTGTTGATGAACATCTAGTTGGTTGTTTTCCTGCTATTGTGAACACTATAGTAATGGACCTGGTTGTACGAGTATCTTGGTGGTCGGATACGGAGTCCTGAGTATACATGGTCAGGAATAGTGAAGTTGAGTCATATGGTTGTTACATTTTTTGGGAAGCACCCTGATTTCCGTAACAGCTGTCAATTGTTTACACTCCCACCAACTGTATAGTCTGCTCCTTTAACCTGCTAGAGCCTAAAATTCCTCCCAGTAGGTAGTGGCCTGGTTTGACTCTTATTCTACTACAGAAGTGGCGGAGACTCAGACAAGTAAATTCACCTCTCCCAGATTTTCTACATCTGTTCGTAGCTCTCCTTTAGGATTTTAATAATTGAACAAATGATCATGCTATCACTCACCATTAGTAGCTACAGAAATTACGTACCTAGGGGAATGTGAGGGCAGTCCTTCCACAACCTCACAGCCATTCCACAGTTGACAGTGATCTTCTCTGGCTGATGTAATCTGCGGTAATTATGTGTATCACCTCCCAGCCTAAGTTTGAGAAGCCAGCTGGTGACATGCCACCTTTCCTGTCACAAGACTGGCAAGGTTCTAATTAAATACTGCTCCTGTAACAAAACAGACCAGAAGCAACCCAGGCATCAAATTTGATGAGCCTTCATAGCAAAACCCTTCCCTGAAAACGGGGTATCAGGAAGGGAAATATTTCCTTATCAATCCATAGCTAACAACACAGTATCACTTAATGAACCTACAATTAAGAATACTCGCAAAGGGGCTGGAGAGATGGCTCAGTGGTTTAGAGCACTGACTGCTCTTCAGGAGTCCTGAGTTCAATTCCCAGCAACCACATGGCCACTCACAACCATCTGTAATGGGATCTGATGCTCTCTTCTGGTGTGTCTGAAGACAGCTACAGTGTACACACATACATAAAATAATAAAATACTTGCAGAGATTAGGGACAAAACAGGGTTAACCTCCATAGTGGGACAGACCTGGTTGGAAACCCTTCTTATATACTTAGACCAGTCAGCAGTCACCTCTACAAACCACTTACAAAGCACAGCAATAGTACCAGAAACACAAACTCTACTAACAGTGCTCCAGCTTAGCCATTCCAGTTGCTTAAGTTCTAGAAATGAATTTTCCCAGGCAACAGATTTATCTTATTTCCTGTGCCAGAATCAGGGAGTGCCCCATTATCAGGCAAGCTGTGATGCAATGTGTTTACAATCAATCGACCCACAAGTGTCTGGAAGCCACTTGGGGTTTTTAAGACCCAGGATCCTTGTTACATTACACCTTGAGGGGTGACAGGATGTGACTGCACCTTCTTTCCAAATTTTTGGCAATTAACTCTGCACAGTAACTCTGCGATGTAGCTGTATAGCAACTTAAAAGATGAGCTGCAAACTATGGTATACATTTTAAAATCTTCTCTTAAGAGTAAAGGCAATTCTAGCTCTACTCTCGGCACTAGATTAGAGTAGAGCTTGGTAATTCATTAGTCACAGAAACTTTCTAGAAGTGAGGAACTGGTCAATATTCTGACTATTGTGGAACTTACACAGTGCATGTTAACATGGAGTCTTGGAAATTAGTAATTCAGAGTATCAGGTTATAGATACAAAATGGAGATAACTTGTTCATACCTCATAAAACTTACAATGAAATGCTTGGGGGAGGTATGGGGGACTTTTGGGATAGCATTGGAAATGTAATTGAGGAAAATATGTAATAAATATTAAAAATTAAAACAACAAAAAAAAGAAATTCTGATGCATAAAAAAAAAAAATGCTTAAACTTTTTTTTTTGGTTTTTCGAGACAAGGTTTCTCTGTGTAGCCCTGGTTATTCTGGAACTCACTCTATAGATAAGGCTGGCTTCGAACTCAGAAATTCACCTGCCTCTTCCTCCCAAGTGCTGGGATTAAAGGCATGCACCACCACGCCCGGCGAAACTAGAGTTCAATTTGAGGGATCCAATGCCCTCTTACTGACACCTTTAGGTGCCAGGCATACATACATATGATGTATACATACATATAATCTCTTAAAAAAGAGATAGGGCTGGTGAGATGGCTCAGTGGGTAAGAGCACCCGACTGCTCTTCCAAAGGTCCAGAGTTCAAATCCCAGCAACCACATGGTGGCTCACAACCATCCATAACGAGATCTGGCGCCCTCTTCTGGAGTGTCTGAAGATAGCTACAGTGTACTTACATATAATAAATAAATCTTTAAAAAAAAAAAGAGAGATAAAGATATTTCTATATGCCTATAATAGACACCAGAGAAAAAAAGGAAGCCTGGTTTACCTACACAATACCATTCTCATAGTACACCACATGGAACAAAACAGCCTAATGGTTGCTGGAGAAGCAAACTCTCCAACACAAGAACTTTCAAACCAATTGTTGAGCGTCCAACCAAATGCCATGAGTGTGACCACCTGCCATAATCAATGGTCTACAGACAACTGCTTACTGTGTACACATCAGTGCCAAATAAATAAAACGATAAACCATATACTAGGCAAAGAATTTTATTAACCCTTTCCAAACTTTATTCCCAGGCTTCTTCAGCTTTATTTGCTGCAAAGAATGAATTAGGTATAGCGAAAACTGAAAAGAGCTGCAGTGTCCGGGGGGCTTGGGCTTAAAAATATTAGAGATCTAGATTTTATCAGATCCATAATAAACAAAAAATTTTTAAAAAGCAGTCATGATATAAAATAGCAGCTCCTGTAATTTCTGCAAGGATCACCTTCTTCAGAAGTTGCTTCAATTCAGTTTGCCTCATTCTTAGAAGCCTCATCAAAATTCTCCACCAGATCTAGAAAAGAACCAAAACAGAAGACATCCTGAAAACAAGCCAATTCTACAAATAACACGCAGATATTTAAGGAAACACTCTCAAATTTAAAGACTTGCCACTTCCTCATTTCGCAGTTAAGCATGGTTTCAGGTAGCTATTAGAGCAGTGGTTCTCAGCCTTCCCAATGCTATGACGCTTTTATACAGTTCGTGTTATCATGATCCCAACCATAAAATTATTTTGTTGCTACTTACTAACTGTAGTTTTGTGTTATTAATCGTTATGTAAATATGTGCTGTGCCACCCCAGAGGGGTTGAGACCCACAGGTTGAGAAGCGCTGTATTAGAGCGTGCATCATGCTTAATCCTATTTATTACTCATCCTCTCTCAATTTAAGAATTAGATAGTAATCCATTGGCCAATATAGGAGAGAGCCAAAGGGTATCATGACATGATCTGAGCTTTTCTTTAATTGGACATATGTCACATGTCTGCAATCCCAGCACTAAAGAGGCTGAGTCAGAAGGGGTCTCAAATCTAAGGCAGGCCTGAGTTACATATTGAAACACTGTTTCAAACAAAACCAACAACATAAAAGAAAAACATTACATTTTTAGAATATCAAATCTCAAAATATTTCGATTTCTCCATGCTTTTTCATAAACCACTATGTTTCAAGGTAGCTTCAGTTCCTAAGTGAGGTTCCTGTCCTGTGTCCTCACATTCACCAGTTCTAACTTATAACTACCACCCTGGAATGTTTTCTGTCGATTCACCTCTCTCCCTTGAAGTGATTCTTACCTGGAACTTCATCATCATCATCCTCTCCAGTAGCAAGTGGTGCTTTTCCATCCACAGCTGTGAAATGGAAATAACCAACGCATTTCTTTAGATCAATAAATGTCCACCCAAAGAACACATGAAATACAATGTACAACTTACACTCATGTCAAGTGACATCTGAGGTTTCACCTATAGCACCATCAAGGAGACCTTTTGATGGGCACAAACCATCCTCTGGGTACACTGAGAACAGTGAGTAGGGAACGCTCAGGGTAAAACCACACACCAAACTTCGGGAGGTTTTGGGAGGCAAATGAAGAGGCCAGCCATTTTCCTAAATATATATATTTACTGAAATAAAGCATTAAAAAATTAAGCTAAACGCGGTGACTCACCTATCAATCATAGCACTTTGAATGCAAAGACAAGACTATGGTAAACTCTAAGCCAGCCAGGGCTATATAGGGAGACCTATCTCAAACAGCCAGGAAGGAAGAACACACACAAAAGCCAACTTTAAAGTATCTCTCAACTGTACTGCTCCTTCTCCTCCCCTGTCCTGACACTGGGGACTCAACCCAGGGCCTCGAATATACAAACAAGAACCACACTGAGCCTTACCACTCGGCCTATTTTTACTTAAACAAACCACCAAAAGCTGACAGTCTAATTTGCCCAGGCTCTCAACACATAAAAGTTCTTCAACTTGTATGTAATGCTCCTACTTCAGCCTCCCCAGTGGCCATCACACCTAGAGCACTTCCACTAAACAGAAAGAAGCAAGTTCTGAGAACACACAGCTCTAACCCGCACAGACATCAGTGGAAATTTCAAAACCCTATTTAAGCTCTCAAAGTCCAAGATGGCCTAGAACATCTTGATGCCCCTCCCTTAATAAAAGCATAGAATGAGTCAGTGTCTGACAATAGCCGAGGAAAACACGCCACTGCAAACCTCTGTATTCCTAGTCAATTTTTTAAGCATCCAACATAAGTTGTCAGATCAACTATGATGGCTAATCTTGGTTAATCTGACACCCATGGGGAGAAGAAACCTCAAATGAGAAATTGCCTGTCAGATCAGCCTGGTAGCATGTGTGTGCCTTGGGTGGGGGTCGGGGGGCACATTTCTTTATTGCTAACTGATGTAGGAGGAACTAGCCCACTGGAGGCCAGTGCTGTTCCTGGTCAAGTTGGACTGGGATAAGAAGGCCCTAAACACATACATACAAGTAACATTTATACACTCCACCATGCAATAACAATTAATTGAGGGGACATTAACTAACTTAAAGAGAGCAAAGAGGTAGGGTTGGTAGGGTTAGGTGGGGGGGGGATATGGTAGGGTTGGGGGGGGGGGAGGAGAAATGCAATTATAATCTCAGAAATAAAAGGCAGTTGATTGTGAGCTTGGGAGCATGCCAGTAAGAAATGCTCTTTCATAGTTTGTCTTAAAACTCCCGCCTTGGCTTTCCTTAATGATGGACTGTAAAATGCAGTGAAATAAAAATAAACCCTTCGGGCTGGAGAGATGGCTCAGCGGTTAAGCGCACCACCGACTGCTCTTCCGAAGGTCCTGAGTTCAAATCCCAGCAACCACATGGTGGCTTACAACCATCCGTAACAAGATCTGAGTGTCTGAAGACAGTTACAGTGTACTTACATATAATAAATAAATCTTAAAAATATAAAATAAAATAAACCCTTCTCCTCAAGCTGCTTTTGGTTATGATGCTCATTACAACAAAAATCAAACCAAAACACAGCTTGTCAAACACATAAGTCAACTAAACAAAATCCCTATCCAACTATAAGGTGAAACACTGAAATACCGGCAGCTATCATCTGTATCAACAATAATAGAATATGTTTTAAAACAGTTAAGAGTCTAAAAAGCCACCAAACACAAAGACTGTAAATAAGGAGATGGAATGCTAGTTTTATTCTTTTTCTGAGGCTGCATGTCTATAGCTCAGGCTGGTCTTGAACCGAGTAATTTTCCTCGTCCAGTCTCTCAAAGTGCATAAGTCACCAATGCCTAGCTTGATCAGTACCTAAATTTTAAGTACCAGCAAAACCCAAAATTGACATTTTTTTAAATTTCTAACTAATAAAAGGTTTAATTTGTTTTAAACCTAGTAAGCTGGTAGAAAACAAACATCCACTAAATCAAGTATAAAGTAGACTAAATCACAGATAAACTAGATACATCATTATAAACAAAAACACATATAAGCAGTTAAATGTCTACAATTCTTTAGATATATAAGTTGGCCTTCTACATGTAAAGACATTCTTACCAATTCTGAACCCTGAGATCACACAAATAGCTTGCTAAGTAACCAGCAAAGTACAGTGACTCTAAGGATACTCACATTGTTTGGGCAGAGCTTCAGCCAGTCTCCTTAAACTAGTCAGACTGTCTGCACCGAGCTGGTTGAGGATGCTGGGAAGCATTTCTGTCAGCTGCTTTGTCTCAGCGTGGCCTGTAATGGTGAAGGTGTTTGCTGCCAGAGATGCCTGAACTTTAGGGTTGTTAAAATGGATCACTGTTCCTTGGTTTGTAAACATGTTCACCTATAAAGAAAATAATTGTTGTATGTAATGAATGCCAAAGATTCCTTTAAAATCAATGTTTTCATTAAACAAAAACTGGATTCTGGCTAAGCGGTGCAGTTTTTTCTTCCCCTTCGAAGCACGGGTGACAACTTCCCTGGAATGTATAAAGGAACAGCTTTCTGGCATCACAATATCCTTGATCATTTGTTTAGTTAATAGGGCAGGAACACCTCCCAAGACATTCAAACATCTAAACATCTAATGGGGCATGAACTACAATGCTAACAGCAGAGCCACGACAATTACTTAATACATACAAGACCATTAAACTTTGCAGTCACACCACATTTTGACACATACCTCTTCAATACCAGAGATATTGTTTACCCCTAACTTCTTTAAGGAGAACTGCAGTTTTTTATCGTCTGCTGTGGCTGTTCTGTGAACCACCTTCTTCTTTCTACGAGCAGTTCCCTATGGAGTAAGAGGGCAAACAACACATTTACACAGCAGCAAATCTTCTCCAATTCTTTTCAGATCTTTGCTTCCGTACAAGACAGTTAATCAGATATAACAAGGTGGCACATTCCGATGGATCTCTGAATATGAGGTCAGCCTGGCCAACCTTACTGAGTTCTAGGCAAACCAGAGCAAAACAACTGAGACCTGGTTTCAAGTAAAAACAGATACATAATAAAGATTAACGGTAGTTATCAAACCCACAAACTAAGACATTCAAAAGACAGGCTAAGATGAAAGTAAGGAATGACACAGGAATTCTTCATAAGCACCAGTTTGCCACGTGCAAAAGTCTTTCACAAGCCCTGATATTTTAAGTCTTTTTAGGCCATGTTTCAACCTAAGCTAAGCCTCATCTTTACCTCTTGTTTTCAAAGAAAAATCAATAGCTTAATATTCACAGATGAGACAGTATACAAACTCATGAATCTGTATACAAATATCTATTATAGCCAAGAGTAGAAAGTTCTTAACCCACAGAGCTCTCCTAAGCCAACTAGACCTTTCTTAACTCTCTCCCTCTTCCCTGCATTGCTCAACCCCCTCCCCAGAGCAAATTTCTTCTCCCCACGAAAAGGGCTCTTCTCAATCACTCAACAAAAGGACTTCACAAACGTCTCCATCTTTTCTAGATTTTATTGTTAGTCATATTTTAAAATCCTATCAAGTCATTGTCCAATCTGTGTCTTCCCTCAACTCTGCACTAAATGGATGACACGCTAAGTTACTTCCAACTTTATGTAGACTATGAACAAACTTCTCTAACAATAAGAACAATACCACCAGGAAAATTTTAGATTATAAAATACAGACTAACACTTATAGATCCCACACATTTCACAAATGTAGAACTTAAAAGATTGTCAGTTTTTCCATTAGACACTGAAAAGGGTCTTGAATAATATTCACCTAACAGCATGGGAATCTTACACTACTTTTCTCTACGGCTACATTCACTCATTCTCTAAGTAAAGTTTCTTAAAAGGTACAGAAAAAATGTTCCCATGTTATAACTGGAAACATTGTCTTAGCTTAACAAAGACTAGATACAAAGTGTCCCTATGAGACTAACTTGGAAGGCTTTCATTTCCCTGTACTGATGATGCTAAAACGTAAAACCTAGTAATTAAAGAGGAACAACCTTGCACACAAGCACATCACTCCAGAAACTAAAAAGAAAGAAAACAAGCCCAGCTTTTTCCTAGCACCTAAAGGCTTCTGCCTTAAAATTAAAAGGATGAGGAACATCTAAGGTTAATGTCATGAGTGCAAACTGAAGACTACAATTGCCAGCAAAGACAAACAGGATATTACTGCTGATTCCAACTCTCCTAACTTATGCTAACCTACGTGCAACCTTTGGTTACCTCTCAGAAGACTCTACTGAAGGTAGATGTTAAAGTTAGAACAATTTAATAGGTAATAAACTTGTTCTGTGGAAGCTCCACAGGTTTCTCGGAGACTCCATGCTTCAACCTGTTAAACACCAGGAATGTGCTAACGAGATACTTGAAACTAAGGAGCTCTTCATCTGGAGTGGACCCAGCACCAACACCAAGTTCAATGAAGAGGCTTTCAGAGCAGAATCCACTTGGAAAAACCAACCTGCCAACACGTTTGCATTCTCCCATTGTAGCATAATTACAAAGGATGAGGAACAAAAGACATGTGCTAAGGTAGGATTTCCCAACCTAACACTGTTCACAAATTTAAATAGGAAGGTATCCTCAAATACCCTAAAAAAAGACAATTAGTCTGTTGGGCATTTAGTTCAGAAAGCAATGCAGATCTTCATAATAATAATAATAATAATAATAATAATAAATAGGTTGGGAATGCAGTTTGGGAGTTGAGAGGTCCTCTAGTGTGTACCAAAACATGTGTTGGATCTCAGGACAACTCAAAAGTAACAAAATAACCACCCCTCCCCCCAATATTGTACAAGTCACGGGTACACGGTATACAAAGATTTGGCAGAGAACATACTTTTCCCCCATTCATAAAATTCAGTAACATTTTTTTCGTTTATATGCGCCATAATCCTGAACCTCTTACAAGCAAGGCACCGTTTTTAAGTGCTATTTTCTTCTCTACTCGATGACCGCCCTCACCCCTACTATATATATATATATAATATATATATATATATATATATATCAGGGTATATATCCTCCTTGTCTCTTAGTATCAGTCTCGTTTCCCTTGGATTTGCTAGCTTTGCGAAATGTCCCCTGCCAAGCAAAGTGACCAAAAAACAAAACAAAACAAAAACAAAAACAGAAATGCAAAGGGAACTTTGGAAGAGAGCGGGGGGGGGGGGGGGAGGAGGGACGAGAGAGGGGGGAGAGAGAAAGAAAGGAGAAAAAAAAAAAAAAAAAAAAGAAAGAAACTTACTTTCCCACCAATGCGCACTTGTGCCTGCAGTTTGGCGAGTTTCTCCTGGTTCATGATCGTTTCTTTCATCTACAAAGAGAGGAAAAAAAAAATCCTCAGCCAAGAACAAGAACGGCCGGGCCCCCCTCCAGCATTCCACGCTCGTTATTTCCCGCTACACTCGCAGGAGACCGCCGTCCCCCCTCGGGCTGAGGCCTGGATCCCCAATTCACCCCTCCAGGCTCGCCGGGGCGCACAGGGCCCCTCGCCCCTCCCCCGCCCGGCCCGGTCGGGCCCGGCCTCAGCCCCACGGCGGCCGAGTATCCCCCGCTCCCCGCCGCCCTGCCCGGCCTGGGCCTTGGGCCTCTCTCTGCAGGCCTCGCGGTACCTGAGGCTCCCGTCCTCGGCTTCCGCCGAGAGGGAGAGGGAGAGAGGGCGTCGCTTCGGCCCCGGGCCAGCCGCCCCTGGCTCGCCCTCGCCCCCGAGAGTCCGCCTGGGTGGGAGCGCCCGTCCGTCGCATCGCTTTCCTCAGCTCCGTCCGTCCCCTCCCTGCCTCGCTCCTGCGGGAAACGCCCGCCCCACCCCCAACTCCCGGTCTCCTCCCACGCCGGCGTCCACGGCCTTTTTTTTTTTTTTTGTACCTTGTCCGAGTGGAAATGGCGCCGCGCGGGGAACTAAGGTTCACGCTCAGGGGGTCTCGGGCAGACCAGCTGAGAGAAGGCGCACACACGCGGGGACGCAAGATGGCAGCTAGAGGGAGGCCGGAAGTAACGCGACGCCACTTCCTCCAGAACTCAGGAAGCGGAGTTGGCGTCGCCGCGCATGCGCAGCCGGGGTTCCCCGTGGCGTGGTTGCGGGTCCGATCCGCGGCTGTTTCTTTCCTTTCGTCCCGCGGCGGGCCGGGAGCCGCACGGGAGAGCTGGGAGCCGCGGTCGCCGTTCGCGGTCCTGGGAAAGGCCGCGGATAGATCGGACAGTGAGGCTCCCTGTAGAGCTGTGGTTAAGTCAGTGTGCCCCGTGGCCACCCCGTAGGGCGTCCAGCTTTGTCCAGTAGGCAGCAGTGTCTGCTCAATGCCGGGTGTAAATAAAAAACTATCGAAATCAGCCAGGCTAATGTTGCTTTCCAAAATTAAGTGACTTGGGTGATGTAGAAATCGCGACTCAGAATGTCTAGAAAGCGTGTTCGGAATGCTTTCCAGATCTCCACCCTTCAGCAATTCGGTTTATTCAAGGTTGAAACAGGGTAACAAGATTTGTAACCTCTTAACCCTTCTTCACCTCTACCATCGACTCCCTGATCTCGAATCTTCATGGATTCGACCATGAAGCAAACGATTCACGATGGAGCAAACTTTACCTTGAATCCTTCAAAGATGAATTTGAGCCTGCGTGCTTGGGGGTAAAAACGTGGCTGTGAGTTAAAGTTTGCCGAACTCCAGCACGAATTGTGTTTCATTGTGGATGTCGGGTTTTGTTGCATAGTTTGATGGTTGCTTTTAAAAGTGTCTCGATAAGTAATCCTGGCTAGCCTGAAGCACACAGCTATCCTCCGCCCTCAGAGCCCCTCTCTCTGTCCAGTGCTGGGATTACAGTCGTCTAGCACCATTCCCAGACACAAATGTTAAGATAACCTTAGAAACTACCTATATGAAGATTAAAATAAGAAAAAGAAAAACAGGTTAAGTGAAAATTCTGTGTGCTCAAGCCTTTTTCCAATCTTAGCTACGAAATGTTTTGAATATTCCAAAGAGAAAGTGTGTTAGAATTTGAGAATACAATTTATCTAGAAAAGTTGCCGAAATGAATACTCTAGCTAAAATCTTTTTTTTTTTTTTTCTTGGATACCTTTTTACACAAGAGTTTCTTGCAAAAGCGATGAGTCATTTAAAAAAAATCGGGAGAGACAACTACGTTGCTATGTAGAAAATTGTAACAAGTTCTTTTCTTGAAACAACAACAATGTTTCTTTTATCTGAACAAGTAAGTTTGTCTCAGAAAACGACGCTTGTTGTCTACCCTATGAAGTACCTAACCATACTCCAAATAACTGAGATGAGGCAACAGAATTCAGTGCTACAGGAAATATATAAAACATGACTGTGTTACATATGGTAGATAAAATGTAAAACAAGTTCTTTTTATTTGTTTTGTTGTTGTTTTTGTTTTTCGAGACAGGATTTCTCTGTATAGCCCTGGCTGTCCTGGAACTCACTTTGTAGACCAGGCTGGCCTCGAACTCAGAAATCCACCTGCCTCTACCTCCCGAGTGCTGGGATTAAAGGCATGCGCCACCACACCCGGCTAACTAGTTCTTTTTAAAGAAATGTTTATCTGTAGAATATTTTACTCTTCATATTACACTGAAGGTATGTGAGACTTCCTAATCATGATATTTTCTGAATTTTTACATAAAACTACAATATGTGACTGATACCTGTCTCATCTTTTAAGCCTATATTCAAGAAATATGACTTAGTTTCTTTTCCCCTATTCTGTCATGGTATAGAAGACTTGTATGATATTGAAAATCACCAAACTGTAAGGAAGACGATGTTTATTTTGACCTTTGCTGCACCCGGACTTCAGATTTTGCTAATATTTATATACCAGCCTTTTAAAAAACAATCGCAGGACTTTGTCATTGTTTTACTTTTCCTCTAGAAGTTACCATTTGCGGTCTGTCTTCAGGACTACCATTTCCCACTTGCTCCGGCTGTCTACAGTAAGTGTAAAGGCTTGCCTCCCACCCTTCCACCCTTTACTGTTCATACTGAACAGTGCAGGAACTGCTTACTTAGCACTCTGTCAACAGAACTCGAGAAAAAAAAAACATGATTGCTCTCCTTGATTCATAGGACATATCTAAACAAAATATATAGTCATTTTCATCTCTGACTGGAACTTGAATTGGCTGCAGCAAGAGCCAGGTATTTACTTGACATCAGGCTTCTTTTTTTTTTTTTTTTTTTTTTTTCTTTTTTTCTTTTTTTTTTCTTCGAGACAGGGTTTCTCTGTATAGCCCTGGCTGTCCTGGAACTCACTCTATAGACCAGGCTGGCCTCGAACTCAGAAATCTGCCTGCCTCTGCCTCCCGAGTGCTGGGATTAAAGGCGTGTGCCACCACTGCCCAGCTCAGGATTAATTCTTAAGGGGAATTATGACCCACAAGAAGTTTTGAGAAGTGACTGAAGATGAATGTGCGTGTGCATGTGTGTGTGTGTGTGTGTGTGTGTGTGTGTGTGTGTGTGTGTGTGTAAAGGACAGAAGACAATTATTGGGAGTTGAATTCCTTTCACTATGGGTCCCACAGATTGAGCTGAGGTCATAAGCTTACGTGACAAGGGCATTTCTCCTGAGGCATCTCTCAGGCAGACTCCTGTGCTAGTTGTCAGAGAACCACAATAGACATACCATCCATTAAACTTCCCTTGTGTTCTCCTTCCAGTATCTGTCTCTCCCACGTGGATATCTATACGTTAGCTTGCCAAGTCTCGGAAAATCTTGCTTTTTACATCTCTTTCACCTTTTTGCCACAGAAATATTGTTTTTTCTTGTTTTTGTTTGTTTTTTCCTCTCCCCAAATCCTCCATTTGCTGACAGGTAGTATATAGTGGGACCATCTTGGACCCACCAGTGATATAAATAATGGCATGGAGGCTTTTCAATATTTTAAAAGTTAAATTTTAAAATATTTAAAAAATTTAGTATGTTAAAGCTTAGGCCTTTTGCTGGTGAGTCTCCCAACTCCTCTAAACCTGACTGGATTAGCTCTACCTCTGCTTCACTCTGGTCAACCCACTGACCCCTGCCCCTAGTGAATCTCCCTCCTCCTCTCTGATTCTTGATTCTTCTTCCAGCATATCTCTCTCTCTCTCTCTCTCTCTCTCTCTCTCTCTCTCTCTCTCTCTCTCTTCTGGGAAGTTCTGCCTTACACTTCCTACCCAGCTATTGGCTGTCAGATATTTTTTTTAGATTTATTTATTTATTTATTTCATGTATGTGAGTACGTTGTCACTATCTTCGGACACACCAGAAGAGGGCATCAGATCTCATGACAGATGGTTGTGAGCCACCATGTGGTTGCTGGGAATTGAACTCAGGACCTCTGGAAGAGCAGTCATTGCTCTTAACCACTGAGCCATCTCTCCAGCCCTAGCTGTCAGATCTTTATTATAGCCAGTCAGATACAATTCTAGATTACCTTAGGCAGGTGAGGAAGAACAATATTTTACAAGATACTGAGAACAGTGATGGGCCATAAAGTAATAATACCAAAATCCTGCCCGTATTTAGCTCTCAGAGGGTATTAACAATAGAATATACAGATACACACCTTCATACAATAGGAGTACTTTAGCCCACACACATAGTATATACCCATAGAGAAAAGAAACCTGGAGGTAGCTGGGCACTCCTGAGAAGGTGGTTGAGACACACCTTGGCCTGATACAGACAAACAGTCTATGGCCTGGAAGGACAGTAGTTCTCCTTCCTAGTTAGACTTAAAGTCCAGAGAAGAAATATATTTTTCCATGGGTGGAACCCACAAGGCCTTGTTTGTTTGCTTTTTGTTTTTGCTTTTTTTTTTTTTTTCTCGAGACAGGGTTTCTCTGTACAGCTCTGGCTGTCCTGGAACTCACTCTGTAGACCAGGCTGGCCTTGAACTCAGAAATCCACCTGCCTCTGCCTCCCGAGTGCTGGGATTAAAGGCGTGTGCCACCACTGCCCAGCTCCCACAAGGCCTTGTAAGGTAGATCACACTGTACAGTATCGTAAAATGCATTCAAAGAAAATGAGCCCAGACTTCATGGCAGCACTGCAAGCACTGGCTGGTCCAGTGGCCTGACCTCTGACTCTAGACAAGGAAAACGTGTCTACTGGATGGGCATTTGATGCTTGCTTATGATGGAGCTGAGGAAGAGCTTCCTCACCGCCAAATATACTATCAGCCCCTACCCAGCAATCCTGCTCGCTAATTGTGGGCTACAGCTGTGTACAAATTGTCCATTGAAATCAAGTATGCAAGGAAATAAGTCATTTGGGGCCCATTTTCACACAGCAACACCTTCTCTTCCAGCTCACACCTAAGTTGTCAGCAAGACTCTTGCAGATTTCTTCCGGAGAGACAGAAACATCTGTCAGCCAGGAAGGCGGCTGTTGGAGGAATTCAGGAGTATTCGACGGAGTCTCCTGGAGTTGGGGAGTGGTCAGTTTTACACATCCTCCTTAGGACCTCACAGACAAGAACAGCAGGATCTGCTTCTTCATGAAACCTTGGCTCTGTTTTATCCAGCGACAGTCCTTCAGCATACCTAACCTGTCCAGAAATCAAGGTGGGGGGTGGGGGGATGGGCAGCACCACTTACCATTCTCCCATCAATCCATGACAGAATTTGCTTTGTATTCTGCAGTGTTATACTCTGCTGGCTGAGAGGCCTTAGTTCCAGCAAGGGAGGCATTTTACCAGGAGAAATAATAAGAATGGTGTCACTGAGCTGAAAATTAGACTGCCACTTGGACGCTCTAGGCTCCTTGTGCCTCTGAGTCAACAGGCAAGGAAGGAAGTCAAGGGTGTTGCTCTAGGGTGGGGTACTGAGTACTGAGGAGAAACTGGGCAACTACTCCACAGGGAGGTAAGGATAAGTGTGTCTGGAATATAGGAGAATAGCCCTAGTGAAGGCCCATTGAATAAAGGACCATACAGCTAAAGTTGCCAAAGGCAACAGATATCTACTGTGCAGTAGAAGATAGTTATAAAAAAACAGCTATGACCATATGGCAAGTCATAGGAATAAAAGCTATAATTGCTATGGCTTCTCTCCATGAAAGAGTGTATATATTTGTATGTGTATTACTGTGCTGGATAGTTTTATGCCAACTTGACATAAGCTAAAGTCATCTGAGAGAAGAGAACCTCAATTAAGACAATGCCTTAGTAAGATCGAGCTGCAGGCAAGGCTGTAAAGCATTGTCTTAGTGATTGATGGGAGAGGGCGTATCCCATTGTGGGTGGTGCCATCACTGTCCTGGATTCTATAAGAAAGCAGGATGAGCAAGCCAGGACTAGCAAGCCCGTAAGCACATCACTCCACGGCCTCTGCATCAGCTCCTGCCTCCAGGTTCCTGCCCCACTTAAGTTGCGGGGAATTGAACTCAAGACCTCTGAAAGAACAGTCAGTGCTCTTAACCACTGAGCCATCTCTCCAGCCCTCTTGACTACTTTTGTAATGAACTGCAATACGGAGCTATGAGTGAAATCAACTCTTTCCATCCTAATTTGCGTTTGGTCATGGTGTTTTATCACAGTAATGGTCACCCTCACTAAATTACCTACTGGTTCTTCTACTGGCGGATACTCATGAATACAAGGGATATCAAGGTGTACCAGGAACTTGCACAGCAGGAAAGAATCCCCTAGGATTCAAAGGGTCAGAGCAATCAGCCTGCCCAGAGTAGGACACTTCGGACCAACAATAAGAATAAAGCATAAGGGGCTGAAGAGATGGCTCCGTGGTTAAGGGCACTGACTGTTCTTCCAGAGGTCCTGAGTTCAATTCCCAGCAGCCACATGATGGCTCACAACCATCTGTAATAGGATCTGATGCCCTCTTCTGGTGTGTCTGAAGACAGCTACAGTGTACTCACATAAAATAAATAAGTTTTTTTTAAAGAATAAAGCATAAAGTAATTTAAGAAGGCTAGAGCAGTGTTTCCTGAAGCCCAAGACATTTACCACATTTTAGGTGGCTCACAGTCAGTTGAGTCATTATGAGATGATAGAATTATATTCTTCTCAGTTCTTCCTTAAATCCTCTTGTATGTGGAAATATGTTCTTTGGTTCTATCAAGTCACAAACATGGTAACATCTGCTAGCCTAACCTGTTAAAGGGATAACGGACCTAGACTTTGCATTCTCAGTAGTACCATTACCTAGGTAGGATTAAATAATCTTTTTCTTTCCTTTATTATGATTGAAACTAATCTGCTCTTTCCAGTTGGGAGGGCTTTCTTTTCAGGGGCTGAATAGATGGCTCCTTGGTTAAGAGAATTTGCTGCTCTTGCAGAGGTCGGAGGTTTGAGTCTCTAACACCCACCTGGCAGCCCTGTCTGTAACTCTGGCTTCTGGGGGACCAGGCATGTGGTACACAGACATACCTGAAGGCAAAATACCCATACACACTTTTTTAAAAGTCAAAAGAAGTAAGTTTTCAAAGTTACTTATCTGAATGATTTTAAATTGGTGGACTCAAAAACCACCAAATAGTTCTTTTGATATTTGGGTGTCCCAATGAAAGACCCACAACGTGAGGACTCCCTCACGTTCTGACTCAGGAGAGGCGACACCCCAAAATCACCCACAAGAAACGGTCTTGCTGCAACTTGCAAGAGGATTTTTATTCGAGAGCGTTCTCGGGCCCATGGTCATACACCACGCAGGGGTAGAGGACCATGGCGCCCCGAGTAGCTGAGTAAGGGGGTATTTAAAGGAAGAAACCACAACTCAAGGAAGTGGGGAGGGGTTGTTGGAAAAATACCAAAGATACCAGTTAAGAGTCATAAGGAAGTGTAAAGTCACAAGAGTCACAGAGAATACCTGGTAATTGTTTTGGTTAACTCTCAGTTTCTAAGAGCCCCTAACAATAGCACATTTGCATGGCAGTTTCCGGCGTTGGTCAGGGTGACTTTCTTTGAATGAACACTCTTTGAACTCAGGAAGCAGGTAGGTGGAGGAAGGAATGTCGCTATCAAGGTATGATTAGCATACCTTGGAGCAATGAGTCACAAAGGTTACATTCCCAAGCCTCGACCTAAAGGCCTAGAATTTTGTTACTTCTTCATTCCCCCCTTTTTTTTTTGTTAATAGTTCTAATCTTAGAACTAGACACTATCTTTTCTCTGACATATTTGATCCTTTAGGGCATAGTACTGTTGTCTCAAAACTAAAAGCCGCACTGCACTAATTCTTGTTCTAATAAAGGTGACTTGTCTATTTAACACACATGCACCTATAATTAAAAGCAGAAGCAAAATCAAAAGGGGTATCATAAAGGTAGAAAGTAGGGTGGTCAAGAGTACAAGATAAGGGCCTTTCCACCGGAGTCTCAAGGTTTTCTGTGCAGAGACGTCTAATGTAGCAGGTCTTCTTCTCTTGAGTAGGCCTTCTGGAGCTGCTTTTTTGCTCGCTGTCTCACTCACTGGAGCACCTTGAGCCTAGAGAACAAAGGCTGGGATAGCAGCATGTCAGCACTATGTACAGAGGCTATTTTTACCAGTGGAGGGGGCCCCCTGTAGAGTAATTCATAAGGGGGTCAGTCTAAACTGTCCAGGGGTGTTTCTAACCCTGAAGAGCAAAGGGTAGGAGAGCTATCCAATCATTAGCGCCAGTCTCTGTTGTCAATTTGGTAAGGGTCTCTTAATGGTTCTATTTATTTTCTCTACCTGTCCTGAGCTTTGGGCCTGTATGCACAATGTAACTTCTAACCGATCTCTAATATCTTGGCCAGTCCCTGATTTACCTGGGCAACAAAGGCAGGTCCATTACCTTGGGAAGATTTCTTTTAGGATCTTCAGTCCTGGTAGGAAAAGCTTCTATCCATCTTGAAACGGTGTCTATAAACACTAACAAGTACTTGTTGCAATATCTAGCTGGCTTAATTTCTGTAAATTCTACCTCGTCATAGCACAGGCCTTGCAGCTTTTGACTATTTCTTCTGCCAAGTCAGAGAGTCCTGTAACATAGTAGTCGAAGGACCTAACCACACCTTTGAATTTCTTGGCCCCCAGGTGGGTCAAATACTGTCTAAACTTGATAGTGCTCAGGGGTGTATCTAAAGCTGGTCTCTCTGATGTCATAATAATCTTTAGGCTCCTTGACTGCCAGGATCATTGCTCCTTGAGTCACCTGTTTGGCAGTTAGATCTGCTATCTGATTTTCTTTAGCCACAGCATCTTAGGTCTTTCTCTGCAGATGTCAACAGCCCTCTTTGTCTGTATATTGCTCCGTACAGTGGCAAAAGCATACCTGCTGTCATTGTTGACTTTCCTTTTGCCATTTATGGACCTTGTCTCAAAGTCACAAGTTCAGCTTTCTGGGCCGACGTCCCTTCAGGGAGGCTGCTGGCCTAGATCACTTGCTTTCTGTCCACCACCATACTGCTGTCCCCGCCTTCTGCTTACCTTTAACCTTGAGGCTGCTGTCATCAGTGTACCAGCTCGAACCCTCAGGCCAAGGCTGATCTGATCCTTCAGATCATTTCAGCGCAGTGGTGAGTAGGTGCAGTCTCACACAGTGGGACAGCAGGTGGAATGAAGCGAAGTTCAACAAAAAGTTCTGATGTGTCACAGGAGCATTGGTAGTCATCCATCAGTCAGGGGGCTTTCAGATAATGCTTTCAAGAGCGTGGGATGCCATTACAGCCAGTTGCTGTCCCAGAGTGAGCTTATCAGCATCCTTGACAAGCAGATTATGGCAGTAATAGCTTACAGGCAAGAAAACCACCCGCTGGCAACAGGGTGTAACTTCTTGGTTAGGTAAGCCACTGGCCTTTTTCAAAGTCCCAAAGTCTGAGCAAGAACTCCTCTGGCGACCCCTGATCTCTCTTCCACATAAAGAGTGAAAGGCTTGGTTAGGTCAGGCAAAGGCTGGCCATCAAGAGGGCCTTTTTAATTTTTTAAAGGCTTTTTGGCAATCCGGGATCCACAAAACACCTCCCCTTTCTTGGTTAGGGGGTACAACAGGGCAGCTAAGGTCGCCAACCCAGGTGTCTAGAGTCTGTAGAAGCCAGCAGTACCCAAGAATTTTCTTACTTGCCTTGGTGTAGTTAGCCACTACTTCCCGTCTCGAAGGGTGTCTCTCAAATAAGTAACTTCAGTTTGACACAGCTGAGCCTTTTTAGCTGAGGCTCGGTCTTCAGTTGCCCAGGTTTCCTGTCTAGATCCTGTCTTTTTCTTTCTCTCCTATCACTGTGGCCAAGATTCTAGTCAAATTTTTCTCTTGTCTATGATCCCTCCTGTTTTCTCTTTCTTCTGCCTCCCGCCTCTCTCTCTCTCACACACACACTTTTTCTGCCTCTTTCACTAGATTGCCTAACTGTCTCCCTCTTTTCTCTGAAGCTTCTTTCTGATATCGGGGGCCAACTGCCTTATGAAGGCCAGCCAGGCCACTGAGGCCTTCTGGGCTTCCGAGGTAAGATTAAAGGGAGTGAACTGCCTGAAGGCTTCCATAAGTCTTTCAAGGAACATTGAGGGAGGTTCGATCGGCCCCTGCATTACCTCTTACCTTAGCCAAATTAGTGGGCCCATCTTGAGGCACCTTGGAGACCAGAGCCTGGCGTTAGATTTTCAAGCTCTCCTTACCTTCAGCCATGCCGCAGTCGCAACTGGGGCGAGTCAAAAGGAATCCCATGTCGATCTCATTTTGTAGCTGTGTAGACCTCCGTTGGCTTCCGGGCCATTTTTCTAGCTTCTAACAGAATTCTCTCTCGCTCTTCGGTTGTTAAGAGCATCTGCAACAGCTGTTGATAATCATCTCAAGTAGGCTGATGAGAAAACATAAGGAACTCTACCAACCCTGTGAGGCGTTGGGGATCCTGAGAAAGGGGGTGGTTAGTTTTTCAGTTATAAATACCAACAGAGGAAAATGACCAGTACTGAAGGGTTTAAAGTTTGGGCGGGTCCACCAGAGTCCGCCCGGACTCTGTGCTCTGCAGTTCCATGTACCCGCAGCGGTCCGCCTCTCTACACCCCGAGGGGTTTAGGGTTCCCTCAGCAGTTGGGGTTGAGGCTGTGGATAAGGGGAAGGTTGTGGACTAGGCCACTCAGGAGGCTTCATAGATTTTGGAGGAGCCGAATTGGCTGGTGGCTGCGATTTGGGAGAAACCTTTAATTTCTCTTGTAACATAAGAGTACAACCACAATTTTGAGAAGCAAAACCCAATTTTAACAGTGAAAACAATCTAGTTTTTTTTTTTTTTTAAATGAACTCTAAAAACATTACTTGCTATAAATTTTGGCTGCCTGTTCCTGCACACAAACACAAGAAGGTGTAGCTGCCAATACTTCAAAAAGACACTACCCTAAATCTTATCTTTTATAAATCGGATTTCTAGGATAAGAATTACATAGAATATTACTCAATTTAGGCGTATCTTTAGAGACCTGTTCCCATGGATTGTCTCATGCTGCATGTTGTAGTTCTAAATTACTCTAACCCAGAGTTACCAGTTTTAAGTCAACTTTTTGTTACCAATGTTACAAATTTTTAATCATAACTAATAACTTATGAGCCACTAATCTATAACCAAGACATATAAAAACATATTTATACTTTTGAAACTATTTAGAAACAAAAATGAAATGGCCGCATACATTTGCTCATTTAAACCAAACAAAATTCTTAATTTTTTTAGCTGTAATTTCAAGAGAGGAGCACCTTGTCACCTGATGAATCTAATTATCACAAGCACAGAGATTTTTGTAGAACTTGAGAAGCTGCTGGTCCTTATAAGAGCAGCGTTTATAATCAGCTCCTAGCAGGGCTTCTCTAGCCACACTAGATTCCTAACTACAGGTGCAGGGCCCCAAAGACCAATTAATACTGTTTATTTTATTTTATTTTTTACCAAATTATCCCCAGATAGTCGGAGAGTACTGCTTTTCTCAAAACCCATTCTCTCACATCTCAGGTGTAAACTATCTCTAGTCAGGGTATAAAGCACCTATGAGAATTACCTTTGCTTTTCTAGATTTTCACATAGCTCTAAACACATACACAAAAACACATAAAACAGAAACCAACAGATCCAGACACATTCAACCCTTTCTTGTCCTCTACAAGCAGGCAAGAGAATTAGACGATTTTGGAGGGGGAAGCTTCCGCTTCAACAGAACTCGGTCCCTCTGACCGATCCGGAGACGGCCAGGCGTCCCTGGCTCTCCTTACCTCCCAGGGCGTCCCCCAGGGCCACAGCCTGTGGTCCTCCTAGCACGTCTGCCGACCACAGTCCTCCGGTCCTTACGGCCCAAAAGGACAGCTGCAAATACCGACCGCGCGCGCATTTCAGACCCCATCACCCCATCGTCTACAAACACCAGCATCCATTTCTACCTAGACGACCAAAACCAGAGAAGCACACTTGTTCCTCACTCTGCCAGGTGTAAAACCAAGGCACGAGGTGGGACTCGAACCCACGATCTCGCAACCCGAAAACCAAGACACAAATTTCACTCTGCCAGGTGTAAAACCAAGGCACGAGGTGGGACTCGAACCCACGATCTCGCAACCCGAAAACCAAGACACAAATTTAATAAACTCAGATGGATCCGAACTCAGACTTCGCCATGCTTCAGAAACATAGGACAAGACACAAACAACCCAACACAACAAGCACATGTTCCAATGTTCGTTTCAGAAAACAGACACTCAAAACAGAGACACCGGCCGGCACACACACAAGAGGGGATCCCCATACCTCCAAGTCGGTTCTCGGGTGTGAGGGGTGGTCGCGTTTCCCGGCCAACGCACCAAATGAAAGACCCACAACGTGAGGACTCCCTCACGTTCTGACTCAGGAGAGGCGACACCCCAAAATCACCCACAAGAAACGGTCTTGCTGCAACTTGCAAGAGGATTTTTATTCGAGAGCGTTCTCGGGCCCATGGTCATACACCACGCAGGGGTAGAGGACCATGGCGCCCCGAGTAGCTGAGTAAGGGGGTATTTAAAGGAAGAAACCACAACTCAAGGAAGTGGGGAGGGGTTGTTGGAAAAATACCAAAGATACCAGTTAAGAGTCATAAGGAAGTGTAAAGTCACAAGAGTCACAGAGAATACCTGGTAATTGTTTTGGTTAACTCTCAGTTTCTAAGAGCCCCTAACAATAGCACATTTGCATGGCAGTTTCCGGCGTTGGTCAGGGTGACTTTCTTTGAATGAACACTCTTTGAACTCAGGAAGCAGGTAGGTGGAGGAAGGAATGTCGCTATCAAGGTATGATTAGCATACCTTGGAGCAATGAGTCACAAAGGTTACATTCCCAAGCCTCGACCTAAAGGCCTAGAATTTTGTTACTTCTTCACCAGAAGGTGTGAAGTCAGTGGTGTATGCTTGACTGAATTTCCAAAGCTGTTCATGCAAAGAAATGCAAAGATGAGACTACCAAGATGGGGCCACTAGAGGATATGCTAATGTCCTGGAGTTTAATGCAAAGTGAATGGAGGAGTCTTAAAAAATGTTCCACACAAAAGCCACAGAAGATGTCTTTTGAGCCATCCCATGGCCAGCAAGGTTGTCTCAAGGATGAAAGGATATATCCAAAGTTTTTTTTTGTTGTTGTTGTTTTTCGAGACAGAGTTTCTCTGTATAGCCCTAGCTGTCCTGGATCTGAGTGGGGATAAAACCGGGGACTCCAGGCTTCCGAGATCAACAACAGTGCAAACAAAGCACTTCTCACTTTATTACTAAAACAAACAAAATATGAGGCTATGTTTACAGTTGGCTTAAGCAGATACAAGTTCAGCGAGGGAAGACACCTGGTGTTATCATATGCTAAGCCCACGTTGTGACATTATAATGTTATGTTATCATCTTTGTTCATGTGAAAAGAGCCACGACTATTCCTCCCAGGCCTTTGCCTTCCCCACAGAGATAATGAGGACATGCCGAGGGACCCCCTTCACATCCTTGCTCTCAAGTGGATTCAGTGTCATAGTTCAGGCACTTCTTTCTGAAAAGCCCCCTTTGGGAAGAGCATTCTTCAGGCTGCCCCATTTATAGTTCACAGTAAGTTCACGACTTTCTTACACAGGCTTCCACAGATGTCTCTGGAAGAAAGCATGGTCTAGTGTAGTGAAGAGTAAATTCACAGACAGGTCTAGTTTTACACAAAGTTATTCTTTTAAATAATTTTAAAAATCATTTTAAATGAATGAGTGTTGTTCATGTATGTATGAGCACTGTGGGCTTATCTAGTGTCTGAGGAGGTCAGAAGAGAACACTGAGACCCTGGAACGGGGGTGGCAGACAGTTGTGAGCCATTATATAGGTACTGGGAACCAAACCTGGGTCCTCTGCAAGAACAACAAGGACTCTTAATGAAGAAGGCATCTCTTTGGCCCTCAAAACTCTTTTGATGAGTTTGGTCTACCCCTTAATTCAGTGGCAGCTTCTGAAGTGAGGACAGTAGGTCTTTTCAAGAGATTCCAACCTAACGTAGCTGACTGACGCAGCTTAGCCATGAACAAAGTAGCTACCTTAGAAATATAAGCACAGTGCCTCTAAATGTATTAGCTATGCCATGCTAAAATTTTATAAGAAATTTATAATAAAGCATTACTGATACGATAATAGGTCTTGAGATATGAAACGCTGAAGCTCAGAACACATGATCCTTATCTTCCACGTGGTTCAGGTAAAAGTACCTCACACCCCTCGTCTCCCCAGATCTGAGAGTACAACTGGTGGCAAGTTGCAGTTCCCCACAGAGACTGGCCCGGGCACAACTGCCAGCTGCTCAGAAACAGTGGCCAGACTCGGTTATAGAACCAGATGCCAGACATCTGTCTTCTATTAACTAGGATCAAAATAAAGCCCTGACCAAGAGCCGTCTTAATGTAGCACATGTAGCAGAAAAAAAGAGATGGCCCTGTTGCCTGTTCAGCAAAGTGTCTATTACAGGATCTCCCACCTTCCCAGCAGCCGGAGGGATCGAGCCCCTTCAATGTAACTTTTGCTCGCTCATCTTTTCCTTTGATGCTAGACGGCCATAGTTTTTCAACTATCTCTTTAGACTCTTCTCTTCTTGACCTTAGATTCTCTATAAGATGCTCAGCATCCGCTCGTCCCATTGCCCTGAAGCACAGCACTTGTCTGAATTTTCTTCTCACTTGACTGTATTCACATATATCAGATGTATGTATTTCCACCTAAATTCTCCTTAAATAACCTTCCTACCCACAAATGGGACCTCATTATATTTCCAAGGCTGGCCTAGAACCCCAGGGCTTAAGTGATTTTCTTGCTTCAGTGTCCCAAGCACCTGGGACTATGACCATGCACTACCACTCCTGACAATGATCCCCCTTTAAGGTTTTTATTTCAGTTTTTATCTGTATGATGTTTTGCCTGTATATGTGTCTGTTTACCATGCGCATGCCTGGTACCTGCAGAGATCAGTAGTGGGCATTAGACCCTTGGAACTGAAGTTGTGAACAGCCCTGCACTACCCCATGGTTGCTGCAAATAGAACCCTGGTCCTTTAGAAGGGCAGCCAGTGCTCTTAACCCCCAAGCTACCTCTTCGGTCCTGTGTGATCCCATTTTCATCCATTAGTCAGGAAGGGTAACTGAATAAAACACAGCAGGCTGTGGCTTTGGCTGCTGTGTTTTACACAGTGTGGCTTTGGTTGCTGTGTCAACATTATTTAACCTAGAATCTCCAGGGAGGCAGGCCTTCAGGTACCTGTGAGGGATTCGCTAGGCTAGCTCCTGCATGTTGAGTTTGTTGAGTGCTGAGTTTGGTCTGTGGCTATGTATTGTAATGCTAAATTCTGTAACTGAAGACTTTGAGTGAATTCTCTGGTTTAGACGCTTTTGTTGTGTAAACCTTGTTCCTTAATTTGAATTTTTTAATTGGTTAAATAAAATCAGCTACAGCCAATTAATGGAGGACTTAGAGGTAGGTGGGTTTTGAGTTTCCTGGTTGGGGGTGGGAAAGTGAGAGGAAGAGAGGAGAGACCACAGGGGAGAGGGAGAAGGGACCTTGAGAAGAGAGGTTTCATGGTCACATGGCCAGGAGAAACAGCAACCATATGAGATGCACCAGTGGGGAGGGAGCCAGGCCTGCAGTTAGAAGAGTAGATTAGGGGTTACCCTGCCCTCCAGTAATTGTCAAATAAAATAAAATTAAATAGCCATAGTCTGACTCTCATTCGTTTGTAAGCTAGTCGGGGAGAAGTTTATATCAGTTGTACTACACCTGAGAGCGTCTGTGAAACGGTGTCTTGATTGATACGGAAAGACCCATTTTAACTGGGTGAGAAGGGTGATTCTTTTTTTTTTTTAAGATTTTTTTATTATTATAAATAAGTACACTGTTGCTGTCTTCAGACACACCAGAAGAGGGCGTCAGATCTCATTACAGATGGTTGTGAGCCACCATGTGGTTGCTGGGATTTGAACTCAGGACCTTTGGAAGAGCAGTCAGTGCTCTTACCCACTAAGCCATCTCACCAGCCCGGGAAGGGCGATTCTTAAGGTAGGAAACTTTGTGATGTATAAAGTGGAAAAAACCAGCTGAGAATTCATTTGGTGTGGGTGGCTTGCTATGACTAGCTGTTTTTGTGCTCCCGTTGCCTTGAGTTCCCCACCGTGATGGACGGTAGAGCCATTGGTCCATTGGCTGGATGCAGGTCCATGGAAAGATGGATGGAAACACACTGTTAACTGCTGGTGCACCAAGACAATGGAGTAACTCATCCTTTCTGTCTTTGCCATTTACATTTAGTTGTCTTAGCAGAAAGGATTTGAGTGATGAAAGTCAATGGGTGACTACCATCTTAAGAGCCGTCTCTGGCTGTGAGAAACACCATGACCCAAAGCAAGATGGGGCAGAAAGGGTTTATTTTCACTTACACTTCCCCATCACTGTTCATCATCAAAGGAAGTCAGGGCAGGAGCTTGGAGCTGATGTGGAGGCCATGGGTGCTGCTTATTGGCTTGCTTCTCATGGCTTGCTTCTTCTGCCTGCTTTCTTATTGAATCCAGGATCACCAACCTAGGAATAGCATCACCCACATGGCCCTCCCACATCAATCACTAAGAAAGAAAATGTCTTACAGGCCTGCCAATAGAGATATTTTCTTTATTCTCAGATGACTAAAGCTTAGGTCAAGCTGACATAAAACCAGCCAGCACGAACACAGTCCACAAAGACCTATTGCATATTTTACGAGTAAATAAAGGAGTTGGAAGGCTCTAAACACAAAGTAATAAGGAGATGGAACTGTTAATTAGCCTGTTTTGACTAGTACACATTGGATACAAGTACTGAATATCAATGTACCCAGGGTTTGATCAATGGCTCAGTGGTTAAGCGTTCTGGCAGCTTTTCCAGAGGTCTACCTTTCACCAACACTCCCCTCACAGCGACTGGTAACTCCACCTCTGGGGATCTGATGCCCTCTTCTGGTCTCTACTGGTGATGCATCCATACCATGCACAGACAGACCTTCAGAAAAAAATAATGAAATTATTTTGTCTCTCTGTGTAACAGTCCTGGCTTGGGGATCAGGCTGGCCTTGAACTCACAGAGATCTGTCTGCCTCTGCCTCCTGAGTGCTTAACAGGAAATGTAAATCAGTCGCTCACGGTTCCATACTATTGGGTTGTTAAATGTGGCAGGCTCATAGAGAACCCTGAGGAGCTTTTGCTGCTGGTGAACACTTGAATAAAACCCGACAAATTCCAGTATTTATTAGTCAACATAATAGAGATGTACTAAAAATATTTATGGAGAACATTGTAATAAAAATTTCTAAATCTGTTTTCCCTTCTGTTTATCTGACATAAATTAGCAGTAGATCTTCCTTGGAGTCAAAATCAAATTTCCCAAATAACAGCCTCACACTGGTGTTCAGGGTATGGCGTTTCAATGACAAGTAACCTGGCAAACAATGCCACAGATTTGTGTATAAACCTTAACATCTAGGATAAGGTGGTGACAGAAACAAAAAGGAAATAAAATGCATGCCTGCACACACACAGCAATTCAGTTTAGTCAAGAAAGAGCAGGGAACCAAAGATACTGGATTAGTGCCTCTAGATCAGAGCAGCACCCAGCCTGGACACCACCACTGAGCCCAGCCTGGACACCACCACTGAGCCCAGCCTGGACACCACCACTGAGCCCAGCCTGTACACCACCACTGAGCCCAGCCTGGACACCACCACTGAGCCCAGCCTGGGACACCACCACTGAGCCCAGCCTGGACACCACCACTGAGCCCAGCCTGGACACCACCACTGAGCCCAGCCTGGACACCACCACTGAGCCCAGCCTGGACACCACCACTGAGCCCAGCCTGGACACCACCACTGAGCCCAGCCTGGACACCACCACTGAGCCCAGCCTGGACACCACCACTGAGCCCAGCCTGGACACCACCACTGAGCCCAGCCTGGGACACCACCACTGAGCCCAGCCTGGACACCACCACTGAGCCAGGCCTGGGACACCACCACTGAGCCCAGCCTGGGACACCACCACTGAGCCCAGCCTGGGACACCACCATTGACCCCAGCCTGGACACCACCACTGAGCCCAGCCTGGACACCACCACTGAGCCCAGCCTGGGACACCACCACTGAGCCCAGCCTGGACACCACCACTGAGCCAGGCCTGGGACACCACCACTGAGCCCAGCCTGGGACACCACCACTGAGCCCAGCCTGGGACACCACCATTGACCCCAGCCTGGACACCACCACTGAGCCCAGCCTGGACACCACCACTGAGCCAGGCCTGGACACCACCACTGAGCCCGGCCTGGACACCACCACAGAGCCCGGCCTGGACACCACCACAGAGCCCGGCCTGGACACCACCACTGAGCCCAGCCTGGACACCACCACTGAGCCCAGCCTGGACACCACCACTGAGCCCAGCCTGGACACCACCACTGAGCCCAGCCTGGACACCACCACTGAGCCCAGCCTGGACACCACCACTGAGCCCAGCCTGGACACCACCACTGAGCCCAGCCTGGACACCACCACTGAGCCCAGCCTAAACACCACCACTGAGCCCAGCCTGGACACCACCACTGAGCCCAGCCTGGACACCACCACTGAGCCCAGCCTGGACACCACCACTGAGCCCAGCCTGGACACCACCACTGAGCCAGGCCTGGGACACCACCACTGAGCCCGGCCTGGACACCACCACTGAGCCCGGCCTGGACACCACCACTGAGCCCAGCCTGGACACCACCACTGAGCCCAGCCTGGACACCACCACTGAGCCCAGCCTGGACACCACCACTGAGCCCGGCCTGGACACCACCACTGAGCCCGGCCTGGAACACCACCACTGAGCCCAGCCTGGACACCACCACTGAGCCCGGCCTGGACACCACCACTGAGCCCAGCCTGGACACCACCACTGAGCCCAGCCTGGACACCACCATTGACCCCAGCCTGGGACACCACCACTGACCCCAGCCTGGACACCACCACTGAGCCCAGCCTGGCACACCACCACTGAGCCCAGCCTGGCACACCACCACTGAGCCCAGCCTGGACACCACTATTGGGCCCAGCCTGGGACACCACCATTGGGCCCAGCCTGGGACACCACCATTGGGCCCAGCCTGGGACACCACCATTGGGCCCAGCCTGGACACCACCACTGAGCCCAGCCTGGCACACCACCACTGAGCCCAGCCTGGGACACCACCACTGAGCCCGGCCTGGACACCACCACTGAGCCAGGCCTGGACACCACCACTGAGCCAGGCCTGGACACCACCACTGAGCCCGGCCTGGACACCACCACTGAGCCCAGCCTGGACACCACCACTGAGCCCAGCCTGGACACCACCACTGAGCCCAGCCTGGACACCACCACTGAGCCCAGCCTGGACACCACCACTGAGCCCAGCCTGGACACCACCACTGAGCCCAGCCTGGACACCACCACTGAGCCAGGCCTGGGACACCACCACTGAGCCCAGCCTGGACACCACCACTGAGCCCAGCCTGGACACCACCACTGAGCCCAGCCTGGACACCACCACTGAGCCCGGCCTGGACACCACCACTGAGCCCAGCCTGGACACCACCACTGAGCCCAGCCTGGACACCACCACTGAGCCCAGCCTGGACACCACCACTGAGCCCAGCCTGGACACCACCACTGAGCCCAGCCTGGACACCACCACTGAGCCAGGCCTGGGACACCACCACTGAGCCCAGCCTGGACACCACCACTGAGCCCAGCCTGGAACACCACCACTGAGCCCAGCCTGGACACCACCACTGAGCCCAGCCTGGACACCACCACTGAGCCCAGCCTGGACACCACCACTGAGCCCAGCCTGGGACACCACCACTGAGCCCAGCCTGGGACACCACCACTGAGCCCAGCCTGGGACACCACCACTGAGCCCAGCCTGGGACACCACCACTGAGCCCAGCCTGGGACACTACCACTGAGCCCAGCCTGGACACCACCACTGAGCCCAGCCTGGACACCACCACTGAGCCCAGCCTGGACACCACCACTGAGCCCAGCCTGGACACCACCACTGAGCCCAGCCTGGACACCACCATTGACCCCAGCCTGGACACCACCACTGACCCCAGCCTGGACACCACCACTGAGCCCAGCCTGGCACACCACCACTGAGCCCAGCCTGGACACCACTATTGGGCCCAGCCTGGGACACCACCATTGGGCCCAGACTGGGACACCACCATTGGGCCCAGCCTGGACACTACCACTGAGCCCAGCCTGGGACACCACCACTGAGCCCAGCCTGGGACACCACCACTGAGCCCAGCCTGGGACACCACCACTGAGCCCAGCCTGGGACACCACCACTGAGCCCAGCCTGGGACACCACCACTGAGCCCAGCCTGGGACACTACCACTGAGCCCAGCCTGGACACCACCACTGAGCCCAGCCTGGACACCACCACTGAGCCCAGCCTGGACACCACCACTGAGCCCAGCCTGGACACCACCACTGAGCCCAGCCTGGACACCACCACTGAGCCCAGCCTGGACACCACCACTGAGCCCAGCCTGGACACCACCACTGAGCCCAGCCTGGGACACCACCACTGAGCCCAGCCTGGACACCACCACTGAGCCAGGCCTGGGACACCACCACTGAGCCCAGCCTGGGACACCACCACTGAGCCCAGCCTGGGACACCACCATTGACCCCAGCCTGGACACCACCACTGAGCCCAGCCTGGACACCACCACTGAGCCAGGCCTGGACACCACCACTGAGCCCGGCCTGGACACCACCACAGAGCCCGGCCTGGACACCACCACAGAGCCCGGCCTGGACACCACCACTGAGCCCAGCCTGGACACCACCACTGAGCCCAGCCTGGACACCACCACTGAGCCCAGCCTGGACACCACCACTGAGCCCAGCCTGGACACCACCACTGAGCCCAGCCTGGACACCACCACTGAGCCCAGCCTGGACACCACCACTGAGCCCAGCCTGGACACCACCACTGAGCCCAGCCTAAACACCACCACTGAGCCCAGCCTGGACACCACCACTGAGCCCAGCCTGGACACCACCACTGAGCCCAGCCTGGACACCACCACTGAGCCCAGCCTGGACACCACCACTGAGCCAGGCCTGGGACACCACCACTGAGCCCGGCCTGGACACCACCACTGAGCCCGGCCTGGACACCACCACTGAGCCCAGCCTGGACACCACCACTGAGCCCAGCCTGGACACCACCACTGAGCCCAGCCTGGACACCACCACTGAGCCCGGCCTGGACACCACCACTGAGCCCGGCCTGGAACACCACCACTGAGCCCAGCCTGGACACCACCACTGAGCCCGGCCTGGACACCACCACTGAGCCCAGCCTGGACACCACCACTGAGCCCAGCCTGGACACCACCATTGACCCCAGCCTGGGACACCACCACTGACCCCAGCCTGGACACCACCACTGAGCCCAGCCTGGCACACCACCACTGAGCCCAGCCTGGCACACCACCACTGAGCCCAGCCTGGACACCACTATTGGGCCCAGCCTGGGACACCACCATTGGGCCCAGCCTGGGACACCACCATTGGGCCCAGCCTGGACACCACCACTGAGCCCAGCCTGGCACACCACCACTGAGCCCAGCCTGGGACACCACCACTGAGCCCGGCCTGGACACCACCACTGAGCCAGGCCTGGACACCACCACTGAGCCAGGCCTGGACACCACCACTGAGCCCGGCCTGGACACCACCACTGAGCCCAGCCTGGACACCACCACTGAGCCCAGCCTGGACACCACAACTGAGCCCAGCCTGGACACCACCACTGAGCCCAGCCTGGACACCACCACTGAGCCCAGCCTGGACACCACCACTGAGCCCAGCCTGGACACCACCACTGAGCCAGGCCTGGGACACCACCACTGAGCCCAGCCTGGACACCACCACTGAGCCCAGCCTGGACACCACCACTGAGCCCAGCCTGGACACCACCACTGAGCCCGGCCTGGACACCACCACTGAGCCCAGCCTGGACACCACCACTGAGCCCAGCCTGGACACCACCACTGAGCCCAGCCTGGACACCACCACTGAGCCCAGCCTGGACACCACCACTGAGCCCAGCCTGGACACCACCACTGAGCCCAGCCTGGACACCACCACTGAGCCAGGCCTGGGACACCACCACTGAGCCCAGCCTGGACACCACCACTGAGCCCAGCCTGGAACACCACCACTGAGCCCAGCCTGGACACCACCACTGAGCCCAGCCTGGACACCACCACTGAGCCCAGCCTGGGACACCACCACTGAGCCCAGCCTGGGACACCACCACTGAGCCCAGCCTGGGACACCACCACTGAGCCCAGCCTGGGACACCACCACTGAGCCCAGCCTGGGACACTACCACTGAGCCCAGCCTGGACACCACCACTGAGCCCAGCCTGGACACCACCACTGAGCCCAGCCTGGACACCACCACTGAGCCCAGCCTGGACACCACCACTGAGCCCAGCCTGGACACCACCATTGACCCCAGCCTGGACACCACCACTGACCCCAGCCTGGACACCACCACTGAGCCCAGCCTGGCACACCACCACTGAGCCCAGCCTGGACACCACTATTGGGCCCAGCCTGGGACACCACCATTGGGCCCAGACTGGGACACCACCATTGGGCCCAGCCTGGACACTACCACTGAGCCCAGCCTGGGACACCACCACTGAGCCCAGCCTGGGACACCACCACTGAGCCCAGCCTGGGACACCACCACTGAGCCCAGCCTGGGACACCACCACTGAGCCCAGCCTGGGACACCACCACTGAGCCCAGCCTGGGACACTACCACTGAGCCCAGCCTGGACACCACCACTGAGCCCAGCCTGGACACCACCACTGAGCCCAGCCTGGACACCACCACTGAGCCCAGCCTGGACACCACCACTGAGCCCAGCCTGGACATCACCACTGAGCCCAGCCTGGACACCACCACTGAGCCCAGCCTGGACACCACCACTGAGCCCAGCCTGGACACCACCACTGAGCCAGGCCTGGGACACCACCACTGAGCCCAGCCTGGACACCACCACTGAGCCCAGCCTGGACACCACCACTGAGCCCAGCCTGGACACCACCACTGAGCCCAGCCTGGACACCACCACTGAGCCCAGCCTGGACACCACCACTGAGCCAGGCCTGGGACACCACCACTGAGCCCAGCCTGGACACCACCACTGAGCCCAGCCTGGAACACCACCACTGAGCCCAGCCTGGACACCACCACTGAGCCCAGCCTGGACACCACCACTGAGCCCAGCCTGGACACCACCACTGAGCCCAGCCTGGACACCACTACTGAGCCCAGCCTGGACACCACCATTGACCCCAGCCTGGACACCACCACTGACCCCAGCCTGGACACCACCACTGAGCCCAGCCTGGCACACCACCACTGAGCCCAGCCTGGCACACCACCACTGAGCCCAGCCTGGACACCACTATTGGGCCCAGCCTGGGACACCACCATTGGGCCCAGCCTGGGACACCACCATTGGGCCCAGCCTGGACACTACCACTGTGCCCAGCCTGGGACACCACCACTGAGCCCAGCCTGGGACACCACCACTGAGCCCAGCCTGGGACACCACCACTGAGCCCAGCCTGGGACACCACCACTGAGCCCAGCCTGGGACACCACCACTGAGCCTAGCCTGGGACACTACCACTGATCCCAGACTGGACACCACCATTGGGCCCAGCCTGGGACACCACTATTACTGGCACTAAAGTTTTGTGGTTTTCAGAAAGAGTGAATCTGCTATCAGCAGACAATCATGAATGTTGCTTGGTAAATAGAGAAAAAAAAAAGGAGGGGGGGATGAAAGGGTTGTGACTACCTCCATCTTTATTTTTAAAATTCGAATGGAGAGTCATTATGGCAATTCAACCACAAACAAAACAAAAAACTTTCCTTCAAATAAATAAATATCTCTAGTTGGGAACTTCTCAGGGTACAGCACTGAGGTGAAGCAATCGCTTGAGCGGAAACCTTCCAGTCACAGCCTTCTATCCACCTAGCTTTGGTACTGATCGGTCACTTGGTGTGTGTCTCTCCTGGGTCAATGCTAGTCACAAGATAGCATGCTCACAGTGCTGCCCATCACAAAAATTTAAGATTAAGACACCAGGCTTTCATAGGGTAGGGGTGTAGTATAGAGAATCGTAGATGACGTAGATGGCGGCACTGTCCACAGTGTTTTCCCATCCTCAACCCTACAATCAGTTCCTTGTGGGAAAGTAGCTCCCCCATGCAGAACACGTGTTCTGACTGCACCACCAGTGGCTCTTCTAGAAGCCTTAAACTGGCTTCTGTGATACCGCACCAGTCAGACTCCAGTTTATACTACAGATTCTTTACCATTTGGAGCTAACCGCATTTCCTCCATTACCAGGAACCGTCACCACCCCCAGGTCTCCCTGCAGATTCTTGTAACTGGAGCTCCTGTGACTGAGTCCCCATGCTATGGGTTCTGGTGGGGACAGCACTGTCTTGGTCACTAGGCTTGTCTTAGTTTCTAATTGCTGTGAAAACAACACACATGACCAAGGCAACTTATGAAAGAGTTTATTGGGACTTGTAATTCCAGAGGGCGAGTCCATGACCATCATGGCAGAAAGCATGGCAGCAGGCAGACCATGGTGCTGGAGCAGGAGCTAAGAGCTTACATCTGATCCACAAGTAGGAGGCAGAGAGAGGGGAGGGGGAGGTACTAACTGGGAATGGTAAAAACTCACCCCTAGTGACACACCTCCTCCAACATGGCCACCTCCTAATCCTTACCAAACAACCTACCATCTTGGGACCAAACATTCAAATATATGAACTTATGGGGGGGGGGGATTTTCATTCAAATCTCCACAAAGCTCTATCATTGCTGCATCCTGTAGTGAGAATCCTGGAATTTTGGTTTCTGAAAAAGAAGCACACACACACACACACACACACACACACACACACACACACACACACACACTGAGAAAGAGAGAGAGAGAGAGAGAGAGAGAGAGAGAGAGAGAGAGAGAGAGAGAGAGAGAGATTGAGAGATTGAGAGATTGAGAGATTGTAAGAAGGTACTGTCATTTTGATGCCAGGTGTAGGGATATGGGGCTGCTTTGGTTTGTCTGAAGCAGATTACTATAATTTGCCTCGTGCCCTAGCAGAAGTGTGGTTTTGCCAGCTGCAGATAATTTCTATGATTGTGTGACATTTTGATATATGGGAACTTTTCAAAGGGTACATAAATGTGAGGGTCCCAAGAGGCGTTAGAGGAGGGGTTGGTTGTCATTTACAGAAGATGTCTGCAGCTTGTTAGTAGCAGTGGTCAAAGAAGAAACAAAGGAAAAGAAATTTAAAAATAAAATTCTAATTCCTCTCTCTCCTCTACCCTTGTTTTTCTCCTACTTAGTGTTAGGGGGTGAAACCAGGGGGTTAAAAGGTGGGGAAAAGAAGAACCCACAAAACAGCAAAGAGTGGCAAACAGCAATCCCCCCAATTTAGTGTTAAAATGAGACATCACCTGCTTATGAATATAATAGTCTGACAGTGGGTAAGGAAAGAATCTCTCTTGTCTGGGTGACAGCTAATGACACAGTCAAAGACAGCCAGGAAGAGAGGCAGCCTGCCTAGCTCTGAAGCCACCAAGTAGGCCCTGAACTGAACTGCCCAAGCCTTCATTCATGTGTCCAGCTCCGAGACTGGGCTCCCATTCCAGTGCACCTCTTGCTACTGAGGTCCACATGCGATCCATCTCACAGCTTTTCCGTTTCATCTGGCTAGCATCTCATTGCTCTTCCGACACCCTGAGACATTTGAAAATTCCAAATTTCATCCAAACGGGCTTCTTCACTTTACTCTTTCTTTTCTAAAGAAATCTTCATGCGTGTCGGAGAAGAAACGAACAAAATGTTTGAAACAAAAGAAGGAAGATGGTCAGTTCCTAGTTCAGGCGTGTGCTGAGCTGTCACACACGAGGTTTAGTGTGTGGCCAAGCTTGGCTCAGAGGGCAGCACAATATTCTCCATGACTCTCCATTTCAGGAAGACAGGGGATGGAGGCAGGCTCCCTTGAGAGTGTATTCAGTGAAGTTTCAAGAAAAAAATAATGCTTGACCTCTGTGGCTTGATCATCCAATATGTGCCTGCGTGCATCACACTGCAACCACTGTTGGAGTAGGAGAGTGTGAGACATTCAGAACTTGACCTGCTTCAAGTTTGTCAGACCCGAATCATGGATCATTTTGACCATATTAACAAGTTAACCTGAGTGGACCAAGAGCACAAATTTGGGCTTTGCTTTGGTGTTTTACGGGTGTGAGGGTGAGATATCTATTCACCCCAGATAGGGCACCAGTCCCGCGCATGTTAAAGAAATGATTCCCCCAATGCTACCTTGGTGAACCAATGAATTTAAATGGTGACTTTCAGGGGCATGGGTAATTTATAGGCAGCTACTCCCCAGAAGAAGAGCTACTCCTCCAGTAACATTAACCATTTACTGCTCCTCAGAGGAGAAGGGGGAGGCTAGCAAGCTTTGTGAGCTCTCTTTCCATGAGGGATCATTAGCCAGCCCAACCTTGTGAGAAACCACAGCTGCCCTGCTTTTGAGACGGCAGCGGCCATATAGTGCTCAAAAGACAGAGCTCCAGAGCAGCTGATGTCTTCTCTAATGAGGGTCAAAGGGGAATGTGGACTTGAGTTATTTAGACATTTGGCCCAATCCTTCATTCAGCGAGAAAAGACCCAGCTCATGAGCATTAACCCATGCCTCTTGGAAGCCAGAGAAGTTATAAAGCTACTTTGGAATGCCCTTAACTGTGCCTAAGAGACCTGGTTCTGACAGATGTGCTCATGTAGTTCAGTCAATTGGCATATGGAATTTTTATGTACGAGTGCCTGCAAAAGTTTCAACATGTAACTTTTATTAGTGCTCCTACTAGCATGGCGAGACAGATGGTAGACACATTACACTCAGACTCAAGCTCTGCAACTGGCCTTCCAGGCCTAGCTGCTCTGCTCTGCTCAGTGTGTGTGTGTGTGTGTGTGTGTGTGTGTGTGTGTGTGTGTGTGTGTAAGAGAGAGGGGGGCAGAGATAGAGACAGACAGACAGCCCACACATAAGCATGTGGGAGCCAAAGCCCACCCTCCCAGTTCTCCTGCCCAGGGTCCACTGTGGAACCTTACCTTCCTCTTGCTGCAGGTCCTGCCTCCCTACTTCCTTGCTGTTTCTTTGATTGACCACCCCTGGCTTTCCATCTTCTGCATATGGACCAAAGCTAGGTCTAGATTCACAGAGGTATGCCTAACCCAAGGCTTGTGGGCCCCACGCAGCTAAAGATGGCTCCCGGTTGTAGCCCAATACAAAAGGGTATATTTATTGAAAGCATTATGACATTAGCTGTGTGATTTTTGATTTTCTAACTTCACTGGAAGGTTCTCCATTGTGAACTTTGTAGATGGCAGGAATCCTGTGGCAATTTCAAAAGATTAGGCACATCTCGCAGAAGCTAAGCAGAGGAAGAACAGCCCAGGAAGGTGTTCCCTTAATCTCTTTCTCTCCATCTCCCTCCATCTCCCTCCATCTCCCTCCATCTCCCTCCACCTCCCTCCATCTCTCTCCATATCCCTCCATCTCCCTCCATCTCTCTCCATCTCCCTCCATCTCCCTCCATCTCCCTCCATCTCCCTCTCTGCCTGAGCTGGCACTGCCTTTCCTTATTCATGGACTGTGCTACAGTTTGAACAGGGTTGGGCCCTCCCAAACTCACGTTGGAGATTAAATCCCTATTGTGGCATACTGAGAGAGTAGAAACTTAGTCTAACCACGGAATTAGAGGAGGCCCCTTTGTGAGGAGTGTCAGCACGTGGGAGCCTCGTGAAGATGGACAGCTTCCTAAGAACAGAGACACTGGAGGACACACCCACCCACCCATGTCCATTCTATGTCTCTTCCCTTATGATGCTCTACATCACTGCTCTACCAGATGCAGCCCCTTGACCTTCATCCAGAAAAGAAGTAGCCCTTGCTTTATAATTTTCTAGCCTGCTGCAGAATGTTCTTAACTCACAAAGATGGATACTTCCATAACTCACCTGCTTCTCAGGCCTTTGGACACAGGTTAGGATTCATTTCTTCGATGGGCAGGGCTTGGGTCAAACTTGGACTTACAGTTCCAGTTTCTACCATAGTTCCGGGTAAGCAACAGGCACCAGGCATAGTTACTGAGTGCTGGAAAGAACAGCTACGGGGTGGTGGTGCACACCTCTTATCCCAGCACTCGGGAGGCAGAGGCAGGCAGATCTCTGAGTCTGAGGCCAACCTGTTCTACAGAGTGAGTCCAGGACAGCCAGAGCTACACAGAGAAACCCCTGTCTCAAACAAACAAACAAACAAACAAAAACAAATGATAGCTCCTAGAGAGACAAACCTAGATGGTCTAGAACACTAAATTGAAAAATGAAACATTGATAAAATGATTTTTTGAAGTTATTTTGGAAGAACACACATTTAACAGTGTTGTGGATTGCTGTTTGCACTTCTGCTCCTTCAAGAGCGGGTGCCCCCAAAAGGAATAGATCAGGTACTCAGGTGAGGTCAGGTGGAATCTTAATTGGTTGGATAAGGTTAGAGCCTGTGATTGGGCAGTAGAAGGAGAAGGTGGAGCTAAAAGTTTTAGAGAAAGGAAAGAGGAAGAAGATGGGCCAGACGGAGGGCAGAAGAGGATGGAGGAAGAAGATGAACCATAACTATGTGGCCTAAAGGAGCCACAAGGAGCTAGGGACTTCATAAAGGGACAATAGAGTAACGTAGGGTACATTTACCCAATCTAGGTGTGCAACTTTTATTTACAGCCATTGAGTTTTGTGTTATTTGCTCGGGCATTTTGGGGTTGGAGATTTACCATTATAAATCTGGCTAGTGTAAGTCTCTAGTGTTATCATTTCACATGGCTAGGGGATCGGATCGAGCAGTAGCTGGCTTTCTTCAAGCCAGCCACAAGGGGTGACTTGGCAGCAGGCTGGCCTCGGGAACTAGGGTAAGATGGCCTCTTGGGGCTGGCTGTGCGGGTGGGTGAGACCTTCGATGCCGGTGCCTAGCCAAATTTAGCGTGGTTCGTCTTTTAAAACTACAAGCAACACAACGGTAGTCAAAATATTTGAAAAATCTTTTTTGTTATTTTGTTTGTCTTGTTTTGTTTTGGAGGCAGGGTTTCTTTGGGTAGCTTTCTTTGGGTAGCTACGGTTGTCCTGGAACTTGCTCTGTAGAACAAGTTGGCCTCCAACTCAGAAATCCTCCTGCCTCTGCTCCCTGAATGCTAGGATTAAAGACATGTGCTACTGCCTCCTAGCAAAATATTTGAAACATCTTAATAAATAGAGATTGAACTGAATCTAACAAGTGTCAAAACAAGTTAAGTTGAAGAAATTAAAACAATGATGGACAGGTCAAATGAAGAGACTATGCCATCGAGAAAGAAACTAAAGTGAGAGAGAAGACTGAATATGTAAAGGCAGCACTTCACATTTAGAGGAAGTAGCTCTTGTTTAGTGAATGGCATCGACCAGGTTTTGAGGTTCATACCTGAAACCCCAGGGCCATGGGGAAGAGACAGGAAGCTACCTGGAGCTTGCTAGCCAACCAGTCTAGCCAAAATGATGAGCGTCAGGTTCAGTGTGAGATCCTGTCTCAAGGAAATGAAGAAAGACATAGGGATGTCAGTCTCTGGCATGTGCATGCTCCTGTAGCGACTTGCGCACCTGCACACATGTGCACAAAATGAACATACCACACGCAAACCCACACACATAAATAAGTGTGCTTTAGAACAACTGCCACCCAATGACAGGGGAAAACTGGCTATTTGTAAAGGCTAGCAAAGGGTGTGTGTGTGTGTCTTTCTTACCGTGACATTGAAGGACGAGATCACTGACTTGACCAAAGAAAACTGAAAACTCCCATGTTAGAAGAACACGGAAATCAGAGGACAAACTGGGGCAAAGCATTGGTGTTTATATGACAACACATCCTAATAGAAATATCCACCCCCTAAAAGAAGGTAGGTGAAGAATTGTAAACGGACAATTAACAAGGGGAAAATAACATTTAAATATACACGTATTCAAACTCAGCATCAGGTACTATGGGTTAATCAACTTGATTTTTAGTTTTTACTATCACAACAGAAATGCTTTAATGGGATATAGCGTCCAAGATTGGCAAGGATGTGGGGAAACAGGCATCTGTCCTGCTTCAGAGAGACCATGGCTTCCCAGGCAGAGAGACGTAGATCGGTTGGGACAGAGTCCAGTGTCCTTGAAGCTGTTGGATATCTGTCAGTCTTTGTCATTCTAGCTGAAGTTCTTAAGGGCAAAGGAAGATGGACAGAGGGACATCGAGGGAGAATGACTTGAGAAGATGCTGAGAACACATGCATGTTCTCTTTTCTGATGCCACGCCTTGAACTCCCACTTCCTAATTCTTCCTTGCTCACGCTTTTGATGGTGATAGAGTACCCCAAGGGCCAACTCAGTGAACTCAGTGCGCACTTACTCTGGCTTCTTTTAAAAGTTGTTTTCACTCTTTCCTACTTATGTGTAACGTGGTTGGCAACCTTCCACTGGCGGGCTGGGTGGGGTAGTGAGAGAGCTTGAGCGTCAGTCAGCTCGTGGGCTGTGGGGTTTGGGGCAAGCAGTTTATCACTTCTCCGTTTGCTATGTGTTCATATTTCTGTAACTAGGCATAACCACCGTCGAAGTTAGTGTGAGGATTAAGGAAAACTGTATACATAAGACCCCGAGACTCAGTACGCGCTCAATAAAAGCAGATTTCCTTCCTTCCAGAAGAACTAGCAGTGTAGTTTCACTTTGTATGCCTGGATTGCTCTGAGCCCCTTCCCAGCAGGATCCGGGCCTCATAATCTGAAGCCTTGATAATCTCTGATGAAAGTTCCTTGGCAATAATAGTCACCACAACAATAGTATAATAATTTTAAAAAATGAGCTGTTTGCTATTTTTGTGTGCCTCCAGGCTGAGAGGGAGGCTCTGGCTTCTGGCGGAACCCTGATGTCTAATCCAGAATGGCCCCTGTCCAGTTCCCCAGCTGTGGAGGGTCATGTGTTATGGCTGCAGAAAAACCTGAAGAATATGTGACCCCAGCTGGACAAAAGATAGGCAAACAGGAGCCAGTGATTGGCCCCTCCGACATGCCAGTCACGAGGCTCCTTGAGCACGGTCTAAAGGGCTACTACTAAATGTGCATGGCTGTCACAAGTGGGAGGTTACCTGTGACCATCATGTTAAAGACAGAACAAGGTAAGCATAAAAATTGGGGTCCAAGGTACACGTGTAGAAGGGGCTTGGTGGAGACTTCATTGCCCCATCTGACCCTGACATGTGATGTTAAACCACACAGCTCCTGACATTGTTGCAGCAGTTGTGTTTCCCTTTAAGAGGCAAAGAGGAAAGGTTACTTAAAATAAAGAGCTAAGCCAGCCTCAGAAGGGGAAAGTGAAGATCACAGCCGCCCCACAGCCACCCTCCTGGCAGGTGCATTGGAGGTACCTGAAGTGTTTGTAAATGCATAGACCAGAGGCACTCTCGCTTACCCACGGTGGGTCCCTGTAATAAAGTATTATGGGCAGGTTGGTTTGTCGACAGCAGGGATTTCGTTCTCTGTGCTCTGAAGTCAGGGCACCAGTGTAGCTCAGTTCTGGTGAGGGCTTCAGATTGCAATACCTCCTTTCTTCTCTAGAGAGCTCCCTGGAGGAGTCCATTTTTAAAGGGTGCTACTCGCATTCATGTGGGCTTCTCCCTTATCATCTATCTAATCATGCCTCCGAACGTTCCCTTTTTTAATCCCATTACACTTACACCAAGATTTCTTTCTTTCTAAAAAAAATGCTTTTATTATTATTTATTTATATGTATGTGTGTATGTCTGCAATGAGGAGAGGGGGCTGTCAGGTCCCCTGGAGCTGGAGTTCCAGGCAGCTGGGAGTTGACTGATTTGGGTGCTGGGAATTGAACTTGGGACCCTGGCAAGAGCTGTATGTGTTCTGAACCACTAAGCCATGTCAACAGCCCTCAAAACTAGGATTTTTAACATATGAATTTGGGGGCAGCATCCAGCCAGCCACTGTGCTGGAGCAGGGCCCAAATCTTTCAGAGAAACTCCTAGATGCTGCAAGTACAGGTCAGGACAGCTGAGACCTGCTATCTTTGGTAATTTCCGGATTGCTAGGGAATTCATCCTGAAGATGGATGAGTTCTCCACCCAGACTATGCAGACCGAGCTACCTGAATTGTCAAAACATGAAAGTAATTATCCCAATCTCTCTTGTCCTGAAGACACAACTAATAATAACAGGGTGAAGACAAGAAGTACTGTAGGCTGGCTAGACATTAGGAAAATCAAACAGGAAGGAAGGAAGGAAGGAAGGAAGGAAGGAAGGAAGGAAGGAAGGAAGGAAGGAAGGAAAGAAGAAAGGAAGGAAGGAAGAAAGGAAGAAAGGAAGAAAAGAAGAAAGGAAGGAAGGAAGGGAGGGAGGGAGGGAGGGAGGAAGGAAGGAAGGAAGGAAGGAAGGAAGGAAGGAAGGAAGGAAGGAAGGAAGGAAAGAAGGAAGGAAGGAAGGAAGGAAGGAAGGAAGGAAGGAAGGAAGAAAGGAAGAAAAGAAGAAAGGAAGGGAGGGAGGGAGGGAGGGAGGGAGGGAGGAAGGAAGGAAGGAAGGAAGGGAGGAAGGAAGGAAGGAAGGAAGGAAGGAAGGAAGGAAGGAAGGAAACCCAGGCTTCACCCTCAAATATTCTTTGAAGATGATGATAGTGGTGGTGGTAGTGGTGATGGTGGTGGTGATGTGTGTGTATGTGTGAATGGAGTATGTGTGTGTGTTTGGGGGTGGGGTGGGGATTCATGTGCCACTATACTCATGTCAAGGTACTAGTGTGGCGGTCAGAGGTCACCTTTGTCAAGTCAGTTTTCTCCTTCCTCTTTTACATGGCTCTGGGGTTGAAACTCAGGCCTGCTAGGTTCATTAACAATTGCCTGTCCTCACCAAGTCTTCTCACCAGCTCTACACTAAATGTTCTGAGCTAATTTATTTGGGGTGAGGTGGGAGCAGGATTAAGTTTGCAACCAGAATTGAGAACTGTTGCATTAGGTTGTTGTTCTCGAGGTTGGCTACCCATTGGAAGCACTTGGGGGAACTTTACAAAAAACAATGCTGTCTTAGCTAGGGTTTCTATTGCTGTGAAGAGGCACTGCGACTAAGGCAACTCTTGTAAAAGAAAACATTTGATTGGGGCTGGCTTCCAGTTCAGATAGTCAGTCCATTATCAGCATGGCAGGAAGCATGGTGCTGGGGATTTAGCTGAGAGTTCTACATCTGGATCCCAAGGCAGTCCGGGGGGGCGGGGGGGGGGAGAGAGAGAGAGAGAGAGAGAGAGAGAGAGAGAGAGAGAGAGAGAGAGAGAGAGAGAGAGAGAAAGAGAGACTGGTCTTGGCTTGGGCATTTGAAACCCCAAAGTCCACCCCAGTGACACACAAGTCCACCCCCAGTGACACACTTCCTTCAATAAGGCCACGCCTACTCTAACATGGCCACACCTCCTAGTGACACTCTCTAAGCTTTCAAATATGAGTCTCTGGGGCGGGGGGGGGGGGGGCATTCTTATTCAAAGCACCAAGCACCACAGATGCTCTGACCTTACCCCAGAGAACTCAATTTAATCATAATGGGATACAGCGCCTAGACATACAGCGTTAAGTCTCCAAGGTAACTCTGATCTGTGTGCTATGCAGCCGTGTTTGAGAGCAACCGTTCAAGCCAGGGCAGTGGCTAGGTTCCCTTCTAATTATCTATCCCAAGAGCACTCTGACAGTGCTGCTTCTCAAAATGTCTTTGGACTGGCTATAAAGACCTCCAGGAGACTCCAGCCTCCCTGTGGATAACAATAACTTCCATATCTCACAGTTCATGGTCCTCCCTGCCTCCCAGAGGCCAGCCAGTTCAGGAAGCAAGAGCCACGGGCCCCTGAACATTGGGCAATACCAAATCTCCTAGATGAGATGCCACATTTCTTAGTGTGGCTGAGATTTCATATAACCTGTGAGGTTCTTTTGTTGGCTGGAAACTGCAGGCATGAAACTGGCAGAGTCTGCTAGGGCCTGCAGCTGCACTCAGGGTCAGTAGAACAGCTGAGGAAGAGATGGCAAAGGCAGGAAGGTGCCATCGAGAGCAAGTGCTGTCCTCACTGTGTGAGGAGAGCATGAGATGTGGTGAGAACGGAGCCAGCATGTGACAGCAGCAGAGACCAGAGATGGCCTTGCGTGAGGACATTTCTCTTGGACACGGATGTATTCAGGTTTGTAACAAGTATACATTAAGCCCATTTTCTCACTTACAAGGAAATCCTGCTTGTTGTTATGGAAACCAGATCTCATTCTGTACTTCAGACTGGCCTCCAATTTCTAGCAATCTGACTGCTTCAGCCTCCCAAATATTAAGATTGTAACCATGACTCACTAGGCCTGTCCAGACTGCTTGCTTCAAAAAAATCAAATATTATAAATATTCAATTAGTATTAAATTAAATTGATTGACTAAATATTATTACTATTATTATTGAAATTGTCAGTGTTGGAGGTGGTTTCCTGAGATGCATTGGACAGTGAGAGGTACCAATGCCATCCTGGGTTAGCTTGGGGTCCCACTCATAGGTAAAGTTCACTCTGTGCTATAACTTTCATCTCAAGTCGTGACAAGACCGGAACATATGAAGCCTCATTATACTTAGTGCTATAGCAAGTGCTTGCTTGCATTGGTGGCTTCTACAGTTTGGGGATACTATACGTTTAAATGCACTCTGCTCATAAAAGTAACAGGCAGAGACTTGAGTGAAGACAGAACTGGTCAAGGCTGGATGGCAGTCACTAACGGTGAGTGTCTACTACAAATAAGCAAACAGCAAAGGGGCGTCAAGCAGACAGAATCCTCGGGCCAGAAATAACAATCCCCAGGAAGTTCTGCTCTAAAGCGCTGGCATTAGAAGCATGGCCTTTCACTGCCTCGGGAAGGAGTCCGCCATAGATTTTTCCCTCTGCCTTGCTTGGAGTCATAGAGTTGGTATTTAAGCTCTGGGCCCACACCAAAACTAGGAATAATAATAAAGGCTGGGTTTTCTGTTGAGAGCTGATATATACGAAATGAACATTATACGCTGTCATAGAGTGTCATCACTCTTAATTTTTTTATGTCATGATGCTGAAGGCTGTTTTCCAAAAATGTCAGTAAAATGTCTTCCACGTGAGGTTTTTCTATAGTGATTCTGATACTCCTCCTCTTGAGAGTTAGGTCTAATTTTCGAGTTAAATCATGTTTTCCAGCAATTTCTATGTGGAAGTTATAACCCACAGCACTTCAGTATGTGATCTTCTTAGGGGAATAGGATCTCTTTTGCTTGTTTGCCTTTTGAGAGGGCATTTCTCTGTGAAGCCCTGGCTGTCCTGGAACTCGCTCTGTAGACTAGGTTGGCTTCAAACTCAGAAATCTGCCTGCTTCTGCCTCCCAAGAGCTGGGATTCAAGGAGTGAGCCACCGTGCCTGGCTGGAGAATAAGATCTTGGAAAGGGTCTTTATGGAGGTAATGTGGTTAAGGTTAATGATTGGATTAGGATGTCCTGATAAAAAGTGGAGGTTTGAACACAGGCACATACAGACAGAGGAAAGATGAAGTCCCCAGACACCAAGAGAAAACAATCACTTATGAACCAAGAAGAGAGGCCTGAGCAGACGCTTCCCTCGTGGTGTATAAGGAGCCAACGCTGCCAGTGCCTGTTCAGTGAGCTATCCCAGTTTTGCTGCTTAGCTTCTTAGTCTGTGCTCGTTTTCATGACAGCCTTAACTCTCCTATGGTTAGGGGAGGCTTTGATGTGGCAAAAGCAACATGTGTGACTTCCAGAAGCCCAAGCCACTTGCATAGGTCACACGCTGATGCACTGTCAGCTGTCCTAACTGCTAGTCTCAAGTAGCATCAACTACTAGAGAAGTGAACCAAGACAACCTGCAATTGATTCCTGCTACTGCTGTGGGTCGATTACCCTCTGCCTAAGGTCTAATTTGCATGTCGTAAATTACTAGTACCTAAAGTCCTTATTAACAATGAGCTGGAAGGAATAGGCAGAAATTCTGGGTCCCTGCAGGCAAGCTAGCAGAGGCAGGGGAAGAGGAGGATTTCTACCATGCTCTGGAGGGACAAAAGGTGACCAGCCATGTGAGATCTCGGAAGGCGTAGCCATAGGCCATTTCCCCAGGTGGGAGATTAGAAACACAACTAAACAGAGGGCAGTTTTGGGTTGCTGAACAGGAGAAGGTAACTAAAGTTGAGGGCAGGTTTAGGGTGCTGAGCTAAGAGAATTATTGGAAAGGCGCACTAACCACAGATCCCACACAGTTAGAAGATCCCAGCTATTGAGTCATAAGGCAGGTCGTAGACTGACTAGAAGTGGATGCTCTAACCTAGGCACAGGACATAGAACAAATAAGAATTGAACACAGTTTGGGAAACACATTGAAACTTTTGTGTCAACAGAAGTAGAAGCAAGGGCTGGAGAGATGGCTTAGTGGCTGCTCTTCCAGAGGTTCTGAGTTCAATTCCCACCAACCACATGGTGGCTCACAACCATTCGTAACAGGATTAGATTCCCTCTTCTGGTGTGCACGAAGTTAGAACATTCATATAATAAATAAATAAATAAATAAATAAATAAATAAATATTTTAAAAAGACCTACTTGTACACATTTTTAAAAAAAGAAGAAGAGGGGGCTGGAGAGATGGCTCAGTGGTTAAGAGCACTGACTGCTCTTCCAGGGGTCCTGAGTTCAAATCCTAGCAACCACATGGTGGCTCACACCTGTCATGGGATCTGATGCCCTCTTCTGGTGTGTCTGAAGGCAGCTACAGTACTCATATATCAAATAAATAAATCTAAAAGGAGAAGAAGAAGAAGAAGAAGAAGAAGAAGAAGAAGAAGAAGAAGAAGAAGAAGAAGAAGAAGAAGAAGAAGAAGAAAGAAGAAGAAGGAGGAGGAGGAAGAGAGAGAGAGAGAGAGAGAGAGAGAGAGAGAGAGAGAAAGAGAAAGAAAGGAAGCAAGGAAGGAAGGAAGGAAGGAAGGAAGGAACCAAATGAGGTGGTTGTCCTTGACTTCTACCTGTATCTAACACACAAGGAAATCTCACAAACTTCATCTTCAGATTTTGTCCAGAATTCAACCATTCCTCAACTCCTTCCCTCCAGGCCCAGCTCCATATCTTTTTTTTTTTTTTTTTTAAAGATTTTATTTATTTATTTATTATATGTAAGTACACTGTAGCTGTCTTCAGACACTCCAGAAGAGGGCGCCAGATCTCGTTGCGGATGGTTGTGAGCCACCATGTGGTTGCTGGGATTTGAACTCTGGACCTTTGGAAGAGCAGTCGGGTGCTCTTACCCATTGAGCCATCTCACCAGCCCCCAGCTCCATATCTTAAGCCACCAGCAGGCATCCCCTTCATGGCTATCAGTCTGGCCTCCCTCATCCCCCACTGTTCAGTATGAAGAGATTTAATCAAGCACCAGGAGGACCCTTCACATGATTTAAGCTTAGGGATTTCAGCTCAGTGACATCAGCCCGTTTCCTTAGGAGTAAAAGTTAAAGCCCCGAAAAAACCTATAAAACCTTCCATCCATCCCTACCTCTCATCCACGGCCCTTTGTCCTCAGTTCCTTCAGTCCCGTAAAACCCTGCTGCTGCCCTGACTCTTGTCCCCTGTACTATGGCTGGCTGCCATTTTGGATATAACAAGCATGCTCCTGCCTTGAGGCCAAATTGTTCCTTCTGCCTAGACTTCTTTTTTCCTGATATGTAAAATTTGAAAATGTTACATCATATTGGTTCCCCTCTGGAAGAGTCACGATGGCAAACACCGACACACCCAACAGCTCCAAAGGTGGCAGTCAAGTTACTTCCTACTTCCTGGCCAGGCCTTTCCGTGGAACGCTGACTAGCACAATAGTACCATGCTTAGCATTACTCTGACACGTGGGAATGTATTCTACGTATTCTATTCTATTCTATTCTATTCTATTCTATTCTATTCTATTCTATTCTATTCTATTCTATTCTATTCTATTCTTTCTCTCTCTATTTTCCCCATTCCATTCTGCTCTGTTCTCTTTCAATATTGGCCAAACCCAATAAATTGATCTCATGAGCTAGAATTTTGTCTCAGTCTCTTCGAAATACCTTTAAACTCAATCCACCTGTGGCTTTATCTATTATGTTACTTACCCCATTATTTCCAATATTTTGTTCCTTAAAAAATAAAAAAGATCGGTACAATTAACCTTCAAGCCTCCAGATGCTAATCATTCTTTCAGACTTTCAAAATAAATGGTTCCAAGAAAATGTATGCAAGATCCAAGCTCTGCAGTGCCAATTTTTTTGTCTTAATTTTTTTTTAAAGGTAAGAAGGTTTGTACCCATGTCTGCCCACACAGGCAATATATAGCTGAATCCCCCCCATCACACTCTCTTCCTTGTGCACAGTTCTACTTAATAGATTCTCCTTTCCCCCCCTATTTTTCATGACTCTAATGGTGGTTCATCTGTTATTTGTATTAACTTTTCTGTAAATTTTGGGTCCGTGTCTCTTTCCAACTCTTTTCTGCTCTGAAAGAGAGCCAGCCAAGGAGCTCCCACATATTTTTAGTGGATAATGTCAATATTCTTTTCTGAGGAGAGTTTGTGTTTGTGTTTTAAGGTTCATGTTTGTAACCAACAACATAATATCAAGTGAACTGTGGTCTCAGTGAGGCTGAAAGATGGGATGAGGGGCATACGAGTACACTTAATACGTGCTGTCTGTCTATCTATCTATCTATCTATCTATCTATCTATCTATCTATGTATCATCTCTCTATATCATCTAGCAATTTATCATCTATATTTACTATCATCTAACTATTGAACTATCATCAATTTTTTAATCTATCTATTATCTATCTATAATCTAACTTCATGAAAGGCTTTACTGTGGTCTCATAAGCATCCTTTCCATTTTCACTATGTCTTATAGACAAATGAAATCCCTAAATCACTTTAAAAAGCCATTAAAAAAAAAGCTATCTCTCTTTCCCAACGAGAGAGATTTCTCTTCATAGCCTCTGGTTGAACTATACATGGAAAATAAATAAACTCACTCTTTCTAGACATAGCACAGGCCAACTATTCTAAATCCAGAAACACAAAGTCTGAAATGCTCAAACATTTGAACCAGGGTAGACCACTCACTTGCCTCAACAAATGGAAAATTCCACACCTGACCTCTTGTGGCATATCACAGTCAAAATATGCAAACTCAACACACGGCGTAAGTCTACCCTTCCAGCTGCATGGTGCATGTGAGACACAGACGGGTGCTGTGTTTAAGTTTGATTCCTAGCCTCAAGATATTTTATTCAGCATATGCCAACATCCCAAAACGTGAAGAAGTAGAAATCTGAAAGACTCCTGGTCTCAAGGACTTAAAAATATCCTGCAGCCTGCAGTCTTAAAAATTTATTTATTGGTACTGGAGAGATGGCTCAGTGGTTAAGAGCACTGACTGCTTTTCCAGAAGTCCCGAGTTCAAATCCCAGCACCCACACAGAAGCTCAAAGCTGTCTGTAACTCCGGTCCCAGGGGATCTGACACCCTCACACAGACATACACACAGGCACACCAACGCACATAAAATAAGTAAATACATCTTTAAAAAAACCTTCTTTGTTATTATAAATAGGTGTGCTCACATGTGCAGGGGGCCTGAGGCAGAGGACAACTATGTGGAGTCAGCCTGTAATCTAATTTCTCAATCCTTTTTATGTTAGACCTAAACATGCTCAGCAAGTTTCTGGGAAATTGACACATTAAGTAATGCGACAAGATACCATGTGATAACGGAGCTGAAGCTGTGTATTCTGGAAGGGTTTTTCTTAAAGGCAGCATGAAGAGTCTTCTGTGAAATGGATCCAGGCTTTGCAGCCAGATCAATTGGCATCATCAGCCAATTGATGCAAATTGCATGGGATTGCCAGAGAGATGACTCTGTGAGCACTGGCACCGGCCCCAAGACTGAAGTTCTCCCCCCAGGACCTGCAGCCTCAAGAAGAGAACTGACTCCTGAAAGTTGTCCTCTGACCTCTACATGCATGAGATGAGACCATGCCCCCACCTGAGCCTGCCCCAAATATATACACAAAATAAATAAAAATGTAATCAAACTATTTTTAAAAATAACAAAATAACTAGCACTTGGACTTCTGACTTTGGGGCACCAAATGTAAATGAGTGGAAACCACCAAGCATGCCTGTGTGGTGTGGTGGACTGAGGAGGGAAAACTCGTCCAGCTTAACTATGGTAGTGAAAATTCCTGAATCAGTGTGAATACATTTCACAGTTATAAAACACAGATTTAGACCTTTGCTGACATCCTGAATTCTTGAGGATTTCTGAGTCCAGCTCAGGCTGTGGAATGCTTGTTTTAAGAAGCACTTATGCAAGCAAAACCTACCCGGTGAGGCCTGGAGGCCACTCAGTAAGACACGGAAAGAAGAAAGAACCGTCACCCTTTCTCCAGCCCACGGAAGGGTCGGCTATTAGAACCAGGCTCAGTGCATTATGTCCATGGAACTTTCCAGGTTAAAACGCACCCATTCACGAGAGATACTGACCCTTTCCCCGTGGAAGTTGGCCTTGCTTTGAACTTACTTTCAGATCCTATGCAGCCCTGAAGAAGTAGCTGGGTGTGGGTCTGGCCCATCCCCTTCACTGCCTGTGTGAGAGCTGGCAGCCCCACTCAACCATCACAGGGAGGTTGCTGTGGGTTGGAATTAGCTTAGTGTTAGGTATGCCATTACACTACAGAGGAGGATGGAGGCCTCAGAGGGCCAAGAGACAAAGTTAGGGTCATCTGGTCCCCTGAGGAGCAGAGGAGGCATAACAGTGTAAAATGGGTAAAATGGGATGAACTGGGCGATGTCCACAGATATTTGCTGGAAAAGAATCTGGAGAAATCTTAAACTTATCTTTTGCTGAAGACGCTGTGAAGAGTCTCCAGGTCCCGAAACTGTGAATAAGCTGGATTTTCAAACCCACAGAGGTGAATATTCATTCCATTAGTATATAAAGCAGAAGCCAGCAGTGTTCACTGTTGGCACAGAGGGATTCCTCTGAGAATTTCAGGAATGAAAGGGAGGTGGAGAATTGAAGATGCCCCAAAGTTCATTGGATGTCTGTGACATGCAGAGTGTTACCAGGTGCAGAGCAGAGGTTACAGGCATGGACAGAAAGGGAAGAGCCAACTCCAGTATTTATCAGCAGATGAATGAGTGGACAGGATATGTGATGTATGTGCACCGTGGAATATCTCTCAGCCTCAGAACATCCTGTCTATGAAACCTCATATGATGAAACTCAAAGACATTATGCTGAATGAATTGAGTCAGACACAGAAGGCAGGAAATCATAGCAGAAAGGAAAGCAGAAGCCCTGGCTCGCTTATCTGATTGCTTATAGTACCCAGGACCACCAGCTCAGTTATGGCACCACTCACAGTGCACTGGACCACACCCCCAACCCCCACAACACACACATCAATCAATGAAAACATGTGTCATAGGCTGTGTCCACAGGCCAATCTGGTAGGGACAATTTCTCAACTGAGGCTCCCTCTTCCAAAATGTCTCTAGCTTACATCAAGTTGATGTAAAATCAGCCAGCACATTGAGATTCTTGTCTTCTGAGTTTACATACCCAAGTTTCTCCTCAAAGAAATTTTCTGGGCCTGTGACAAAGATGAAGAGAGTTGAGGCAGAGCCTTCTTCTCAAAGCTGGTGCCAAATCCTGTGACCTCAGCTCTGGGGGGTTCAGGCCCCTGACCCAAACAGCCTGTGAGAATCAAACTGACTAACTTGAAGCCCAAGGAGAAGCCTGTTGTGTGGGCTCAGTCCCTGTCCCTCAGAGGAGAGAGACTACTAGATCTAGGGCCTTACCAGACACTTTCTGCCCTGGGGATTTTCTAGCCACCATGGTGGCACCAGGTGCCCAGGCCAACCCAAGGGACAGCAGGACTCCACACTGCCGCCAGGGGGCAGTTCTGCCGAGCGCCTACATTGCAAGGATCACCACCAGCTGCTTTCTTGGTGCGTGCTTGCAGGTCAAGGAGTGGGGGATGGGAGTGGGGATGGCTCTTGATTCCAAGTGGCTGTCCTGCCCACCTCTGGGAAAGATTTCTGGCCCCTGGACTAGCTTGAGGGGATGGGATGGGATGGGATGGGATGGGATGGGATGGGATGGGATGGGATGGGATGGGATGGGATGGGATGGGGGGATTTTCCATCCTTGGAGAAAAGACAGGGAGTCAGGAGATTCTGAGAGCTAGGGACCAGGAAGGCAGAAAGAGGATGAGCAAGGCACGAATTCCCAGCAAGGTTTCCAGGCTGGGAAATTTCTGGACTGAACAGCTAAGGGGCTTATAGGTACCTTAACTAAAGCAAACAAAACTGGTGGAGTGCCCAAAGGTGGGGCTTTAGTGAAGCTCGCCCAAATCTCTGGTTAGGTGTTCTGCACCTACATTGATCCCAGTGTGTTGAGGCGGTCTGTCAAATCCAGCAAATCCCCACATCCCTCCTCCCCCAGCAGCCCCCCCCCCCCACCGCGTGACTTTAAGGTAATTTACCACGTTTCCCCAAACATTTCCAGGAAAGAGCCCTTTAACCCTTTGGGGACGATATTGCAAACGGAACATAAGCTGTCATCTCCCAGACCCTTCTAGGACAGACAAATTGCAAATCTTGAGCAGAGAGACTTTCCTCTAACGTTACTAATAACCTGCGAACAATTCCTCTTGTATTCCATCTTCAAATACGTTTGTACGCAGCAGCCCTCAGCACTGCGAAACCATGGTGTTTATTTAGATATCGGGCAAACACTTATAAAACTTAAACTTTTGATGTAAAAGTGAACTCCTTGGTTAGGACACCTGTCTGCATCAACAAAGCATTCGCTGCCTGATTAATGTTGGCGCAGGTTAATCAGAGCCCATTACAATAATTAGATGGTCCAGTCATACATCAAACGAGAGGCAATGAAAATCAACACGTTCAGATCTCGAGGCATTCTCATAGATCTTTTAAAGATCTCTAGTAGACTTTACAGACCATTTACAAGTGGAACCCATTGGAGGGAACGAAACCTGATTTGAAAAGAAGTCTTAGATGGGGCAACAGCTTATTTTTGTGATGAATACCAGTTAGAACAAGTCACTTCAGGAAATAAGAAACACTTGGTTGATACAATGACACACAGAGCATTTGAGATTGTTCCTAGAGAAAGCCATTGAATTTTTATCCAGTTCTTGGCAAATGGCGATTTTAACCAGAAAGTTAAACTTGTAAGGCAAAGTTTCCTATTTGAAATCGAAACATCTCAGAAAATGCAAACATCCAGAAAGCTAGGCTATCAAAATGAATTCGGGATTACACAATTATTCGGATTTCCCACCAGCCAGAACAATACATTTAGCTGGTGGTAAACACAGGTGTCCTTAAAACAGAATAATATTTCAATCATCCCTATTAGCTTGCCACTTGGAAGAAAAATGAATCGAGTGGAGTTGCATCCTGCATTTAAATTTTAAAAGTCTTTTTTTTTTTGTAAAGAGTATAAAAAGCACTTAATGTATTTTCCAAAATAAAAGTTGATCTCAAAGTTCATCTTTGCTAGTGTCCTTTCTACTATCAATCCTTCCGGAACAGCACTGTGTGTAAGTTATAATAATTCCAGTGTTTAGAGAGTAGTGTGAAATGCTCCTTTAGAACATACCTTTTATTGAAAAGTATAGCGCTCTTTTTTTCCTAACATCCCAACAGTGTTTGAGTTGTTGCTATGTGTAATTTCTGTGTGTGTTTGGGTTTTCATTACAATTTTCTATTTCTTTTCCTCATTCAACCATTGCTTGCTCTATTCCCATGGAATTTGTGAGATGCTCTCATTAGAGTGGCTTAGTTTAGCTGTCAAGTCTCCAGGGCATTCAATTGCAGATAAATGACCAAAACGCCAGCCTAACCGCATTTTTATTAACAGATGGCGGAAAACAAACGTCTTTGGAGAAGAACCGAAGGGAAAGGGTTAAAGGGTCAATAAACAATTATTACCGTGCTCAAAATGGGGGATTTCTCATCAGATTCCACAGGCGGAGACTGGCCCAGTCCAGGGGAGCTGGGACACCCTACCAGACTCCCTCGCTCAATATTCCAGTGAGCACCTCACACATAGAGCAGTTGTCCCCAGTGGGATGACTCCTACAGGCCACTGGGTTGTCCAATCTAAGCGTCCCCGGAGCTTCTGAGATTAGGGCTGAGGGCTAATCCGGGAGAATCAGGCTGGGGGATTGAACTCCTGTAGTTCTGGGGTCGGGCTCGCGGCTGGCTAGGGTGGGATTCAGGATATCCAATACCTTGGCAAGAAATAGTGGGCTTCAGTCTCCAACTCTTGCTGCTGCCCCTCCTGCGGGTGAACTTTCTCTCCCTGCACGCCGATTCCCTCGCCTTTCTTTTCCTTCCCTGGGCCGCGCTCTGACGTGCACACCATGTGACAAGCCCCCTTCTGCTATAAGCCCAGACAAGGTCCGCCCTCTTCTGGACTCAGCCCTGGCCTTGCCGAGCTCCGTTTCTAGATTCTCACTCGTCCCGCGCCCTTCTGGGCGCCCGACACCGACTGGCCCGCCAGGGTCCAGCCACCCCCTCCTGGACTGACCAGGCTAAAGGGACCGCAGTGGAAAAGGTCAAGTCTAGAGCGCCCGCCACCCGGTGCCCGCCGAGCCGGGGAGCGCAAACACCGCGCGCAGCCCGGCTCGCCAAGTAGCGGAGCGGAGCGGCCCCAGCCACCTCCTGCAGCCGCGCGTCTCAGCGTGGCGTGCTCGCTCCGGGTCCGCCGCTCCGGGGTCGGCCTGGGGAGGCCAGGGAGCCGGGAGCCCGGTGCCCCTATGTGCCGCCGCGCCACCGCGCCGCCCCAGCTATGACCCTGAGCACGGAGATGTCCGATGCCTCCGGCCTCGCGGAGGAGACAGACATCGACGTGGTGGGGGAGGGCGAGGACGACGAGGAGGAGGAGGAGGACGATGACGACGAGGGCGGCGGCGGCCGCCGCGGCAGCGGGTCCGGGTTGCCCAGCTCGGCCCAGCGGCGGCGGCGCTCTTACGCCGGGGAGGACGATCTCGAGGACCTGGAGGAGGACGACGACGACGATGACCTGCTGCTGGCCTCGCGGCCCGCCGCGTCCCCCGCGCCTCCGGGTCCTGCGCCCGCTCCGGGGACGGGGTCCGGCGGCTGCAGCGGCGCGGGAGCGGGAGGCGGCGCGGGAGGTGGTACGGGCGCGGGCACGGGCGGGGGCGCTAAGAATCCGCTGGTGAAGCCGCCCTACTCGTACATCGCGCTCATCACCATGGCCATCCTGCAGAGCCCCAAGAAGCGCCTGACGCTCAGCGAGATCTGCGAGTTCATCAGCAGCCGCTTCCCTTACTACCGAGAGAAGTTCCCCGCCTGGCAGAACAGCATCCGTCACAACCTGTCGCTCAACGACTGCTTCGTCAAGATCCCGCGCGAACCGGGCAACCCGGGCAAGGGCAACTACTGGACCCTCGACCCGGAGTCCGCAGACATGTTCGACAACGGCAGCTTCCTGCGGCGCCGCAAGCGCTTCAAGCGCCAGCCGCTACTTGCTCCCCACGCGGCGGCCGAGGCGCTGCTGCTGCGCGGTGCGGGGCCGGCAGCGGGAGCGGGGGACCCGGGCGCCGCGCTCTTCCCGCCGCCGCCGCCGCCGCCCGCCTGCGGCTACGGAGCCTACGGCTGCGCCTACGGCCTGCAGCTGCCACCCTGCGCGCCGCCCTCCGCGCTCTTTGCCGCTGCCGCCGCGGCAGCCGCCGCCGCCTTCCATCCGCACTCGCCCCCGCCTCCTCCTCCGCCGCCGCCGCCTCCCGGTGCGGCCGCCGAGCTGGCGCGGACCGCTTTCGGCTACCGGTCACACGCGCTGGCCGCCGCCCTGCCCGGCCCGTTGCAGGCGGCCGCAGTCAAGGCGGGAGGCCCGGGCGCCGCAGCGCTCTCACGCTCGCCCTTCTCCATCGAGAGCCTCATCGGGCGCACTCGGGGTCCCGCGGCCGCCGGGGCGCACGCCTCGTCCGGGGCCGCCAGCGGGACCGCCCCGGGACCCGGGGGCGGGGGTTGCGCAGTGCAGGCGGCTGCTGGTCCCGCCGTCGCGCTCACCCGCTCGCTCGTGGTCGCCGCCGCGGCCGCCGCCTCCTCTGTGTCCTCGTCCGCCGCGCTGGGAACTCTGCACCAAGGGACTGCGCTGTCCAGTGTGGAGAACTTTACTGCTAGGATTTCCAATTGTTAGAAACGCCGTTAGCGCGCGGGAGAGAGCGAAGGTAGGACCCCCGGCTTCTTTCTCCGGATGGGGGGTTGGTTTCGTTAGCCCCTCCCGGTCCTCGGCGACCTCGCGCCCCCATTTTCGCCGCTTCGGATTCTTGGACCAGACTGTGTTGGGCGACAGCTGGGGCGTCACGCAGTTTAGCTCAGAGGGTCCATCTATTTATGCAAAATCGCCCTATGCTGCAACCCTGACTTGGGGTGGGAAGGAGGGGAGTCGCTCTGTCTTGGCACTAGGAATTTCCTTGACTTTTGACAAATTGAGAAAAAAAAAAAAAACAAGCAAAATCATCAAAACTAAGACCTTTTTGAGGTGTAGAGATTCTCAGGTCCAGGCGTTTAAGAAAAAAAAAAAATCAGTAATGTTTAAATGCAGCTTATAGAAAACCAGTAAAAGTCTCCAAGAAATGCCTCTACTTGTTCACTCTTGTTTGGTATACTTTTTTCATGGAAAGAAAATAAAAAGAAAAAAATTAACATGTTTACACAAGAAACAAGTCGAAATTTTCCTATTTTTAACCTGTGTTTTGTATCATAATGGACATGCGGAATTTTTATTTTGTACTTACTACGTATTCTTTGCAAGGAGTATTGTAAATTTTACTGGCAATTATTATTGTACTATTCTAATGTAAGATTTTTACACTTTTTTTCAGAAATAAAATGCTTAATTTTCAAAGAAAAGCCACCTAAGTAATTGGCTGAATTGTCCCTTTCTTAGTTTCTTTTCTGTTAAGAAGAAAAAAGGTGGAATAGATGAGTCTGAACTCAGTCCAGGATCTACTTAAACAGTACTTTCAAAGAAAGACTAACAAAACCGGGATGCCATACTGCCACAGTTCTTCATTTAAACTTTCCAAGTCAAAGCCACCCGCTGCACGGAACTTGTTTTTAGTGACAGCAAATGAAAGCTTTGTTACTTTGCTACATAATTCCAAGTCCAAGCTTTGTCCATGTTTAAGATCAGGGAGATGTTTTAGTCACTCTAAGGTAATTTAACAGGAGTGTTCAATTTTATTTTAGAAATTCTCGAGTTAATTTCGGCTCACTTATCAGCAAAATGTTGTACAAAAAAAATGCTCAAACACTATGTTAAACTGGGATGGGAACAACACAGGCAGGGCCCATCTCTAGTTTACAATTTTAACAGCAAAAAAGAGATGAGGAGATTATCTGTTTAAAGGTGTAAACGTCCTGGATAAGCAAATATTTACATTTATATCATGAATTATATATGAAAGTTCTGGTCTTTAAGGTAAAAGCGAGTCCAGGGATTATACAAATGAGTTCTGAGTGCAAAGGCAAGATGACTGGGATTTTGGCTTAAAATGAATAACCCAAGCGCAAGAGAATTTGTCAACTTTAACAGAGTATGTGGTTCAAAGATTTAACGATGAAAGTACCTGGGTGTTTACAGAACTAAATAACAGTTTGGGTGATTTAGGGCATCCCTTTTCGAATTTTAAGGCGTTCAGTGCTGGTTACATTCAACTTGTAGTTCCTTTTAGAAGCTGAGGCTAGTCTTGGCTACGTACAGATGGTACTGCGAGCCCTGCTTATAGCAGATGGGTGCATATGTAACACATAATTTGAATGCTTTGGGTCAGCAGGTTGCAGTAGAGATCTGTTTGTTCAGTTTCTTTAAAGTGTGGTAAGTGTACACACTATAATATCTGAAGACTCACAGATTGAATCTATCTAATCATGACGTCTGCATAACAGGCCAGTACTGTGCAGGGCTGGCCATATTTGAAGCCTGGTCTCTTCTGAAGAAGAAAAAGACTCAAAACCTCAAGATGAAATTCTGTTTGTTTGCACCCTCCCCCCCCCCCCAAGAGATTTGTGGAGGATGGTAAATTTGAGGTTAGAGTAAAGATATTTACACCTGAAAAGTACCACTAAATATATAGCAAGTTGTAGGTGAAGATCTTATATTCAAAGGCTTCTTGTACTCTAATAAAAATTTTAAAGAAAGCAGACCCGGAGCCCCAGACCCTCTGCATCCCAGGAGCCCTTTTGCAGAGGCGTTCGCAGGCAGGATCCAAAGGTAAACCATAGAGAGGCACGGCACCTCCTGAAGGTAGACTTGTGCAATGCACAGAGCCGACTTTTGGATTTGAAAGTTATTGCGAAGAAAGGCAAAACCAAAACTGTGCGATTCTTCACCTCCTTCCCCCCCCCCCCAGGATGAATGTGTAGCTGCCCAGAAAGCAGGGAATCTCAGCTACGTCTTTTCTTTTGATCACACATCTTCACATCTTAATAAAGTGCGGAGTTTTATTCCCGTCTCCATAGGCTTTCAGTACACGAGGTTCAGGGTGGCTCAGTGCTGGCGCTGGGGTCCCTGTGCTTGGCTCCCACATCACCCTCGCGGGCAGCAGACCACAAACCTGCTTTTGGTCAGGCTGGGTGCCGTGAGCTTGTTTAGTCTGTTGCATACCACCAGGTTCAGCCTACTTTCTGAGATTTGGGCGTTTGCTGTGGGCTTTACTCAGCAAACCTGGTCGGCGAACTGATGCTGGGTACAGTAAGAGGCCCTAAGGTATGGGCCCAGAGCCGTAAGGACTTTGGGTGTAGACCGAGGAGTGGACCGTGGGCCTTGGGCTGGTGAGCCCGGAGAGTGGGGCACGCCTGGCCAGGCTGTGCTGACAAGCAGGTGTTGGAACAAAGGCAGCGGGTCTACCCAGGCCTTTGATGGGCAAGGATGTCTCCTCCTGGGGCTCCTCATTCGCATGCAAATCCAGTGCTGGTCCCCCACCCCACCCCTTTTCTTTGAAGGCAAACAGAAGGATGTTTGTGTGTTTGTAGGCAAGAAGGCTGCTCGAACAGGCCTTCCTCAATAGCCTGGGTCTCGAAAAATAAACCAGTTGGACAAACATTGGCCACCAGCTCTCCTCCTCCCGACTACAAAGTGTGGATTTGCTACAACTCATTAACCCGACGCCTTTCTCTCCTCTCCTTGTTTCTTTACTCATCAAACGCCCCCGTAGAGCTTGGAGACAAATGACCGAAGCGCTGTCGGGAGGGAATTGCAGTTAATGGGGAGAGGGATATATTGGGGCTAATGGTTCAGGCAGCTCCCGAGGAAGGACCACACAAAAAGGAGCCTCTCCATTCAAGGCTCTGTTGTGCTGCGGGGATTTAATCTGCAGCTAGATTTAGCCAAATGTTATCTATTGCGGGGGTAATGAAGCCCTTATGGGCTGAATCGCTCCTTGTACCACACATGGTGTCATGACCTCAGATTGCTTCTTGGTTGATTTCTTTCTCTATCGGGTAATTATTTTATGTCTTAAAAAAAAAACAAAAAAAACCTAGCGCTTCTGCTCAGCAACGGGTTTCCTCTCCATTCCCACCCCACACATTTAAGAGGCACTTCCTTTCCTATTAAAGAAAAAGAAAAAAAAAAAAAGAAAGAAAGAAAAAGAAAAGAAACATGTAACTGAGGAAGTGAAGGGAAAGCGGCGGGGAGCTTTCCCCATCTTTCACTTGTTGAAGCATCTTTATGTGCACCCACCTAAGCTTTTCTGTCCCCTGCCCAGCAGTCTTCTTGTGCCCAAACTTTGCGGATGGATCTGCGGATGAATTCTGGACACGCACATCCTCCAAGCATTTACAGTGAGCATGCATCTCAGGGAAAAGGCTTCTGTCACTTGAAAAATTTTTCTTTTTCATAAATCCACATGTCTTCCCGTAGCTCGCCGCCTGGGCTAGTGGGGGGGGGAGTGGGGGGGGAGGGGGAGAGTGGGGGGATGGGGGTGGGGAGTGCTCATTCTGATGGAAGGTGATTATTTTGATGGAATACCAGACCCTGTAGTTTATTAAAGGCTGGCAGGGGCCACTGGTTGAGGCTGTGCCTATTTTGTTTTTCTCTCTCTGGCCCTGGAAACTCTGCTTTCCTCCCACGAGGGAAGTCCAAACTGGGAGCTGCTTAAGGTGGTTTTAAACCAACTGCTGTTGGGGAAAGATCTGACCCTACTACCCACAGCTACGACTCAAGGACTCTAGGCTATATGCTCTTTAAATTATCTGCTAACCACACATTCTATTTGCACCTGCTTTTATTACTAACAGAGCAAAGTTATGTGGGGGATAACTTAAACAGTGTTATCAGGGTCAAATTCAACCCAAATCAAATCTCCCCGGGGATAGCACTGGTCTCATCTGGCTTTGTCAGAGAACTTCAGTGGGCATTTAATTGGAATACCCCCCCACCTCGCCCCCCAGTTTAGAACACCTTCTAGAACTGAACCAGACAGGGATGGACCTAGGGAGACACATTGTCCTTACTCAACTCTGCCAGCTTCCTTGTGGTACCACTGAGTCACCTAGGGGCAGGAACGCTCAGTGCCCATCAGCCACCACTTGCCTCTCTCCCCCTATGATTTTGTAATTAGGCATATGTTTTCTGTTGGTAAACGTGTTTGATGTCACGGCCAGTGAAATGTGGTGTGTTTAGAGGGCCATGAATGTAAATGTGTAAATATGTTTAGTGTAAAATCTAGCTCTTTGACTTTAGCAATAAATAGGCTGCCAACTCAGATCCACTTATGTTTGACAGGAAGATGGAGCCTCTGATCTTGGCCAGCTGCTCAGGGCTGCTAAGGACCCAACTCAATTCACTTTCTGGCTAGTTCCTTTGCCCATCACTTCTCTCTGGTCCAATCTAGTTCTTGATGTGACCAGCTTGGGCTACTTTTTACTGCAGACCCTTCTGGTGGTCTGGAGGCTTCCTGGTTCATTTCTCCAGTTTCTTTACCAAGAAAACTCCCCTAAGTCACCAGCAAGCGAAGTCTGGGAGGAGAAAAATAACAGCTGATGACCAGAGAATCCCCTCCAAGCTTTTAGGTGTGGCAGGTTGGTAGGAGCTGAGATTGAGGGGGAAGGGGCGTGATTATAAAGTTTGCGTTGATCTCAGTCTTCACACCAGCATCCTAACTGTAAAAAGTATGTGCACCCAATGTGTTGGTGTCTGGGGCAGGAATTTGAGGCCAGCCTGAGCTGCATAACCAAACCACCTGTTTCACCCTTTTTCAAAACCAAACAACGTCCACTCTGAGCGACTCTAACTTTTAAGAATATAACATATACAGAAGAGCGCAGACATCACGTTAGCTTTTCACAGCTGGATACACCCCATGTAGTAGTTTATGCCTGATCCCAGAAGCAGATATCTTGGGCACCCCAAGATTCCCTTTCCTATTCCAGCCGTGCCCTCAACAACCTTTAGATTCTCTTTCAATGAAAGGTCTCCACTAATATCTCAGCAATAATGCCTTAATTTTGATAAGTTTTATTTGTTTGCAGCGTTGGGCGCTGAACTCAGGACCTCATGCTCACCAACAAGCTACACCCCCAGGCCACCAACAGTCTTTTGAAAGGGGCCTAATAGATTTCGCTTTGAAAAGAATCATTCTGGACTCTGCTTTATAAACCAGATACCAAAGCTCAAACGAGGATAAATGACTTGCCTAAGGTCATAGCTACTGGAACTTCACTACTGAAACCCTATTTTATTTTCATAAGACCCTGTCGCCCTTTGTTACTGTGGCTTGTTGAACCATATAGTGGCAGTAAAGATGTTTGGAGGGCACAGTGAAAGCCATTTTTTTCTTTTATTGCTGCAGGCTCAACACGCTCTCTTCTATACCACATCCACGAGAAGCCTATTGATCTAGATGTGTTTAGAGTGAACAGCTAATTATTTCACAGCCCCCGCCCCCAACCTAGTTCTACATGGAACTGCCTAACAACCCATATTTCATTTTTCTTTCTTTTCTTTCTTTCTCTTTTTCTTTTTCTTTTTCTTTTTCTCTTTCTTTCTTTCTCTCTCTCTTTCTTTCTTTCTTTCTTTCTTTCTTTCTTTCTTTCTTTCTTTCTTTCTTTCTTTCCTTTCTTTCTTTTTTGGCATCAGCAATCTTCTTTAAAACCTGCTCAGAAGAGGTTCTGTGTGACTACATCACAAGCAGGTCATGCTGTACTCTTTACCTATATCTCTTTCCCACATCTCTTGTAGAGTACAACAGATTACCTTATGTGTATGAGTGTTTTTCATGTATGTATGTCGGTTACCACATGCATGCCTGGTGCCTGTGGAGGTCAAAAGAGGACATTGGTTTCTCTGATACTGAACTGAACTCTCCTGGGTGCTGGGCATCAACATTGAATCATCTCTCCAGCCCCTTCTTGTAGATTTTTTTTTAAACGTCAAAGTCTGCCAGTTGAGCACACGTTTCTACACTGCTAAGGAGGTCTTGCAAGGCCACGTAGTTCTATTTTAAGAAGGGAAGGTAATATAAGGCGTCAGACTGACTCCGTAATTAAAGAGAAAACAGCTTTGCCTGTAAGAATGTGTCCCTTCTTTTCTGCAAACATACCTTTGAAGACTTTGCTCTCCGCGCACAGCTAGCTCTAGGTAATGTGCTGCAGTCAGGAATTGCAATCCCCTTAGGCTGAATCCACAGCACAGGAGCCTGCACAGCAGTGAACCTATGGGTAGTTCCTTCCTGCCCTGGCAGAGTTCTCCCGAAAGCGCTGGTTGATGAATTTCAGACTAGCTGCCAGTTCACCCTTGCCCACTGCTATTCCAAAGAGGATAGCTTTCTCAGGCAGGGTTTGGGGGTCATAAAAAAGACATCCCACCCAGAGCTAGGGATACAACCCAGGGGCAGAGCACTTGCTAGGCATGTACAAGGCTTGAGAAATGGTGAGATGAAGAGTGCAATCAAGAATTCATAATAACATACCTTCCGATGAAAAGATGAGAAGAGCAGTTATCGTTTTTAAATCCCAGAAAATTATTATTACTTTTGAATTCCACACTTTGAAAGTCCCCCCGGCCCCGCCCGCAAATCAATCAATAAAACTGCATGCTTATTTGAACAATTTGGAAAGTTTGAACATGAAATTAGGAAACAGGATAGAAAGATATTTTCCACTCTTATCAATGATATTTTTCAAGGTAGGGCATTTCCTTGTGTGTAGCGTGTTGGAGTGGAACTGTTCTGGTTGGTTAAGCCAAATACAAGCTAGGCCCAGCTGACTCAGAGAGAAGCAGTGTAGAGGAAGAGAATGCTTTGCCGGAGTCCCATTGCTCCAGAGAGAGCCAGGACAGACCACTAGCTGGCTCTTACTTGTAACTTGATCAATCACAGATTGGCAAACAAAAAGAGGGGAGGACACAGATGAATTCCTACTTTGCACACTTAGCTAACAATTCCTGTTTTGTTTTGTTTTGTTTTTTTAAAAAAGAAAATGTTTTCAATAATCAAAATAACACATCTTGGGAAAAGTCTGTAGGAAAAGACTTTTGTGAATGGGAACTACTCCATTCTACTTTTCCTTACTCCTATTGAGTTTTGAGTGCATGGAAATGGCTGCAAGATTACATTGTTAAAATCATCACCCAAACAATCTCTAAAGCCATAGAACAAAGGCTACATTGAAATTAACTGTTAGGTCAGTTTCCACTCTCCTGGGCAGCTTTCTTTCTTCCTCTTTTCTCATGCTTTCCTTCTTTTTCTTTTCTCAGAAGGTGCGTGTAACCATACAATAGTTTATATGAAAATGTTCTGGAAAATATAAAACATACTAACATAGAGAATCATAGTCTCTGTGTGGCTTCTTCCTGCATCTTATTCATTCAGGAATAAAAGAAAGGAGAAGAGAAATCTCCAAACTACGGGATAAGAAAACTAAACCCCTGAATTATAACTGTATAAACACTTCCTTTTTTTTTTTTTAATTTGTCTCTGTGTGAAATCAGCTATCACTCAGTCCTTTCTAGAAATAATGAGGATTAAAGAGATGATGGTTTGCCCTCACTGCAGTCAGATGTGTGTTTGGACCGATAACTTTCTCACCTTTTCTAAAATAAACAAATGGATCATGTTTTAAACACGTTCTTCTAACCTCTCGCTCTGTTTCTTCCCTCAACTAGTTCATCTACTGATCATCTCTTTAACCCCTGAGCTTTGAAAAGTAGGATTAGGCTGCACTGTTTAAGGAGCACCTGCTATATTATAAATCCCTTTAAATATAAGAAACAAATTAAAGAATTCTTGACACCAGGCTGCCTTTAATTAACTAAGCATCCTTAGTGATCAGGGGGAACAAGCCATTTTAGCAGGAAACTATGGGAAGGGGGAAGGTTAGGTATATAATTCTTTCTCCATTAAAACACTTTTTAAAAAAAATTACTAAAAATGTCAATAGTACATAAACTAAGCTGATGACATTGTCTTGATAATATCTTTGTCATGTAGCCACTTTATTTGTAAAATACCCCCGTGTAAGTAGCTTTGGGGTACTGAGGTAATAGAGTGTCAACTCCTTCAAGCAGAGAGCTGTGAGTCTGAGTTGCCTCCTCATTTTAGAAGGCATTCTTCTGATGGATCACTCAGTGTCTTTAGCTTCCAGTTTTCTCAGAGAAGAAATGAGAAGGGCGAGGGGGCGGGGGATGGTTGTTATCAGGCCCTCCTGTACTGTGAACCCTAACCCTAACCCTGCACAAATTGAGGTTGTGTTCACAGGGGCCCGTGGAGAGTTACACTCAGAGAGTGAGCTGTGAAATCCAAAGGCTTTTCTCTTCCCACGTTTAAACATTTTATTACAGATGAGAGAAAACTGAAAATAACAGAGTACTTTTTTATATAGAATTTAAATAAAAATTTTAAATAACCCCCCATTTGAGAAATTTCTGTATAAAATTTTCAAACCCTTTTGGAGAGACTGCGTTTTGGACCTTTGAGGGTGCACAGCCCTCCAAGAGTTTTGCCTCCACTTTCTTTTGAAATGCAATCCAAGCGTTCACCTCACCTTTAAAATTGTCATTGCCAAGAAACTGGGTCCAAGTCACCCAGTTTGGATCTTGTTTTCTTCTTCAACAGTAACCAGGGGTACAGAGGATAAAGCTGTGCTGTTCTACTTAAGGAATTTGATATTTCTTTGCTTTCCTCTCCTTTCCCTCGACCCCCTCCAGCTGCACACATAGCAGGGCTCCAGAAACACCGTCTCCCACGCGTCTTTAGAATGATGTGGGATGGGACCCCTTATTCTAGGGAGTTGGTGGGTGACGGTTGTTATTGTAACTCTATTCTGTAACTAAAGCTCTGGCATGTAATAAATCTCTCCCCGAAGACTTTTTGGATCTTTGATTTGAAAAATCGGATTCCTTTTGTGGAAACAGTTGACAGGAACCTAAAAGGATTACTTGCATTCCACATAGGATAATTTTTACTGGCAACATTTTGAAACGATTTGGTTCCTTTCAGACCTTAAACAATGTCCAGAAAAATGATCTAACGAGACTCTTGTTTTCCTTTGTACGTGAATCCGTCTGCCACTGGGGCCTCTCTCTCTCTCTCTCTCTCTCTCTCTCTCTCTCTCTCTCTCTCTCTCTCTGTCTCTCTCTCTCTCTCTCTCTCCCTCCCTCCCTCCCTCCCTCCCTCTCTCTCTCCCTACCCCCCCCCCCTCGCTCGTTCGCTCGCCCAGTGGTTTGCTCCCGAGCCGTGCACCGAATTACTTCCCGATCTCCCTTGATACCGGGTTATCTTTTCCGGCCAGGAAGCAGTTTCTGTCTCTTGGGCCTAGCAGGGGACAGAGGGACCTCACTCCTGGCTCCGCAAGGGCTGCAGCCAGCTGCGCAAAGGCCTGGCCCGAGGTCGCCCGCAGCCCCAGAGCGTGGCAGTCCCCAACCCTTACAGTCCAACATTCCACGTCGCAGAACGCCGCGCGGGCTAGGGAAGGACGGCAAGGGCGAGGAATTTGCTGCGCTCTTCCTGGTCTAGCTGCGCAGCGGAGTCCGGAGGGCGAGCAACCTTCTGAGCACAGCGCAGCTCTGCCCGCCCGGCCCTGGGCTGTTTATTTGGTTGTCAGCGGACTTTGGAGATGTTTTTGGCTAGAGGTTCTGACCTGCCGGGGCTCAGCGGCCGCTCAGTCCCGGCTCTCCCGGCTGTTTTTACACCTGCACAGACTCCCCCTCACTCCTCGGCCTGATTTATAGCCTAATTAAAGGCTCAGTGCTCTGCGCGCCACCCGGGCGGCTCCCTTCCCTCCCCGCCAGGAATGTGCGGGCGACAGCGCAGTCACTACTGGGGTGCTTCTGCAGCCAGGGCCAGCCAGGACTGCTCCTCCAACCTCCAACCGCTAGCCTTCTGGGACCACGGGGGCACTAGTCGCTATGGGGATGCACAGAGCGTCCACATGCGCGCGCCGACCCCGCGTGGACCTCCCGCTCGAGGCCCTGGTGTCCCGCGATAATGCGGGCGGGGATGCGGCGGCGTGGCCCCGAGACGCTGCTCTCCGGTTGCAAATCGCGGTTGTGGGCGGGTGGCGCGGGGTCACAGACCGCCCAGCCCGCGAGCCACGGCAGCACAGCCTCGGCTCCAACCTCCTCCTTGGCGGCCTTTTCTTTCCAGAGAGAATAAACGGCAAGCCAGCGGAGATTGGCAGCATTGAGCATCTTCCTAACCCGGCTCTGTCTTCTTTCCATCTATCAATCCACCTTTCTAATTAGACTAATTAGGAGCACTCTGCAGTGTCGCTAGGCCCAGGGACTGAACGGCTTCGGGGTTGTGAAAAGAGCCCTGAATGGTCACGCTGGGGGCCGGGCGGGGGCCTTAGAGACTCATTCACTACAGAGTAACAGTGGCTACATTTATCCCTAGCCATTGAAAAGAGGCTCGATTAAAACGTTTGGGAACTAATGCCACCCTGCATCCCCTCTCTAATTAGGGAACCGGGGGCGATGGCGAGAGTTCGGGGACCCTGCAGACCCCCTTCCTGTGCGCCACTGCTTTCCGCCCTTTCTGCGCAGCCGTTTTCCTTTCAGGAGACAAAAGTCCGCCACCTTCCCACCTGTTGCCCGGCCCTTGCTTTCCCCTCCTTTCAGAGCCCCAGACCCTACCCCAAGCAGAAGGCCCAGCCAACAGCGCTGGAAGACTCAGCACAGGGGTGCTGGGGGCACCAGAGTGGAAAGCAAGGCGGCTCCCTCTCAACGCTTTCACAAGTACGGCTGTCTTCACTCTCTTCACGTAGTCATCTTCCTTATCCCTCACTTCCTACGTATCCGTCCCTTCTCCACACCCCACACTCCTTTTAACGTGAAATTCTGAGGGAAAGCATTTGTGGATGACAGGAAGTGGGTCGGGTGCTTACTCGGTACACTCTATTGGTCTATGTGGCACTGACAGAGTTCCTTACAAGCAGAAATAATTTGTACTTTTTGTTAGGACTTCCTTCCTTCCTTCCTTCCTTCCTTCCTTCCTTCCTTCCTTCCTTCCTTCCTTCCTTCCTTCCTTTTTTTTTTTCTCAGAAAAATGTCTTCAGAACCAACTATGTGCCTAGAGGGCCTTAGCACACCCTTCAACCTTCTTAGTTTCCTCTCAGCCCATACTCAATTAACGTCTTAATTAAAACCTAACTTGATTCCTTGAGCAAGCTATTTCTATGGTTGTATTGTAAACATATTTCTATTTATCTTTCCCGATGCTTAATAGGGAGACTGCCAGACACAAGCTATTAGGGAACTAAAAGAGAAGTCATTTGCAAATAGAGATTTTTGTATGAAAGGAAAGCTCTTGTTGGCGAGAAAGTGTTGTCTGATACTTTTACAAAAATTTGAAACGCTTTGTCCTAAAACGAAGTTGAACGAGAAGATTTGGTTTCTTGCTTTCTCTCCTCTTTTTGCTTTAATTCTTCCTCCTCCTCCCCCTTCTCTTGGAAAAGAGCCAGATGTGCAAGAAATATCATCAGGTCACTGTTCTTAATCATGTTAATTTAGAAAATGGAACCTTGGAGGAAGATGCTATTAACTAAATGTCAACCCACAGTGCACAGAATTCCTTGGATCCAAACTTCAAAAACAAAAATGAAAGATGTCATGTGAGTGAGAGGAATCCTGGAATTTTTTTAAAGGCCTAAACTGATCTTAATAGAGTTTTATTGCTTCCACACCCCACCTCACGATATTTTAATTTAACAGTTACAATATGCATGACATTGGAACATAAATCCAGCCTGCTAGGACTCTGGGAGGGGCAAAAAGGAGAAAAGATTTTTTTTAAAGAGGCTTATTTACATTGGAGAAAATGACGATTTTCAAACATTTCCAGTTCCTGGAAACTTTGAATAAGAACCCCCTAGTCCGTACTGTCCGTGATTTTAATCACAAACCTCTTATTTTTCCATTTCAGCTGGTAATTTGAGTTTTAATTAAAGATTAACATACATATAGTCACGTGTGTAACCCCTAAGTATGCATGCAGGTTGGTGGATGTGTACCTAGCTAAGAGTTCTTAGATCAGGATTAAACAGAAAGACAGGACAGAAGAGCCTCCCCCAGCCTTTTCATAATAAACAGCACCTCCTTCTACCAACTACTCTTGCTTTTATACCATTAAATGGGTCTCACACTTTCTCCCATTTCATATAAATAGGATCATTCAGTTTTGCCTCTTTTCTTCATCATCACATTTGCAAGATGTATTCGCTTGAATCCCTCTCTGTAAATCAGTTTAGGGTGTAAACAATTTGCACAAACGTGAAACAAACACTGCAAAGCTTTAGTTTGGATGCCCTTCCCCATAAAACCTCAACCTTCCATTTTCAACCAGAAAGGTAATCTTAAAAAAACCCGAGGAAACCAAAACAGTCCACCCACACGCAGCAGCAGCAGCAGCAGCAGCAGCAGCAGCAGCAGCAGCAGCAGCAGCAGCAGCAGCAGCCATGGGCTACAACCTTTTCAAGATGCAATTGTGGGTAGCTGCTTGGAGAGCAGAAGCCACAGGCTGCTTTTGTAATTGGATTCTATTTCCTACTTGCCATTTCATCCCCCTAAGACTAGTAGTAGGTACTCTGGGCCTCTTCACAAAGAAAGGCATGAACTTGAGGGGGAAAGTAAATTGTATCCAGTTTGTTCTGTCTCAGACATGTAAGTACTTAATGCAGCAGCCTGTCAAGTGTGCTTTGAATTCCGTTTGAAAGTAAAGTGTTCCAATTTGCAACTAACACAGTTACCCTGTCTGTGGGTCACCACACAGACCAGTTAACTTCAAACAGAGAAAAGCACAGCAAACTTGCAGGATTAGGATTGTCCAATTGTCCTGCTCACAGCCTCTCCCCTGGGCAATCTACCCATCGAGCCAGCCTGCTCCTAGTTTGTGCCATGAATGACCAAGCAGAGGCCAGTAAGGCCATTATCAGTCCTTGCTCCTTTCAACAGTAACAGGAGCATGCAGCCCTGGAACCTTTCCTTCAGGAAGAAGAGTGAGTTTAAGAACCAGTCTGTTGGAACCACAGGAGAAAGGAGAGTGCCTAGAGCAACCAGAAACATATTTTTGATTGCTCCTACTGAACATTGGTAAATTCGAAGTTGGGAACATTCAGCTTTATAATCTCAAATCTAAAAATTCATATAAATCTACAATAAGGCATCAAGTTTACACTCAGGAAGGCAGTATGGGAGTAAAACAACCCCGCTGAGTTATCATGATGTCAGACAAATAAGTCAAATCACTTATTTTAAAATAGCAAAGGCCAGAAAATTGCTGTTTATTATTTTATTTTTTAAAAAATAACTTATGTAGTCTTATTTTATGAACATTGATTGGTGTTTTGCTTGTATAATATCTGTGTGAGGGCATCAGAGCCTCTGGGAACTGGGGTTTCAGACAGTTATGAGCTGCCATGTGGGTGCTGGGAATTGAACCCAGGGCCTCTGGAAGAGCAGCCAGTGCTCTTAGCTGCTCAGCCATCTCTACAGCCCCCAAGATTACTCAGTTTATAAAGGTTCTTGCTGCCAAGCCTGATGACCAGAGTTAGATCCCCAGGCCCAAAAGGTGGAAGGAAAGAACTGACTCCCACAAGTTGTCCTCTGACCCCCACTGGGGGCCACAGCACATGCATGCCCCCTCAGTACCCAAACAAACAAGAAAACCATGTGCCTATAAGAGTGATGAAACAAAAACAGCAATACTACCCAATACTATGGCTGTTGAGACACTGATTCCTTATACATCACTGGTGTGAGTGTAAAGTCATCCTGAAAGCTAATGACTTATAAAACTAAAAATACATTTATCACACGGTCCAGCATTGCACTCTATAGACTAGGGCCCCTATACCAGAAAAATGAGAATCCATGTTCACAGAAAAACATGTAGGCAAATGTCTATGGTAGAGTCATTTGTGGAAGAAAAAAGGAAGGAAGGAGAGGCAAAGGGGGAAGGAAAGAGAGAAGGAGGGAGCATGAGAGAGACAGAGAGAGAGAGAGAGAGAGAGAGAGAGAGAGAGAGAGAGAGAGAGAGAGAGAGAGAGAGAGAGAGAGGGAGAGGGAGAGGGAGAGGGAGAGGGAGAGGGAGAGGGAGAGGGAGAGGGAGAGAGAGAGAGAGCAGATTCATTCATGCAACGGGTGAAGCTAGTATAATCACACAAAGCAGTATACACCAGGAAAAATTCTCTGGTCCTGATACACTGGGTTTCAAAATCCTTGTGCCTTTGAACCCAGAAAAGTAAGGTATTGCATGATTCCATTTGTATAACGCTCTTTAACCCGCTTTTTTATGTGTATGGGTGTTTTGTCTGCATGTATATTCGTGCAGTGTACCACACATGTGTCTAATCTTCACAGAGGCCAAGAAGAGAGTATCAACTCCCCTGGGACTAGAGTTACAAATCTGAGCTGTCATGGGGGTGCTGGGAATTGAACCTGGGTCTCCTAGAAGACCAGCCAGTGCTCTTAACTGATGAGTCATCTCTTTCAAGCCTAACTTGAAGGGACAATACTACAGAAATGAGGACAGATTAGTAATGCCAAGAAACAGGAAAGACTGGGAGAAGGTATGAGTGTAAAAGGGCAGAAAAGGGGTTTTTTCCTAGTTCTGCACTACTTTTAATTTGGGGGCTGCTACATGAATGTATACATGGGATACAGTTGTATATAGTGGGGCACACACCACACACAACCACACACACACACACACACACACACTACACACACCACACATCTCACACACACAAACACACACACACACCACACACACACACACACATATATACGTACATACAGACAGACAGACACACACACACACCACACCACACCACACATCACACACACACACACACACACACACACACACACACAGACAGATCTGTAGTTTGATGTGTCCCCCAAACACATTCATTAGAAACTACATTCCCAGTGCATGAGTTTTGGGAGGAGCAGGTAGAACTTAATGGAGAGTCTTGGCTGCTGACTAGGTTCATTATAAAAAGGGTTGGAGGCTGGGTTCTTTTTCTGTCCTTTGCCATGTGAGAATGGGGACTTGTCCCTTCCTGCCTTTCTGCAACCATGTGACAGTAGAGCAAGAAAGCCTTGCTAGTGCTTCCCTGTGCTCTCTAGTCTTACTCTAAAGGCTGAGGTACAAGACTGTTGTAAGTTCAAAGCCAGTTACGGAATTATAAACCCTGTGTTAAAAACCTCAAAGGGGGAGGCGGGAAGAAGGGGGTATAGGAGGGGAAGGAGGACAATCATTACCATATCCTGCATATCTTGGCTCCTTGTACTTGGATTTCCCAGTCTCTAGAACTGTGAGAACCTGCTCTTTGTTACCCAGTCTTTTGTTTTGTTTTGTTTTGTTTTGTTTTGTTTTGTTTTGTTTTGTTTTGTTTTGTTTTGAGACAGGGTTTCTCTGTATAGCCCTGGCTGTCCTGGAACTCACTCTGTAGACCAGGCTGGCCTCGAACTCAGAGATCCGCCTGCCTCTGCCTCCCGAGTGCTGGGATTGAAGGCTGTTAGAGCTGTGCAGGGTTAGCTCCTTCATATGAATGCACATAAAAATGCACATAAAAATGAGGAAAATATACAACGTACTTAATAGTGCTACAGAAACATCACTGTCCTGAATTTGCCAAGGCACTGCAGCTATAAACCATGTCTCCACTGGGGAAAGGAGGCTGAAGGGCATGTGAGACACCGTGGACACTTTTCTGTGACTTACTGTGAGTCTTATTTCAAAGAAAAAAGATTCTTCGTTGTCACATTTTAAGAGTTTCTTCTGATGACAGGCGCTTTCCTTAGTAGATTTTTGTAATTAATGAGGGCAATATACAGTTTCACAAGCAATGTCTATAACAGTTTTACTAACGTTACATTTGATAATTTCCCACTGTGTTTCCTGTGAACAGTTCCGATATTGAAAATGTTAAGGGTATGGAGCATCATAAATATTGTCATTCTATTTGAAAGTCTTCATTCTTTGGGGACTAGATTAACTCTGTGAATTGCCAACGTCACCAAGAGTCAACTATAGTAAATTAGGAAGCTGACCAAGTTAAGCAAGACTTTTTTTTTTTTTAACAAAACTTAAGGGTCCTGGAAGACCTCTCACACATACAACTAGGAACTGGTTACAGGGAAAGAGACCTCAAAAGGCCACAGAAAGACTTTGCTCGAGGTTTGGGTCCTGGGCAACACTTAGAGGGAAGATTTGCTGTACGCATTAGGGCTGGTGGAGGTTTAACACAAATTGTCTCATTTCTAGAGTCACACTTGAAAAAACAGTTCTTGGAGATTTGCATGTTTGTCTTAAGAACATTATTATAATTTAATATGAGGTAGTGTCTTGCTGTATAGCACAAACTGGCCTGGAACTTATGCAGTCCAGTCTAGGGT
>NW_028227270.1:22728919-22933919 GCF_978045245.1 Mus caroli | reverse complement strand
ATGCATAAAATAAAAAATCAAATCAAATCAAAACAAAACAAACAGAAACCATAACCTTTCCATATGCAACTTGGGGTTACAGTATAGTGATGTACCACAAAATGGTACGGCGCCTTTGGGCCAAGCCATCTAATTATGAGTCATGGCTGTCTCAGATTGCTTAACTAACATGCTGATACAAAGACGAAGTCACTCAGCAACAGTACATTTCTTAAAATACATCTCTGTTATTAAACATATATACTTGTACTTACATAAGCAAGAAATTGGTACTAGATCATTAAAAAAATCACAGTGTATTGTTAAACTGAACCAGGGGGCTATTTCCCTTTGAACTGTTGACTTTGGCACACCCCTTTTACAGAAGCAACTAATTAACATGCAGGCAATTAATAGGAGAACTAGACAGTTCTGATGAAGGACTTTTTATTTTTTTTAAATGATTACAGAGTTGCCAAGGCAAAGTGGGCAAACTCTCTATTGGTTACTCCAACAGAAATCTGAGAAACGGTTGTTTAATTACATCGGTGCAATGTATTTCTTATATTCATCTTCCGTGCCCAAAGGGACAGTTGAGGCCTTCAAGCATCAAGATGTCATTAGATATATTAGCTCTTATAGCACAGAGGATGGAAGACCAATAACAGAGTTGCATTACATGCTCAGGCCAAGAGTTAATACATTCTATTAACAACAAGAATGAAGCTCCCTAATGGGGAGAAGGGAAGGGTGAGATCCTATGTCCTTTGCATGAACCACTAACTAGAAAGTTTATTGGTTGTAGTCTAGGGTCCACTGTTTGCTCCTGAAATGTCCAGCTAGTCTCAGGGCCCAGCCCTGGACTTTTGCAAGCCCTAACATTTTTGCATGACCTAATATGCACAGATGACATGCTAAGCCCTAGGGGGAGTGTAAACAAAAGGAAGGGTGAAATAACATTTATTTAGCAGCTACTGTGTGGCAAGAACTTTTGTATGGTATTGCTTTTCGTTTTCATGTCAAATCTGGGAGATATGTGTTTGGCTTGTCTCCAAAATAGAAACAGAAGTTCAAAGAGGTTAAATAAATAAATTTAGGCTACATGGGTTCTACCAGGATTTGAAATCAAAGCTTCCACCCCCAAGACTGCATTCATTCCTACAGTAATATAGAAGACTTTCAAAGATAAGACCGTGAATTAGAACGTGTGGAAAAGAGTAGGAGGAGCTATGCATGAGGATGCTCATCTGCAACCCCCCAGGACTCAGCATGCTGTGGTGAGAGGACTGAAAGCCTGGGCTGTCTCAGAAACCGATGAAAACAAACAAACAAACAAACAAACAAACAAACAAACAAACAGCAATAGTACAAAGAAAGAGAAGGGAATGGGGTGGGGTCCAGCTGGGAAGAGTTCAGATTCTGTATTTTTACCACTGTATCCCTCATGGGTGTGATGTAAACTGTCTTCAGGGTGTGCATTTTTACTAGAAGAACGTAGCACACAGAATTAGCTATTTTTAGCCACCTCATGACTTTGAAAATACACCTGCAACAATTAATATTTATTTATTTATTTATTTATTTATTTATTTATTTATTTATTCATTCATTCATTCATTCATTCATTTTTACTTCTGTGCATGTGTGTGAGTCTGTTTGAGTTTATGTGCACCACATGGCCTAGGAGACTGGGGAGTCCAGATGAGGATGTTGGCTCCCCTGGAACTAGAACTACAGGCTATTATGAGCTGCCTCTTGGGTGCTGTGAACTGAATGTGGATCCTATCACAGTAAGCATTCTTAGCTGCTGAGCCATCTCTACAGCCCCCATTGAGAGTAGATAGAGTTTCAGAACTTTCCTGGAGAATTAAGATTCATAAACAAATATAACATGGAGACAGCGGAGTGCTTTTTCCCCTCTGTCGACCTCTGTTGTTCGGAACAAGAAAGCTTGTTCTGAAGTTTTGTTTAAGTAACCTAATCCCATTTGGCCGCAAAATCTACAAAGTATCAGCCTGTGGGATTAGATGTGGGAGACCTGCTAGATGTTGAAAACTGGAACCCAAGGTAAAGATTCACAAAACAAAGCAAAACAGATAGGTGAGAAATGGTGATGTAGCCCAGTGACAGAGTACTTGTCTAGCATGCAGGAAGCTCTGGATTCAATTCCCAGTTTCAAGAGAGAGGGAGAAAAACAAAACCTCACTTAGATGTCCCATATGAGGAACTATTTATGATATCTCTGGTTTGTATTCTGAGTCACTGTCTTAGTTAATGTTCTATTGCTGGGAAGACACACTGTGATCATGACAGTTCTTCATAGATGTCTAACTGAGGCCGGCTCACAGTTTCAGAGGTTTAGTCCATTATCGGTATGGTGGGAAGCACGGTGTCATGAAGGCAGGCAGAGTGCTAGAGGAACTCATATGAGAGTTCTATATGCAGGGCTGGAGAGATGGCTTAGTGGTTAAGAGTACTGACTGCTTTTCCAAAGGTCCTGAGTTCAAATCCCAGCAACCACATGGTGACTCACAGCCATCCTTAATAAGATCTTATGCCCTCCACAGTGTACTTAGATATAATAATAAATAAATCTTTTTTAAAAAAAGAGCTCTATATGCAGATTCACAGACAGGAGGATGGGGCAGGGGAGACAGCCGCTGGAACTGGCTTGCACTTTTGAAATCCCAAAGTCCCATATCCAGTGACACACTTCCCCCTAAAGGCCACACTTCCTAATCCCTCTCAAATAGTGCTACTCCTTAATGACAAAGCTAAAATGGCAGTATGTTAATCTGCTCTGAACTCCCTGCTGGCAGCGAACACTCACTTCTCTCTATGGCCGAATGCTCTGGACTTCTGAATGAAAGACACACACACATACTCATGGCCTTACATTAATATGTCTTAAACAGTACAATGTCTGGGCACTTCCAAACCTCCCCGAGGCTAACACACTCTCCCTTCTGATATTCCTGAATTATTACTTAAAAAAAACTCCAACTGGAGAAGAGGCCTCTGGGGCTGTTCTTCCCTGACCTTTTATGGCTGGAAGCTTTCTCTCCTGAAACTCTCAAGTCTGATTCTCCTGCTTTCCTGCCAGGGCAATTCCAAAAACTCTTTCTCTCTCATGCTCCCTTGTCTGGGAAATCTAAAGTCCTGCCTCTGTCTCTCTGCCCAGCCATTGGCTGCTGGCAACTTTATTTTACTGGGAGCAGAGACCCTCGGTGTCTTACAGGCAGATGCGCTGGTCCCATGTAATCTTGGGAGTTGAATTGACACAAATAACGTTAGAACCAATCCACAATACAAAACACTCAAATATATGAGCCTGTGGAAGCCATTCCTATTCAAACCACCACGGTGACCAGCATTAAAACCTCTAGCAGTCATGAGGATGCTAAAGTTGTGGGCAGACCTTTCATGACTTGGTATGCTAGTCCTTGGAGGGGAAAGTTGGGAGGACTCGTGAGTTCTGCTTCCTTTGTTTCCAAGGCAATACCTCCAGCACTTCTTACAAGTCAGTGTGCTCTGAATCACCTGATAGACTAGGTAAAAGCACAGCATGCTGGGCTCCACTGAGCAGGACTCGGAAGATCTAGAGTGGGCCTGAGGATGTGCAACTTTAACAAGTCTCCTAATGATGCTCTTGATCCAAGACCCTCACTGTAAGAATCCGTGTCCTAGTGTAGATGGTAGGCTGGATGCAAGGAACTATGTTAATTACTTTTGTCAAGGCTGTGACAAAATTCTTAGAGAGAAGCAACTTAAGGGGGAAGGATTTATTCTGGCTTATGGTGGATAACAATCCAAAATGGTGCAGAAGACATAGTGGCAGGAGCTAGGAGGCTGGCTGGTCACTGGCATCCACTGGAAGCAGGAAATGATCAAGAGAGTTGGGACTGACTATCAGACTTCATGGCCTGGCCCCTATGGCCCACAGTCATCAGCAAGGCTCCACCTCTTAAAGGTTCCAGGACCTTCCAAAACAGCACCCAGCACCACCATCTGGCAACTAAATATTAAGACATGTGAGCCTATGGGGAGACAACCCCCTAATTGTCATCAGTGCAAGGGAGGCAGTCCTAGAATAGCTCCCACTCAGCCACACTTCCTGCTACTCCCAACTTGTGAGCAATCTCCCTACTGTCTGAGTGTTCCACACTTAATGAGTTGCTCCCATCAAAGACAATGCAGACAACGCAGTGGGGGAGCATATAGTAGCTCTAGCTTTGAGGGCATACTGATTTCCAAAGTTGCTGGACCAGTTTACATTTCCACCGGCAGTGGTGGATAATGCCCCCATCCTCACTGGCATGTGTTTTTATTTCTTTTCTTTATGATAGCCATTTTGACTAGAGTGAGATGGAATCTTGTTGTAGATTCAATTTTAATTTCCTTGATAGTTAAGAATGTTACATAGTTTTTTTTTTTGTACGTTTATTGGCAATCAATACCACATCTGTTCATTTCATTGGACCATTAGTTGATTGGATTACTGGTTTTCTTGGTATATGTGGCTCCTAGATCTCTCTCTCTCTCTCTCTCTCTCTCTCTCTCTCTCTCTCTCTCTCTCTCTCTCACACACACACACACACACACACACACGCACACACACACAGTATTCATGACATGAAACTAGAAGCAGGTAAGAATGGGGGAATTCAAGAGATTATTGAAATAGGGAAAGGGAAAAGGAAAAGATGGGGACAAACATGGCAACATGGTCGAAGTACAGGATGTACTTGAACGAAATTGTTTCTGTGAAAACCACCAAACCATCACTATGTACAACGAACGAATGTCAATTAGAAAAAATAATAGTAATGGCATGTGATCAGCTTGTGGGTGACCATCCTGCTCAGTTGCTGTGTGTCACCATTGCAGTCAGCTGAAGGCTGAGTTCTGATTAGGACCCACATGGGAAGAAACCCAGAGAGGCCAGCAGCCAACATCCCTGGAAGAACTAAGTCTCAGTCCATCGGCCAGCAAGGAATTGGATCTTTCCAGCAAACACGTAAATAGTTTGGAAGTTAAGTCATTTTTGCCAGACGCTGGGAGACCTTTGTGAAACCCAGATCTAGGTAAGGACTCTAGCTAAACTGTCCCCTGACTCCTGACCCATAGTAACTTCAAGGATGTAAATGTTGCTCTGAATGCCTGTGTTTGGGTTCATTTGTTACACAGCAAAGGCAGTGGATACAGCAAAGGCAGTGGATACAGCAAAGGCAGTGGATACAGCAAAGGCAGTGGATACACGCTCCTCTTCTGTCAGGCACAGGCTGGTAACAGGCTAATAGGGAACTGGAGCTGCGGAGTGTGAACCCTGAACCCCTCCACACAGTGAGCTGTGCTGGCTGCCAGTACATGGTCAGGTCATGCCTCTGTTATTACAGCTTTACATTGTTTATAATCTACTTAGAATGCCATCTTTAAAAGAAAATTTAAGTGTGTGTGCACATGTGTACGCGTGCGGCACATTTGTGCACATGGGTACAGGTGCCTGTGGAGTTTAGAAGAGAGTGTGGATTCTTTAATGATAGGGCTACAGGCATTGAGGGCCACCCAATGTGGGTGCTGAAAGGCAAACTCTGATCCTCTGCTAGAGCAGTATGCACTCTTAGCCACTGAGCCATCTCTCCAGCCCTAGCAGATAATCATTAACTGGAAATGTGTAATCACATACCTTGAGGCTAATTCTCAGAAGTTCTCATTCTGCACCTAAGAATAGTTATAGGCAAAGCAAAATCCAAACAGAATAAATAAAAGTTCCACTTGTTAGCCTGTGGTGTTAGTACAGAAGTTTCCTCCTGACAAAGGCTCCATAGGGTCTCAAACCAAAACCAAAACAAACAATGAAACCCAGCCACACACAAATATACCAACTTATCTGGATATCATGAGCACTTCATGGCATTTTGCATCTCCTAGAAGCTGATACCTACAGGCAGATAAGAACTAAACAAAACTTATCTTTGACACAATGGTAAATATGTAAATGACCAAAAGAGATGTTTCAAATACACAAGACTGGAAATACTGCTGTATTGAATTTGGAGAGGTTTCTTTTTATAGTAGAGAAAAAGACCACGGGAAATACACCTATCGGTTTATATTCCATCAGCATATCTTGAAATGAATCTATTCATATGTCAGTAATAGAATTCTATCATAAAAGACAGATAAATGACTGGCAGTTTTTCCCCCAGTGACTACAAGACTTCTGTGGATTAAAATCAGAGTGACCAAAATACGAACAGATTAATTTATATGGTGGAAAAGTGACAAATCATTCACTTAGAAGCTGGCTTCGTGCCCATCCTCCAGCCGTGTGCTCGGGAGGCTTGTAGCTGTGCAGCTAATGTCTACGTCGAGTGAATTTCTGAACATAATTTATGTAGATGAAGTGCGCAGAATGTTTTTATTTGTTCTATATCTCACTGTCTCACCTCTGTATGAACTTCCCCAGCCCAAATCTCCTCCAAATAGTCTTACTCCCCTTCTCCACACTTCCCTCCAACGTGTTTGCCTTGGCAATGTTCACGTTCTTACAAACAATTCTCCCAAGGAAATCAATCACTCTTGCACCCAAAGAGAAATACTGCTCACTCAGTGCGATGAGTAAATGAAACACGATTGAGCCAAACCATGTGTTCCCGCGTGTCCTGGATTACGCTGTGTGCTCCAGGAACATGTTCCTAATGTGTTTGGCTTCTGTTACCCCTTGTGATTGCAACTTTCACTGTCTTTTGGAATTTATGATTTCAGAAGCAACCACTTGGACTCGTTTAATGGGACATTTTTAGAATGGGAAGCCCGGGGGACTCATTGGGACGTGTCATTCTGGTCTCTTTTCTAGGCGAGTCTGGCCCATGTAAGGGCACCTGCTGTTTGAGGAAGTGTGGGGCGGTTGGTCTTCTTTTCTACCCGGAACACCAGACAAATGGCTTATCTAAACGACATGGATCCATCATGCTTTGAAAGCTATTTGGTCCATCAGTGGAGTTATTTGGGGAAAAAAAATTCTTTCTGGCTCAGCAGTGAGGAAGACAACGCCACTTAGGACGAGGACTCTCTATTGTCCCACATCGCACAGTGTGGCTACAACTCTCACTGACTTGTTATATATTTATAAACAACTAGAAGAGAGAAAATTGGAAGTTAAAATGCAGAGAAATGATAAATGCCTAAGAAGATGGAAATCCCAGCATTCGGGAGGCAGAGGTAAGAGGACTCAAGTCTGAGGCCCAACTATGCTATCATAGGGAGTTCCTGGTTAGCCTGGGCTATACAGCAAAGGCTTTGCCTCAGAAAATAAACTAAAATGAAGAGAGGGCATGCGGATCACCCTGATTTAATCATTGTGCATTGACTACATGTTTCAAATTATTATGTTTTAGGGCCAGCAAGATGGCTCAGTGGGGAGGGCCACTAGCTCCAGGACTGACACTTGAGTTTGATCCACAGCACCCACATGGTGGAAAGAAATGTCCCTCTGGCCTTCATATGCCATACATAGCAGATATGTGCCCCCCAATAAACAAATGATATGTAACAAAATATACCCTACAAACTAACACCTGATTATTACCCTGCAAATACATACATTCATATGTCAATAAAGAGAGGGGGGAATGGAGGAAGAGGAGGAGGAGAAGAAGAAGGAGGAAAAGAAAGGAAGAAGGAAAGAAAGAAGAGAGAAAGAAAGGAGAAAAAAGAAGAAGAAGAAGAAGAAGAAGAAGAAGAAGAAGAAGAAGAAGAAGAAGAAGAAGAAGAAGAAGAAGAAGAAGAGGAAGAAGAAGAAGAAGAAAGGCATTTGTTTGGAGCAGCCTCCTCCTCAGAGGCCGTCAAGGTACCCAACCACATTCACACTGCAGCAGGACTCCCAGTTCCATTTCATGCCTGAGGCCACTGAATTAACCAAAGTGTCCCACCTTCTCTCTCTGCTCTGGGGTCTTCTTCCTTACCCTTAGGATCATTATAGGGTTAAGTCAGGGCCATTAGCACTTTGAAGTTTTGTTCTTTTTCCTCTTAAAATCTTCAGAGGTTCTTTGTTCCTCTTCTGCCCAGTTCTACTTGCCTATGGGGCCTGGGAACCTCGTTTTTTGTTTTGTTTTGTTTTTGTCTTAGGATTTTTTTCTTTAAATCATCTTAGGTGCTGGAGAGGTGGCTGTTCTTGCAAAGCTCAGTTGCCAGTATCCTCATGGTGGAGGTGGAACATTCATATGCAAAATGTGAAGTGCCCCACACCATTTTAATTTTACCTTTTAATATTTATTTACTCATTTTGGTGGTGCTGAGAGTTTAAGTCAGGCCTTTATGTTAGGTAAGCCCTCTGCCACTAACTTTACTCCCAGTTCAGTTTTAGACTATGTAGAGGCACAAATGGGACAGGCACACTTTCCTAGTGTGGAGGTTTGAATGAGAATTTTCCCCATAGGCTCACATATTTGAATGTTTGGCTACCAGTTGGTGAAATGGTTTGGGAAGGATTAGGAGGTGTGGCTTTGTTGGAGGAGGTGTGTCTCTGGGGATAGGCTTTGAGGCTTTAAAAGCTCACCCCATTCCCAGTTAGCACTCCGTCTCTGCCTCATGCTTATGGATCAGGAAGTAAGCTCTTAACTACTCCTCTAGTACCATGCTGACTACCCTGCTGCCATGTTCCAAGTCATTATCGTCATGAACTCTAACAATCTGAAACCATAAGACCCAAAAATCTTCCCCTTCTGTAATCTCCTTTGGTCATGGTATCTGCACAGTGACAGAAAAGCAGCCACGACATCTGGTCTGGTTTCTTATGCATTTGAAATCTAAATACATAAAAAATGAAAGCCATCAGCCATCCCTTTGCAGCAACAGGAATGACACCAGCTTGGAAAGGTACACAATAGAATATAAATAGAAGGGATGAAAAAAGACCTGGATTTAAAAGAAAGGGGAAAATCCAGGTCTATGGCACAGGCCTATAATCCTCACTGGAACAGGGAGATTGTAAATTCAGAGCTGCCTGGTTATTAATGGAGTCTAAGGCTTGCCTATAAAATTTGGCAAGACACTGTGTCAGAAGACAACAAAGAAAAGAGAGTGCTGGGGATGTTGCCTAGAGGCATAACATTTGCCTAGCATATAAAGTATAGGAAGGAAGGAAGGAAGGAAGGAAGGAAGGGGGCAAGCAAGAAAGCGAGAAAGGGAGGGAAAAGGAAAGAAAGGGGCGCAAGAGCTGATGTACTCAAGAGAATGGAAATACAGTTCTGTGTAGTAAAAAGCACGCCGATGCCCAAAACACGAGGGTTTCCATCAAACGACTGTTGACTCCAGGGCCAGTGAAATGAACATTTTACACCATCATACACACTGCTCTTTGTTTTTAAATGGAACTCATGACACTCCACTGTTTAAGAAGATCACAAGTGTGGGAGTTCAGAACTTGACACCAGTTCTACCATTAAACTTGGTAAAGGAGCTACTTAACCTGTTCAAGCCTTAAGATTCTTACTGGTAAAGGGAGCAAATAATACCATTCCCCTCAGAGATGTGCTGTGACAACCATGTAGCCGTCTGGATACAAAGCACATGCTACAGGCTAAGTCAGTGTTAGCTGTGGTCAACAGCTTATTATTGCTAGCTGTGACTTTAAGGTGTTCCTCCCCAAATAAGCACTGGAGTCTTTTCTTTTTTTCCTTTTATATATTTTTTAAAAGATTTATTCATTTTTATTTCTGTGTGTGAGTGTTTGGTCTGGCTGCATGTCTGTGCACCATATGCATGAAGAGTGTTCATGGAAGGCAGAAAGGGGGCATCGTATCCTCTGAAACTGGAATTACAGAGACTTGTGAGCTGCCGTGCTGAGACTGAGATCCCAGGTCCCCTGTGGAAGAGCAACAAAGGTTCTTCATCACTGAACAATCTCGCTTCAAGCGCAGCGGTGTGGAAAGGTGAATCCTACTGGGAGGTGTTCCGGTCATGATGGTTCTACCCTCACACACAGACTAACTCTGCAGCAGCAGGAGTGTGTGTTAACAAGGGACTGGGTTCCTGACAGCTTAGTTTTTGCCTCTTTCTCGTGCACTGTGATACCATCGCCAGATGCTGGTTCTTTCATCTTGGACTTCCCAGCCTCTAGAACTGTGGAGCGATAACTTTATCTTCTCACCAATCACCCAGTCTTAGGTAATCCGTGATAGCAGCACAGAGCAGCCTACTACGCGCCAGTGTTGTCATGCCTCTTTACAAGTTAGGATTGCAAAGTAAATGCTGTAAAAAATACTCCTGAGGATTAAGGGGCCATAAGAAAGAAAAAGGTTCATGGGGGGAGGAGCCATTTGCAGGACCTCCGTCTGCGCCTTGAAGATGGGATGGAACTTGTCATCCAGTGTCTCGCATCTTCAATTCCATGACTGTAGACACTGATACAGGGGTGCTTCTATTTTATAGATGGAATCTTTGCATTCTTTCCCATCCTCCCCCAGGAGACAGGACTTCTCTGTGTAACCCTTGCTATTCTGGAATTCACTCTGGAAACCAGGCTGGCCTTGAACTCAGAGATCTACCTGGCTCTTCCGCCCTAGTGCTGGGATTAAAGGCACGCACCACCAAGCCAGGCTTATCTTTCCATTCTTAAATTCATGTATCATCGTCTTGCCCCTCGATAGGATGAGAGTTGGAGGCTAGGCCTTTGGGAGGTATTAGGTTTGGATGAACTCATGCAGGCAGGGCTCAATGATGGGATTAGTACCTTTCTAATAGAGTTGGCTTGGTCTGCTACATGGGGACACAGCAAAGAGGTGGTTTTTGCAAGCCAGAGGAGAGTCCTCACCAGGCATCAAACATTTCCATCCCTGACACTGGACTTTAAAGAGGTAGAAGCAAGCCCCTGCAGTTTACCTGACCCAGTCTATGCTGTTGCGTTATAGACACATACATCACCTAAGATGCTTCCCAGGAGATGGATCCTTGGGCCCTGTCTGCAAAGATGCCACTCTCCAAGCAGACATTTGCACAGGTCCTCTGGACACCAGACACTACTGATATTGTTCTTTTGAGTGACAGGACCAGATGTTGCTGACTCATGGAAATCCAAGTTTGAAATATCAAAACTATTCACTTGGTTGACTCCAAAGATATTAAATTCCACAGTTATGATTTTTGGGCTGCTCTGAAAGTTTTTACTTTCCCTAGTTCCCTCATCTCTGCCAACCATTTTTAGAATAATAGAAGTGCAGATATTTCCACTAGGTCTCTCCTTTTCTGTTTTAGACCCAAGGTCACGATCTCTCTGAGTGAAGGACACCACAAACTCACTTCATGCTTTGATAAGTCATAGACAAGTTAGCTTTGAGTTGGGAGGTTTATAGGAACCAACACCAGACCGGTGGCAACTGTCAGGGAGTCACCACAATCAAGATGATCATAAACCAGGCAGTTCAAGGGTTTGGGAGGGGGGGGGGAGCAGTGTTAGTTCAGATGTCTTCACGTGTGGCCCCCAAACTGCATAAACACACCTCTGACAGAGTGAAGGGAGACACGGAGTCACAGTTTCTCACTGTTCACTTACCACCTCCTCAACTCTGCTTGCTTTTGGAAGCTACCACAGGGCATCTCCCAGTGATCCTTAGCTTAGGAATCCCAGGGCTACAGATGTGTGTTTCCCTCTGTATCTGAAGCTTACTTTAGCCTGCATTTGGGAATTCTTTTCGGGATGGGTAGGTTTACTTGCTCCTTGATCAGATGACTGGACAATTCCAATACTGGCTCATTTATATTTCCTGCAGCCACTTCCTGGTGGTGGTCTCCTCACCAAGCGTGCCTGGCCCAACCAACCTCTTTTTTTCCCCAAGACTGCACCACTGAAAAGCTCACTTTAGTAGACATAGCTGATCGGGTGAGGGACTACCCCACCCCCTAGTAGCAGCCCCCTCCTCTTCTCCCCCCCCCCCTCTCTCTCTGTGTGTGTGTGTTTCAGTGCACTTGTGGGGTCAGAAGACAACTCGCCAGGATTGGATTTACAGAAATACCATTTTCTTCATGTGACCAGCAGCAGCCAGGGTAGCATCACCCACGTCTGTTACTAACGGGTAGGGAGTGATGGCCTAGTGTTTCCCAGGCGTCTTTATAGATCAAGACTGTTTACTCTGAACCCTTGTTTGCCCATTGTCAGACCTCACTTCGACTTAAGCTTTCTCGGTTTTTCCTAGACAGTGGCCAGTGGCTTTGCAATGACTCAATGCAACAGCTGTTTAATCGCTTTTGGACCAAACTCAACAACTTTACTGGAGGAAAGCTGAAATGAGGCTTTCTTGGGTGAGCTTTGAGAGAGGAGAGGCAAGAGGAAGGAAAAGCTTAGCAGGACCACGGGGTGTGTGTGGGGTGTTGGCCTGGATTAATCCTGTGCTGATGGTGCTTATACTGGGACCTCTTAGCTCTGGCCCTCTTTCTTAAGACAGATTTTTTTCTCTTCTTCCTCTCTTTTGTTGACTTGGACAGGAAAGGGCGTGCGATCTTTTCATTCAGCCTAAACATAATACAAGAAGTATCCCGTGCTTTGGGGGACATGTGGTTGTGTTCTAAAGGACATCTGCAGAAAGATGGTCTTGGGAAAAAGCGCCTTCCCCAAAACACAGAAACATCTCCGGAGCGAGTGATCTCTGTGCGCGCACAGATTCAATAAGCCCAACCGCACTTGGCTGGGGCACAAACCTAATACGGCAGCCCATATTGTTGCTCGGAAGGTCTCCAGCCAAACCGACTTCTTGTAAAAATAAATACTCATCAGCAAATATTTTGATTAGTTAAAAATGTTCGAGATGGCTAGGCCCTCGCTCCCCCTCCTCCCCACCGCGGCGCTTCCCGACCCGGCCCGCTCGATGGGAGTCCGGCCCGCGGGCGCCCGGGAGGCTCGGGCGCCGGGCTCGCTGAGAGCGGTTCCTAGGGCTGCGGGACGCGATGGCCCGGCCGCAGGCAGCCTCGCCCTCTCCGAGGCCGCCGGCCCGGAGCCGCGCGCAAGCTCGATACACTTACTTGCCTTAAGCTCTTTATTAACTCCCCCGGAGGAGCGCGGCTGCGGCTGCGGTTGCGGCTGCGGCCGCGCCTCCTGCGCCCCGGTGGTCTGGCTCCTCCGTGCGGCGCACATGCTAAACAGATTAACATGCCTTGGCTGACCCACGCTTCGCAACCCGCGGATAGGGTTTCTGCAGCTCCATGTGGAAATTAACCTATCTGTACCCGTGGTCAGCTGCGCCCGGCTGCTCCCGCTCTGGCCGGGCAATGCAAACAAACCCAGGCCGCTGCCCCCCTCCCTCTGTGACTCTTGGCCTCTCTCCCCCTTTCCTGGCCAAATATTTATTGGAAAAGAGGTTCTTCTCTTTGGCCGAAGGTAGGGCACATTTCTGAGAGCTCTTTATTTGTAAATGATTTCTTGGCAGGGCCAGGCACTCTTAGGAGGGGGTCGGTGGTGGTGGCAGGGAACTCATTCATGGTTGGAAGGTTTCTACCCCTTTGCAGGCTGGGAGTTATTTGTGTTTGTCCAGAGCACACTAGTCCCGGTATGAAAAATACCGAGGCTGTCTGTTGCTTGCCTTTGCAACAGCTCCTCTGTATAATAGCATGGGTTGCTTTCTAATAGGGCAAATTCCCATTGCTCTGCCTCCTATCAGTGCCCAGTAACCACTGTGAAGGAATTTTTCTAGATTTTCTTTCCCAGTGAGAAGGTGGGGATCAGCCTGAGCTCAAGACTTAACCACAGCAACCCCTGCCCCTCTGCCTCCTCCACTGCCTCCTCCAGAAACCCAGGGCATGGGGGATTATAAATGGGCCTTCAGTCCTCTTGCTAAGCGGTTTCCGTCTGTATCCCATTATTCAAACGTTAATAACATTTAGGCAGTTCGGCTTTTCACTAGAACAGAGGTTGGATGGATCTGTGTGGGTTGGATGGGGCTCTTCAGATTCCTTTCCAGGGCCTTCATCCTGAAGATGTCTCCATTGTTTGGGAACCAGGAATGGCTAATTTCTGAGATAACTGCTATTCTTGAGCCAATCGTGGTCACCTTGCCTCCCTACTCCAGTGAGCCCCACCCCACCCCAGGGTTCACTTTGAGGTTCCTGGCCAGCCCTTCTTTCCTCCCTGGCTTCTGGCAGCGTGGCACCGTGTTGGGGGGGGTTGGGCGTGCCCCCAGTGCTGTTTCTCAAAGGATCTGTGGCAGCTAGCCATCCTGTTTGCGTTTACTTTCCAGTGGCCTTGGTGCTGGTGAACTGCGTGAGACTTGCAGGTGGCACTGTCAAGCTGTGTGATGGCAGCGTTCATGTGGCAAGGCCACAGTTGGGTGGCACACCATTCATGTGACACACCCACAGTAGACCCACAATCAGGGGCACAACTGCTCACGAGTAGAACCCTGTGTCCCTGCCAGTGGAGTGACATGCAGGCTCTGTTGGTTCCTTTAGCCCGTTTTTTCCAGTTGTGTGTTTCTTGGATGTGGGGCATGGTCCTGAGTTAGAAAACGCTTTTCAGAGTGCAAGCTTCCAAAAAAATAATCAGAAAGCAACTGACAACACATTTGAGCTGGTGTCAGCATGGTTCAGAGGAGATGAGCTAGAACTGGCATTGGTAATACATGCACGGTTAAGAACTGCCTCAAAATGAAGTTATAAATAGATGTGCCGAAGAGAAAGGAAATCATGGCTCCCCCCAAAAATGCATGGCCACGAGAAAACTAGATTCTTCAGCTAAACAACAGAAACCACTGGGCCTGGGGGAAAAAAAGAAAAAGAAAGAGGCCCAAGGCCCAAAGAAGCACAAGACCTGAGCCAGTCGGAGCTGGACTTTCTTGTTACCTTGGGTATGGATAACATCTCAGAATTCCTTTCAGCTCTGCATGGTGGGCTTAATCAGAGGTTCCCTGGGAGAGTGTGTCTCCATATTTCAGCCAGGCAGCTGCCACCCTGAATTCTGGGGAGCCGTTTACTTCATCAGCACCTACACTCGATATTGTCCATATGGATGTGTGTGTGGGAACACACGTATTACAGCAAGTTTTGTCTTTTGTCGTGAAAGGCTGACAGGGCAATAAACACTCACGGGCTCCCTCCTCCAGGAATTCCTCATCCTCCCTGTGTGGCTTTAGCCCTGTGGATAATATCATTACAGGACTAAACAAATAAACAGTCGATCCGAATCAAGCAGGAGGCACTGGGGACTCTGCAGTTCCTCTCTGCAAAGATGATACACGTAAATTTACACTCCCAGCTTGGAAGCCCTCCAGCAGCCATGAATAGCTGTTCAGTTCTGTCAGGCTGAGGAGGAGGTAGGGCGCTGGGCTGACCTGCAGCTCCAGCTTTGCTCCCATCAATATGAGCTTTCAGGTTTCTGTTTTCCTTACCATCGTCAGCTGGGACCAGCAAGGGCCAGTAACCCTTTTTAATGAACCTTGGCCTCAAAGGAGCAGCTTTGACTACAGAGTTAACATATTTAAACCCAATGACATGAAGAAAAGGTTAACACACTCCTGCCAGCTGCTTCCCCGCCCAATGGGATCCTGTGCTCAGCTTGTCCCCGTTGCTCCTCTGCCCACGTCACTGCTGTTACCTCTGCCATGGCATCATTCCACTGGCACGCTGGGTCTTTCTGCTTCAGCAAGAGAACAGAGGCTACAGCATCCAACTAAATTCTGGCCGATAGAGTACTTAATATATGTTATCTTTCCTATTGAGTGCATATGTTGAAATACTATACTATGAGTATGTATAATTACCATGTGGCACAGAACCTTTTTAATTCATAAAAGTTATTTACTGGAAGGAGTTGTTATCACAATAACATGAATACCATGTGTGATTGCCGCATTTAGAAGGGAGGCTTGTTTTGATCCTACTACAGTAAGTGTACGGTGTGCAAACAGCTTTCTTTACTTGCTTAGCTCTAAGACTTGATTGAAAAACAACAACAAGAACAAAACAAACAAACAAAAAGGGGGATGGAAAGGTAGCTCAGTCTAAAATGTGTTTGTTGTACATTGTCTCATTATACAAGGTGGATGGCTCCAGGGGACCAGCAACCAAAGTTATCCTCTGACATCCATATCCACACGAACCTTGAGTCTATAGTGTACCCACATGCTCTCTCTCTCTCTCTCTGTCTCTCTCTGTCTGTCTGTCTCTCTCTGTTCTCTCTCTCTCTGTCTCTGTCTCTGTCTCTCTCTCTCTCTCTCTGTCTCTCTGTGTATATATACCAAAGGAAAAAAATTGGCAGAAAAGAAATATACCAAAACATGAGTAGTGATCATGGGATTGTACTTCTAAAAAGTCCTTTATATCGCTCGGCTTCTCCCTCCAGATTTTAATCTGAGAATATATGCTGTTTTCAGAGTCAAGTAAAGTTAATGTCAAAAAGGTTATGTTTGATCAGTTTTCCCGGTTGTGGGAAAACTCCAGTTTTGATTTAGTGGGACTCACACTGCGTGAAGAAAACCTCAGAACATGGAGTGTTGGGGCCCAGGCTTCTACTTAGGTGCCTGAAATGGGGGGTGGTGTCAGGCATCCCAGAATTCAGACTCAGTCTGCAGTTTATACAAGGAGAGGTAGATAGATGATAGACTGACAGACAGATAGATGATAGATTTTTAGATAATAGATTGATAGATAGGTGATGATAGGTGATAGATTGGTAGGTGATAGATGGTAGATGAAGTGAGCACATAGAATGATTTGACATGGAATAGTGCAGCATTATATTGAACAGGCTCTTTCTATGTCTATGGTCCCATCCGAGACCGTTTGGGAAGCAAGCCTGCCTTACCAAGACAATAAAATTGAGGGCTTGAGGTTCTAGCCTAGTGGAGAGCTCTTGTTTAGCATCCATAAGACCCTGGATTCAATTCTTAGGATGCTCAAAGGGAAGACGGCAAACCCGGGCCTCGTGGTGCCTGCCTGTGGTTCTAGTGCTCAGGAGACTAAGCAAGGAGGACTGCCAAGTTCCCAGCCAGCTTGTTCTGCATAGGCAGCTCTAGGCCAACAAGTGCAGACCCCTGTCTCAAAATAATGAATGAATGAATGAATGAATGAATGAATGAATAAGAAAGAGGTGGAGAGATGGCTCAGTAGTTAAGAGCACTTACTGTTCTTGCAAGGATCTGGGGTTGGTTCCCAGCACCCATATTAGGCACCTCACAATTGCCTGTGACGTCAGTACTAGGGTTCTGATATACTCTCTTCTGACCTCCAAGGGAACCTATGTGCACGTGCTGTATATAAACTTTCATAGGCACATATACATTAAACAAACAAAAAGGTATTTAATAAAAAATTTACAACTATACTAAACTGAACAAAACAATAATACCTGACATAGGTGACTTACAAAACAAAGAAGTGCTGCATTAAATATTAATGACATACAAATCACTCCAGCGTCAAGCGTGTTCCTTGCCACCCACCCAGTGTTCAGATTCCCAAAAGAAAGACACCACACACACACACACACACACACACACGCACACACACACATAGCGAGAGAGAGAGAGAGAGAGAGAGAGAGAGAGAGAGAGAGAGAGAGAGAGAGAGACTGACTTATCTTTAATATCCTTTAATGGCTCAATGGTTGGGCAATCCCAAACCTCCCTGCAGCTAACACACTCCCTCTTCTGATACTCCTGAATTATTTCTTACTAAATCCTATATTCCACCCTGGGTAACCCAGGCCTGCAGCCCTTCTGGGCCATAATCCCCAACTCTTACATGTTGGCTATCTCTCTGTCCTGCACGTCTCAGACCTTGTCTTTTTGCTTCCCTGGTATGGCAGTTCTAAATCCTTCTTCTTCCCTGGGTTCCCTTGCCCGGGAAATCTAAAGACCTGTCTCTGTCTCCCTGTCCAGCCATTGGCTGCCGTCAACTGGGGTTAGGAACCTGAGGCTTCTTACATGCAGATGTGTGAATTTCTGTGTGATTTGGGAACCCAATTACATAATATAAGCAATAAACCAAATCCACAACAAAGAAGTTTATTTTAGTCCATGGGTCCTGGAGGTCCAAGTTCGAGGTTAGGGACCCCCAGGATTGGGACTCTGATAAGAGCTGCATATAGTCATGGGAGAGTGTGTCAAATCTAGCAGCTAAAGTCAGGAAGGTGACTAACAGACTAGGTCCAGAAGTCCCCTGTGGAGGTGTGCTCCAATGATCCAAGGACCTCCTGCAGACATGCCTCCCAAAGATAGCACTTAAGACCACCCCTTGGCATGTGGACCTTTGGGGGACAGGTGACCAAACCATAGCAGGTTTGAGTCTGAAGGAGTAAAAACAAAGAAGTGGGAAGTTTCTATGGCTAATGCACCGCACAGATTCTGAAAATAGGGATGGGAGGGAACTGTTAGTCCCACCAGTCACCTGTAACTTCTCAGGAGTCAAGGCTGTAGTGGAAGAAAAGCCCAGGTGAGTGGCCAGGGGACACACATGTTGACTGCTTGAGGACCTAGGTGTATCTCAGCTGCTGAGCTGCTGGGGACCCAGGAAAATTACCCAGATTCCCAGCTCTCTGCCCTCTCCTTTGGAAATGAAGTGGCTGGTCTGCTGACCTCGATGCTCCTTATGTCTTATGTTTTGGAGTAAGTGGGGTTGGGCAAAGAAGGTAACCTGAGTCTCATCACGCCCCTGATTCAGGATGTTCACCATGCTCTTCCCAACATGTTGAAAAAAGCACTGTTGAGTAAAAGGCCCAAGCCCACTTGGGTGGAAAAAAAAAACTTACCCAAACCTACCAATCCCTGGGCTGAAAATCTCATGAGTCCCTGGGCTTGCCCCAGGATCAGACCACATAACCCTCCAAGTTTACCCTGGAAAACTCTGGGGGAGGTTGGGGAGGCAAAAAAATCCTATACAAACTCCGCCTTCTGCTCAGCTCACTGCGGCTTCTTCACTCAAGCAGCGACAGCCACGTTCCTCTTGGGTTTTCCCTTCCTAATACATCTCTTGTGTGAGGTTTGTTGTGTGGTGTGACTTTGTGGTATTCCCTGGTTCCCGGCTGCCAGGATGCCTTTCCCTTCAGAGCTGAAACACTTGCATTGGGAAGGCTTTTCCTCTCAGATCTGTAGCACTCACAAGAATGGCCTTCAGTTCCCAGATTAGAATCCAGTGGGGGAAATTTTGGATTGCTCAAATCATGAGAATAAAGAAAAGCTTTGGATTTTAAAACAAGTTTTTAAGATGTATGAGTCCATGCACACACGTGTATGTGTGTGTTCGTGTGTGTGTGTGTGTGTGGCCAGAGGAGGGCACTGTGCCCTCGCAGAGCTGGAGTTACAGCTGTTTGTGAGCTGCCTGATGTGCTGAGACTGTTCTCTGGTCCTCTGGAAGAGCAGTGTGTGCTCTGTCGTGTCTCCAGCCCCACAGTTTGGATTTTGACCTAAGACATACTGCCCCAAGCTTCAGCCATGACAGTTACTCTGCCAGCTTGGGGTGGGAGCAACCCACAAGAACAGCCAGTTCCTGATTTAGGATCCTATTAACTTTGGGTTAGTTGCTAAGAACCCCAATTTGGTAGTTGAAAGTCTGCTCTTAATTTAGGGGCAGAACTATCTGGGCCATGCTCCGAGAGGCTGGCAAAACAGCCTGTGGCCAGAAGCCATGTGGCAAGGAAAATCTGGAGTCTAAGAGGGACAGTGTACAGCAACACTCATCTTCTTTTTTTTTTTTTTATATATTTTTATTACATATTTTCCTCAATTACATTTCCAATGCTATCCCAAAAGTCCCCCATAGCGCCCCCCACTTCCCTACCCACCCATTCCCATTCTTTTGGCCCTGGCATTCCCCTATATCGGGGCATATAAAGTTTGCAAGTCCAATGGGCCTCTCTTTCCATTGATGGCCGACTAGGCCATCTTTCGATACATATGCAGCTAGAGACAAGAGCTCCGGGGTACTGGTTAGTACATCATGTTGTTCCAACAATAGGGTTGCAGATCCCTTTAGCTCCTTGGGTACTTTCTCTAGCTTCTCCATTGGGAGCCCTGTGATACATCCAATAGCTGACTGTGAACATCCACTCCTGTGTTTGCTAGGCCCCGGCATCGTCTCACAAGAGACAGCTATATTTGGGTCCTTTCAGCAAAATCTTGCTAGTGTATGCAATGGTGTCAGCGTTTAGAAGCTGATTATGGGACGGATCCCTGGATACAGCAGTCTCTAAATGGTCCATCCTTTCATCACAGCTACGAACTTTGTCTCTGTAACTCCTTCCCTGGGTGTTTTGTTCCCAATTCTAAGAAGGTGCACAGTGTCCACACTTTGGTCTTCATTCTTCTTGAGTTTCATGCGTTTATCAAATTGTATCTTATATCTTGGGTATCCTAAGTTTTGGGCTAATATCCACTTATCAATGAATACATATTGTGTGAGTTCTTTTGTGATTGTGTTACTTCACTCAAGATGATGCCCTCCAGGTCCATCCATTTGGCTAGGAATTTCATAAATTCATTCTTTTTAATAGCTGAGTAGTACTCCATTGTGTAAATGTACCATAATTTCTGTATCCATTCCTCTGTTGAGGGACATCTGGGTTCTTTCCAGCTTCTGGCTATTATAAATAGGGCTGCTATGAACATAGTGGAGCATGTGTCCTTTTTACCGGTTGGGACATCTTCTGGATATATGCCCAGGAGAGGTATTGCTGGATCCTCCGGTAGTACTATGTCCAATTTTCTGAGGAACCGCCAGACTGATTTCCAGAGTGGTTGTACAAGCTTGCAATCCCACCAACAATGGAGGAGTGTTCCTCTTTCTCCACATCCTCGCCAGCATCTGCTGTCACCTGAATTTTTGATCTTAGCCATTCTGACTGGTGTGAGGTGGAATCTCAGGGTTGTTTTGATTTGCATTTCCCTGATGATTAAGGATGTTGAACATTTTTTCAGGTGTTTCTCTGCCATTCGGTATTCCTCAGGTGAGAATTCTTTGTTCAGTTCTGAGCCCCGTTTTTTAATGGGGTTATTTGACTTTCTGGAGTCCACCTTCTTGAGTTCTTTATATATATTGGATATTAGTCCCTTATCTGATTTAGGATAGGTGAAGATCCTTTCCCAGTCTGTTGGTGGTTTTTTTGTCTTATTGATGGTGTCTTTAGCCTTGCAGAAGCTTTGTAGTTTCATGAGGTCCCACTTGTCAATTCTCGATCTTACAGCACAGGCCATTACTGTTCTATTCAGGAATTTTTTCCCCTGTGCCCATATCTTCAAGGCTTTTCCCCACTTTCTCCTCTATAAGTTTCAGTGTCTCTGGTTTTATGTGAAGTTCCTTGATACACTTAGACTTGACCTTAGTACAAGGAGATAGGAATGGATCGATTCGCATTCTTCTACATGTTAACAACCAGTTGTGCCAGCACCATTTGTTGAAAATGCTGTCTTTCTTCCACTGGATGTTTTTAGCTCCCTTGTCGAAGATCAAGTGACCGTAGGTGTGTGGGTTCATTTCTGGGTCTTCAATTCTATTCCATTGGTCTATTTGTCTGTCACTATACCAGTACCATGCAGTTTTTATCACAATTGCTCTGTAGTAGAGCTTTAGGTCCGGCATGGTGATTCCACCAGAGGTTCTTTTATCCTTGAGAAGAGTTTTTGCTATCCTAGGTTTTTTGTTATTCCAGATGAATTTGCAGATTGCACTTTCTAATTCGTTGAAGAATTGAGTTGGAATTTTGATGGGGATTGCATTGAATCTGTAGATTGCTTTTGGCAAGATAGCCATTTTTACAATGTTGATCCTGCCAATCCATGAGCATGGGAGATCTTTCCATCTTCTGAGATCTTCTATAATTTCTTTCTTCAGAGACTTGAAGTTTTTATTATACAGATCTTTCACTTCCTTAGTTAGAGACACGCCAAGATATTTTATATTATTTGTGACTATTGAGAAGGGTGTTGTTTCCCTAATTTCTTTCTCAGCCTGTTTATTCTTTGTGTAGAGAAAGGCCATTGATTTGTTTGAGTTAATTTTATATCCAGCTACTTCACCGAAGCTGTTTATCAGGCTTAGGAGTTCTCTGGTGGAATTTTTAGGGTCACTTATATATACTATCATATCATCTGCAAAAAGTGATATTTTGACTTCATCTTTTCCAATTTGTATCCCTTTGATCTCCTTTTGTTGTCGAATTGCTCTGGCTAGGACTTCAAGTACAATGTTGAATAGGTATGGAGAGAGTGGACAGCCTTGTCTAGTCCCTGATTTTAGAGGGATTGCTTCAAGCTTCTGACCATTTACTTTGATGTTGGCTACTGGTTTGCTGTAGATTGCTTTTATCATGTTTAGGTATGGGCCTTGAATTCCTGATCTTTCCAAGACTTTTATCATGAATGGGTGTTGGATCTTGTCAAATGCTTTTTCCACATCTAACGAGATGACCATGTGGTTTTTGTCTTTGAGTTTGTTTATATACTGGATTACGTTGATGGATTTCCGTATATTGAACCATCCCTGCATCCCTGGGATGAAACCTACTTGGTCAGGATGGATGATTGTTTTGATGTGTTCTTGGATTCGGTTAGCAAGAACTTTATTGAGGATTTTTGCATCAATATTCATAAGGGATATTGGTCTGAAGTTTTCTATCTTTGTTGGGTCTTTTTGTGGTTTAGGTATCAGAGTAATTGTGGCTTCATAGAATGAGTTGGGTAGAGTACCTTCTGTTTCTATTTTGTGGAATAGTTTGTGAAGAACTGGGATTAGATCTTCTTTGAAGGTCTGATAGAACTCTGCACTAAACCCATCTGGTCCTGGGCTTTTTTTAGTTGGGAGACTATTAATGACTGCTTCTATTTCTTTGGGGGATATAGGGCTGTTTAGATCATTAACCTGATCTCATCTTCTTACTGCTGTCAACACCGGCTCAGAATTCTGTGGACGACCTGGGGACGCAGTGCACCGAGACCTGACTGCCAGTGGTATCTCTGTTTTCTCTATTGTCTTTCAGCTCTGCTGAATTTTCTTAGGTCATTTTTAGATTTACTGCACTAATGGAAGCTAAATCAACTAGGGGGTACCTGTGCATGTGCTGAATCTTACTGTAAGACCTGGTCCTCTCAGAGGCTAACCAAGGCAGTGGCGGCTGGGATCTGAGTATGGTACCTTCAGGGAAAGAAATAGGTCAGTTTGAAGGTTTGACAACTAATTTGCACACAGAGTTCTTTAACGTTTTCCAGGCATGTTTACTGGTTCAAAACCCAGAGTCTAGACTATAGTTTTGGAGAATGGTTTTGGTATTTTCTTGTATGTTTCCCTTTTACAATTAAATGGTAGTTCTGAAAAGCCCAATATTTAAAAATCTGGTCTCCTTTTCTTTCTCTTTTTCCAAAACAATTTTATAAAAGACTTTCTCATTAAGTTCCCATTAGGACTGAGAATGTTATTTGCTTCATATCTATTGTGCTATGCTTCCTTTTAATAGCACAATCTACTAGCTGAGCCTAAGGTTACTTCGAAAGACTACCTTTCCCAGGATCCTTTGCAGGTAGGTTGGGCCAAGTGGCCAGGATTTGGCCAATTGGAAGTAAGTGGAATGTGTAACCCTTCTGAACACATGCTTACATAGAAGTGCACAGGTGGTGAAGGCAACATTTGCCAGGGCGACAGAGCAACCCAGTAGAAGGAAGCTCTGCCATCCTCTTGTGTATCTTTTCCATAAGATGGCTCCATGAGAGACAGCCTACTTCATTTAAGACACCATCATTTGGTCTTTGTTAAAACCGCATGAGAAAAGCATGGCTCCTGGTTTGGGTGCCGAGGGAGTGAAGAGAGGGAAAAGGCATAGACACAGACAGAAAAGCTAGGATCCGGTGAAGCTGGACTCTCTTACAGAGAAGCCATGGCTCCCCGGAAACTCCGTGTGTTTGTTATATACGGGTGAATAGAGGATGCGGGGTTCATGCCCAAATCAGGAAGCAGGTTTAGTTAACTTTGGTAGGAGTGTCGATTGTAGGCAGTCTTCTGGCTGGAAACTTAAGGGACTGGATAAAGTTCCGGTGGCCACTTTCTGCACACAGTGTCTCACCCAGACCAGGGGGGAAGTTTTGGCGAAGTTTCCTGATCCGACACTGAGGAAGGCTTTGCATTTTCCCTGTGGGTTTGAGGCTTTGGGGTGCCAGACATAGCCGTGCTCGTGCTCGCTAGTCAAACAATACACATACTCACTCACCCAGGACTTCACTCCCTCCCCCTAAGCAAGTCAATAGTCCAACAAATGTAGCAAGCGTTCCGTGTTTATTTTTTCATATAAAACAGTGGGACTTTATGGATCACAGTGTACAGTAAGGGATAATTTAGAATGCAAATATTCAAAAACATGCCAACATATTCAAGTTTCTATTGAAATAAAAGAAAAAAACCCCACCCTTTACTGAGGGATGCCTTAATGGGAAGGGGAGAACATGCTATAGGTGACAGCAGAGAAGGGGGCATTAGATGTGTGTCTTAGTCAGGGTTTCTATTCCTGTACAAACATCATGACCAAGAGGCAAGTTGGGGAGGAAAGGGTTTATTCAGCTTACACTTCCATGCTGCTGTTCATCACCAAGGAAGTCAGGACTGGAACTCAAGTAGGTCAGGAAGCAGGAGCTGATGCAGAGGCCATGGAGGGATGTTTCTTACTGGCTTGCTTCCTCTGGCTTGCTCAGCTTGCTTAGAACCCAAGACTACCAGCCCAGAGATGGCACCACCCACAAGAGGCCTTTCCTCCTTGATCACTAATTGAGAAAATGCCTTACAGTTGGATCTCATGGAGGCATTTCCTCAACTGAAGCTCCTTTCTCTGTAATAACTCCAGCTGTGTCAAGTTGACACAAAACTAGCCAGTACAATGTGAAGAGGTTCTAAGCAGGGATGTGGTGGGGAGATGGGGAGATGAGGAGCCAGGGAGGCACGGGTAACCAAAACAAAGGGTATATGAAAAGCCATATGAAGGGATAGAGAGATGGCTCAGCAGTTAAGAGCACTGGCTGTTCTTCCAGAGGACCCCAGTTCGATTCCCAGCACCCATATGGCAGCTCTCAACTGTCTGAAACTCCAGTTCCAGGGGATCTGATGCCCTCATACATGCAGGCAAAACACCGATGTACATAAAATAAAGATAAATAAAATTTAAAAATCCACATGGAAATCTACTCCACAAGCCAATTAAAAAAATCGTTAGAAGGTAGATATTCTGCCAGACTAGGCAATGCTGTTCCTAAAAGCCATGAATTCTTAAACAAAAATTCCCAGAGACCTAAAACAACAAGGCTATTAAGATTCTTCTTGCTTACCCACCAGAATTAGTTGATAAACGCTGTTGTTGAAGAGACCATACACCGTGGTTGCAAAATACAGAAAAACCAAGTTGGAGTTAAGCTGGAAGCTCCCTCCCTGTTTCTGGCTTTCTTAGTAAGAGAGGGTAGCCTTCCTCCCCAGGATCTTACCCAGCAATGGCCCTTATAAATGACAATATCCACTTCCTGGGAGAGATTGGCTTGATGGTACAGTCGTAACATAACTCTCATGGGGTAGTCACAGCTCTGGGGTCATATTTGAAGTCCAATCCCCAAGAGGAAATTCATGTCTGACCCTATAAACTGCACCAAAGACTTGTAACTGTGGAGATCTAAGAGAGAATTCACCACTGCAGTTTAGCTAAGTTGACATTGTTGCCAAACTGGCTTCTAACAATATTTCTATTTACAGCCCTATATGAATGCCATTTCATCCTTAATCAGGGAAGCTTCTCTTTGCAATTAAAAGGTGAATGCTGACACTCCTAGCTGCTCAGTGTGCTAACAATAAGTGATCACTGAGTCCCTAGCCCTAATAGGACAGTAACATTACCTCCTCTAAATCTCAGGGAACATCATGGAAGAGGCAGAAAGAATGTAAGAGCCAGAGAGGATAGGGAGAAAGACTGAATTACTGCCTTCTGAACAGGGCAGCCATCGTAATCTTATTCACATAGCAACTGTGCCCCCTGCATTGGGCCTGCGCAAAACCGGGCCTGTCAATAGTCAATCATGTTTCTGGGAGGGGCTCACAGGGTTCTGTCCCCTCCCCCCCCCCCCGCCCATGAACAATTGGCAAGTAATGGACTCTGGGGGAGACACAGTCAATCCTGTACCCACTGGTGAGAACAGGCTTCAATGGGTCTCACAGGCCCAAGATCACCCAGACAGCCTCAGTTAAACTCAGTGGATCACAAAACAAAACAAAAGGCATTTATGTGGGCAATGGGCTGGTAGGGAGAGAGGACAGTTAGCAGGAGCTGGAGGAGGCAGGGGGATGCAAGGTAAGAGTGACGGCATTGCACTTTATACATGCACTATATTGTCAAAGAACAAATGAAATAAACGTAAAAACAAACAAACAAGCCATCACAGGAGCTGTGTTGAGTGTGGTGGCACACGCCTTTACTCCCAGCACTCAGAGGCAGAGGCAGGTGGATCTCTGAGTTTGAGGCCAGCCTGGTTTACAGAACAAGTTCCAGAACAGCCAGGACTGCATAGGAAGACTCTATCTCCCCCCACCCCCCAGCAAACAAATAGAAACAAACAAATGACCGGAAGCTGTTATATAGTTCTAGGTAAAGATAATCAGAGTAATAGATCTAATTTAACTTTGTCTACAAATGAAGGGTCAAAATCCATGTCTGAATTGTGAAATTAATTTTAAGTTTGGAGGTACTGTTCAACAACAGAGAACGTGCCTTGCATGTGTGAGGTCCTGAGCTTGATTAATATAATATAATATACATAATATAAAATATATTATATATACACATATACTACATACATACGGGCATCAGCAGCAGGCTTCTAATATCCTCTGGCTCTGTCAGTGTGATGCCTGGTATAGGTCTCACTCACTGACATTTAAAATCTGCTCAGAAGGAGAGAGCTAGTCCTCAGACTTGCTAAAGCTTAAGCTCATGAAAAGATGAAAAGTAGCTCTGGCTTGCCTGTAAGCATCTCACTCCCCATTTTATCTCCTTTATGTCCTTCTGTAGTTCAGCAGGGGTTATACCACAGCTCAGAAGCGGCTTGTTAGTTCCCTCACTGATAACATTTAACACTAAGGGCAGCCAAGAAGGAAGGAGGCTGAAGTGAAAAGTTTGGGTTTCTTTGGAGACTCAGTTGATCAATGATGTTATTCTAGAAGCTGTCTTACAAGAAAATGTTTTTGTTGAAGCAGACACGTGAGAAGATGTTTTGCTTAAAACAGACAAGTGGTGGTTTTCGAAAGGTGGCTTAGAAAAGGGACATATGGTGTTTTGCTAGAACAGGTGCCTAAGAGAACACATGATGTTTAAAAAGGATATAAATATAATCCATTGGACACTAGACGACACTAGACGGTATTGGTGCACCTTACCATTCTTTGTTGGTCATCTTTGTCATGACTTCAGAGAGAAATGCGCGCGCGCGCACACACACACACACACACACACACACCTTCTGACAGTGTTCTGTCAACTTCGTGAAGCTTCCACAGACTCTGGGCCGATTGGCAAAGCCTTGCAGTTTCTTCTAGATCAATTCGCCATTACAGATTTGTGAATAGTGTTGACGAGACCTGCCATTGCTGATTTGTAAAGCTGCCACTACTGATTTGTGCAAACTGAACTGCTGATATCCTAGTAACACAGATTAGATTTACTCCAATACACACACATACACACACACACACACACACACACACACACACACACACATATATATATATATATATATCCACATCCTCCTTTGTTCTATTAACCTTTCCTTTCCACTACCTCTGATAGATGGTGGGCTGAAAGAGTCATTAAAACATTAAAAACTTCTATTAAAAATAAATTTTAAAAAAGTCAAAGCCTACATACAGTAGGCAGGAGAGGTAGCCACTGTCTACTAAGCTGCCAACACGGATGTATGTATGCTTCTGTCAGGGCTTTAGGGAGCCTCAATGAGAAAGGTGTTAAGGCTAATTCTATATCAGCTTTACTGACCTAGGGGGTCAGATTAAGGATGGTTTGGGGTGTATTTTTGAGGATGTTACTGGATGAGATTAATATTTGAATTGGTGGCTGTCATCCTCTGTACTGGGGGCCTGCATAGAGCAACAGGTAAAAGGAGGAAGGTACCTTTTCTTGCCTGCATTCACAAACTGGGATGTTGGTATTTTTCTGCCCATGGACTGGTCTTTATACCACCTGTAGTCCCATTCTTGGCTCTTCAATCTAAGACTGAAGTCCATCTTACCAGCTTTCCTGGTCTTCCAACTTCAGACAGTAGGACTTCCCAGTCTGTGTGCTATTGATCTTGTTCTCTGGAACATTTGAATACAGGTGGCATTAGTGTGTCTTCTTTAGGACTCAGAATTTTCTAACCTGAAAAATGAAACTGGGATACCCCTTGACCATGACCAAAGGTTTGTCTATGGTCTTGGAGATGAAAAGCATTTAACCAAGTTTGTAAATGATTTAATGATTAGAAAATATATCCTATTGGGACTAAAGAATTAACATTAGTTGAATTTATATGGTTTGGTCTAGAGGGAAAAGAGAAATGTGGAATACCTATATAATCATGCTCAAATATGAGAAAATTTGTTGACCAGCTGTTCTCAATTTCACCTGAAAAGAAGGGAAAATGAGGAATGGATTTGAGAGGCTCCATAGGGAACTATAAGGCAGGCCTGTCTGACACTGTAGATCAGCGCTTCTCAAATTTCCACGTGTATAAACTCTCCCCATGTTTCTTTAAAATGGAAGTTCCTGACTTTGCGTTCGGACCCAGTGCATCTGGAGTCTAGCCCAGAATTCCCCCCTTTTAATGAGATTCCACCCTCCAAGGTGAACAGAGGAGATTGGTTCTTAGATCCCACTCTGAGCACCTTTGAAGGAAATGGGATGGATTGGACCCTAATGGGATTTACTGAGCTTCTCTTCTCTAGACTATCTCATTTTTCTTTCTATTTCATTTTACCATAGGAGAACTCTTCGTCTGTTGGGGGCTGCGAACTAGGTTTAATGACATCACAGAGTGATGCCTTCAAATTCACATCCTTCCCAGAACCTTATAAAATGGTACCACTTGGAAGTAGGTCATTGGTGATAGACTCTGTGCTGCAGGATTTTCCTGGGGGAGATGTGGGCAGATGCTAATGCACAGATGACAGACCCTCAGGGAAGACGTCCAGTCCAGGTGGGGAGCCAATCAGTTTGCTGATCTTACTTACAGGTACCTAGGTGAAGGGCTACTTGCAGGGAATACGGGTGACCCCCGAAGAGATTCCTTACCGGAAAACCCCAGCCCTGCCTGAGTGGTGACTTCTCCAGAGCTGTGTGAAAGGAGTGCCCCATCCGTGGACTTTAACCTCTGTGTACCTTAGCACCTGCAGATCCCATTCTCCAGCTGGAGGGAGGCATGAGGGAGCAAGGGGCTGTAACCTCAGGTGTGGGTTTGATGACCTTGCCTCTATTCCATCAGGAAACGTAGTGGGCCCAGTCTTGGGGGCCTTTTACACAGGAGTGCACAGCTGCTTTGGCTGTAAGATGGCAGCGGCCATGACATGCTTGGAGGACACCATTTCACAGCACCTCGTTAAGATGAAGTTATACTGGAGTGTTTCTACTACTGGCCTAAGATGGCTGGAGAGGCACAGGGAGATGGTCATGTGACAACGGAGCTGAGGTCTGAGCGAAGGATCTATGAAGGGAGAGTGCTGAAGGCCATAGGAAGTTATGAAGAGACAAGGAAAGGGTTTCCCGGTGCTGACAGCTTGGCTTGAGGTTTGCAGCTTCCAGAGCCATGAGAGAATGTGTTTCTACCATCTGACACCATCCAGTTTATGGTGCTGTTATGGTGGCCCTAGGAATTTAATTCATGGACACTCACTATGATCCTGACAGGTAGATTCAGGCAGAGAAGTCACTAATTTCTCAACATCCGTGTTTAATGTTTTATAAACTTGTTTTCATAGGATTGCTTGTTGTTTGTTTGTTTGTTTTTTCCAAGACAGGGTTTCTTGGTGTAGCCTTGGCTGTCCTGGAACACATTCTGTAGATCAGGCTGCCTTCAAATGCAGAGATTTGCCTGCCTCTGCCTCCAGAGTGCTGAGATGAAAGTCATGTGCCATCACCCTGGCTATTGTTCACTTATCTTTTAAAGAATGTGGATATTGAACTATTTGCAATTGTCCTAAAATAGATAAATGGTTTGTCATTATTTATAACATCCTTTTCTTCAAATGTCCCTAAGAGTTTATTATATATGGCCTGTATATACCACAGTGTCTGCTTAGCATGCATGAGGCATTGAGTTCCACTCCAACATATATACATAAATTATAACACGTATCTTTTTAAATATTTTAGTCAGATGGTATTTTAATTTTTTGAGATTATACAAGTAAATACACTTATTTCTAATAATAAACAGAATGCTCCAATTTTTTATAACTGAGCATAAATCTGTTTTGCAATTGTATTGTCAATTGTGAATACATTTGTAGTTACTCTTTCTTTTTAAAATTTGAATAGTTTCAAGAACAAGTCTGATTTTCCACTGTTTTGAAGGGATGGTGATATTTTTATACAGGAAGTTTATCTATCATATAATTAGACCTGAATGAAAATTCATAGATAAAATTCTTTATAAGGCATACTAAGAGAACCCCCCCCCTTTTTTTTGCAGGGAGGTACCACTTTGTAATTGGCTAAGGTATAACTAGTAAAGTTACGTTTTGGTTGTATACCTTTTAGAGAACCTAACTTCTAGAAAGCCATCAATTTGTTGACATTGAGCTTAGATCCCTACTTCTCATATGGGTGCCACAAAATTTCACAGCACTATAGAGAAAGGGCTGTGAGCTCACGGTATTGCACACACACTTTTTTTTTTTTTAAACGTTAATAAAACACTCAACTGAGTCATTTTCTCTGGCCACTTTTCCAATGTGGAAAAACCTAAATCAAAGACCATGACTGCTTTTATTGGCAAACAGTAGATAAATCAGGCATGTAAAAAGGCAAACAGGATGCTGCACAAGCGAGTCGTGGAGTGGACTTTCTAGGTGAAAGGTTTATTCTGTCAGTTTTCCTCCTGAGACACTTGGGTTTAAGGAAATGTTTGCGCTCCTCTAGAGAAAGAGTTGGCTGTGTGTTTTTCTTTTGTGTTTGGACCACTCTGGAAGCAATTCCTTCGGGCATAATTATCTAACATATGGAGGTTTAGAGAGAGCTCAAAGCAAAGGTCATGTGGATGTTTTAGACCGGAAAGAAGAAAATCCGTCTTAGAGAATACAAGTTGGGAAGGGTGAAGGCACAGCCTGTGCTCAAAGGGCCAGGGAAGGGAAAGGGAGAGATTCTCACCAGAAAATGGAGCTCTAGGGTTCACCTTTGTTTGTGTTTGATTTTTACATGAGGAGAACCGTTTATGTGAGAGCAGAGCGAAGCCTGCTGGTGATAGACAAGGTGTGTAGATCAGCTGGACTTGTGACCCGTGCTGCTGAGCAGGGCTCCGAACTCAGACAATATCCCAACGCCTGGAACCTATTGTTGCTGTCATAATTTTTTTTTAAGATTTATTTATTATTATACATAAGTACACTGTAGCTGACTTCAGATGCTCCAGAAGAGGGCGTCAGATCTCATTATGGGTGGTTGTGAGTCACCATGTGGTTGCTGGGGTTTGAACTCAGGCCCTTCGGGAGAACAGTCAGTGTTCTTACCCACTGAGCCATCTCGTCAGCCCCATAAAGTTCTTGATATTTTCTTTTAATTAGGTCCGTGATTTTATTTGGTCCCGGACCTGCATATTATGTGAGTGTTCTTCAACTATGCACTATTCCAAACTTTGTGCTTTCACGGGAGAAAAATAAGGTCCTAGGAGAATAAAGGACTTGCCTGCAGAAGCAGGGCCAAGAGCAGAGTCTAGATTCTCTAGGTCAAAACTTCAACTGAGATCAAGTTTAAAGGGTCTAAGCAAGGAGAAATGCCTTCCCACACACACTGAAAAGAGACTTTTACAGCATCATAAATGAGCCAAATAAAGCATTTGGAAGAAACTTCTGGACATTAACTGGATTTGAAGCAGACCTCACACTGATTTTTTTATTTTTTATTTTTTTGGATACATCTAAAAAAACTATGGGCTGTCATATTGAGTTCCTGGTCCCGAGGTCTGGGAATGTTGGCATTCACCCATCATCTCATCCAGAGAGCCCTGTGGTCAGGATCTCTAAGCAGAGGAACAAGCTGAACATTTCTCATAATGCCATGGACAGTGACTGTCCACTCTGTTGCTCACCATTGCTGTCCCAGCAAAAGTGGATTGATTCTGACAATGGTGTACGTTCTTGCAAAGTCAGAAAGCTAACCCAGGGCTGTATCAGCCATCCAACACGTGATGCCACAGCCAGAACTGAACCATGCGGCTTCCCTTTGGATGCCACATAGAGCTAATTGTGTTCTCAGCATATTGTATTTTCAGACACAGCACTGTCAGGATCCACATTTTTGGTGTATTGTGGATGGAGCAAGGCATATTACATAGTTGATTTTAACTTTAAGATGGGTATAGATGGTTTGCTTTTAACCACTGTGACTCAGCACACTCTCCATAACTCTCTAATGATAAACATCATTTATATATATATATATATATATATATATATATATATATATATATATATATTTGTAAGTAAGTTCACAACTCCATGCATACATAGCACACTGAAATTCTGGGGGACCAGAAATATCCAGGGAATTCCTCAGATGCATTTCTCCCTGTAAGAAATATTTAACTTGTAATTTCCTTTGAGCAAGTCAGTGGTAAATAGCTAGATTGCTATTGGCTGATTCAAAAAGTAAAGAATATCTGGAACAAACAAATATGCTACCACATTCAAAGAGCCTGAAAAGCATCCCTCGTCTTTCTGATGTCCTGTTCGTCTTTGAGGAGATGGCAGGGATATTACAGGCAAGAACAATGTGTGGAGAATGTGGCTCATGCTATTCTGTAATAGAGATAGTGGAGATTTTCCCTTTGTTTTTGTCTGTTTGTTTTTTAGATTTTATTTTTATTTTATATATGTGAGTACACAGTTACTATCCTCACACACACCAGAAGAGGGCGTCAGATCTCATTACAGATGGTTGTGAGCCACCGTGTGGTTGCTGGGAATTGAACTCAGGACCTCTGGGAGAGCTGTCAGTGCTCTTATCATCTGAGCCATCTCTCCAACTTTCTGGGATTTTCTTAAGTAACTGGTGAGGGTATGGAAAGGTGAGGTATCAGATATTTGCCATGCGGATGTCAAGTAGAGAGAATTAGAGGGTGGGGATAATACAAGGAATCTGTTTTGAGACATTTATCTTGGCAGTGTCCAATAGCATTGCACGCCGGAGCTGAACGCCACTTATCTGTCACAGGCTTTTATTTTGGAGTCATGAACATAAGGTCCCCCTGCCTCAGCCTTCCAAGTGCTGGCTTTGGGGGCATGTATCACCACACCCAGCTTCATTTGAAGTTTATAGATGAAGAAACTGGGAGCTAAGTAGTCTGTGGCGGTCACTTGACCAGTTAGAAGCAAAACTGGGGCACTAGCCACCAACTATATTTCTTTCATGGAGTGTAGAGTCTGGAAATCTGCTCACGGGGAGAATTTCTGGGAAGACAGTCAGTTTGTGTTAAACACTGATGTACAATGACCTTGACTGAGGGCACTGGTGGTCAAGACACTGATATTGGGACTATGTCTCTAAGTTAGCTTGGGTTTTGTCTCTTGTGAAAGCAACAGAGGACTCACTCCAGGTACCTCTCTCAAATGATCTATACAGTGGTCACACGGGCAGAGATGAAAGAGGAACAGAACTGCTGACCCCCAGCCACTTACAGAGGCTGGATCTTTCTAACTACAAATCCACATGCAAACTTAGCTCTTAGCTCCACTTCCTAGGGATCCTGAGGCTAAGGTAATGAATGACAACCATCTTCCAACTGGCTTCCTCTTGCCCTTGATTAGGCAGCTTCTCCCACGATCTTTCCTAACCCTGATATCCTGGTTGGCTTCCCAGCATCTAATTTATCCCTGATTTTCAACCCGGTTTTCTCACTGAAGCCTACAGTACTGATGCCCCAAATCTCTTACAAGCCTCAGCTATAAAAATGCCTCGATTCTTTTCCCTTTGAGTCCAAATGCTCATCCATTTCAGTGGCCGTAAGCCCAGGACAAGGTGAGCAGAGCACAGCATCTTTAATTAGGTATTCCCAAATCCCCCGTGGCATGTACAGTTGGTTTAGTACATTATATCAAGAATATTTTATGTAAGGGGGATGAGCTGTGAGGATTTATAAAACTGTGGTTTCTAAATAGCCTTAGACGTCTCGAATGAAAAGTGTTTTTCAAATATACGGCACTGCTTTTAGTAGCAGACATTGCCTTAGCCCACAGAATAAATTTTCTTCGGGGGGGAAATGACTTCTCTAGCTAAGCCTGGATAGACTGAACATGCTGTACCAATTCCATACTTGACAGCATGGGCTGCTACAATTTATCCATCCACTTATTCAGAAACACTACAAGATATTTATCAGGTGCTGGGAACTCCACCAGACCATATAGATTAAAAACAAAAATCCCTCTCACCTCTGGGTTGCTAACATCTGTGGGTGGGGGTGGGGTGGTTGGGAATGTAAACAACTGCGACCTGCAGGAGAGGGAGGAAAGGGGGAGGGGGAGGGGAGGGGGAGGGGAGAGGGAGGAGGAAAGAGAATGAGGGTGAGCCAGGAGGGAAGCAAGTCTCCTGCCTCTTTAGGAAAGGAGTTAGGGGTAAGGAAAGAATATGAATAAAATCTATGAAATTCTCAGTAAATAAATAAATAAATAAATAAATAAATAAATTCAAAAGAAAAAAATGGAGTAAGTCTAGATAAACAGCGACATATAGGACTATTACAGAGGACGCCACATATACCCTAACTTAAAGTGGGGTTTCGTTTGTTTGTTCTTGTTTATTTTAAGACAAGGTCTCACACAACTGGCCCTGAACTCACCAGGATAAAGGATGACCTTGAACTCCTGCCTCTGCCTCCCAAGTGCTGGGATGGCTGTGTTTGGCTTCATCACTCCATCCACCCCACCCCCTTCTTAACAGTTTATATTTTCACAGTACATTTGTCAAAACAAAGAAACCAACATGGGTTCAGTTTTATAAATTACACCCTATAACCCTTTCCATTTTTGAAATTATTTTTATTTTGTTATTTTGTCTGTCTATCTGTCTGTCTGTGCAGCGCAGTACCTGATGTTTTAGAATCCCAGAGGAAGACAGAAGGTTTGCTGGGGTTTCTGCTGGAGTTATAGATGGCTGTGAGCTGCTCTGTGGGTACTGGGAATTGAACCCTGGTCTTCTAGAAGAACAGCCTGTGCTCTTATCTGCTGATCTCTTTCCTCCCTCTCCCCCTCCCTCCCTCTCCCTCTCCCCCTTCTCCCTCTCCCCCTCTCCCTCTCCCCCTTTCCCCCTCCCTCCCTCTCTCTCCCTCCCTCTCCCTCTCCCCTCTTCCCTCTCCCTCTCCTCCCTCCCTCCCTCCCTCCCTCCCTCCCTCCCCCTTCTCCCCTCTAACCTCTCCAGTACTCTATTGGATTTTCCAGTATCAACATTGGAAAAGTAGTTTTTCCAGTTTTGACCAGTTTTCCAAGTAATGTCCCTTCACTGTTCCTGAATCCAGTTCTAGCAACTGCCATGCTGTTCTTTGTCACTGTCTTAGTCTCTGGTCTACGGCTGTTTTTGACTATCTTGAGCTCCAGATAGGCTGTAAGATGTTCTTCCATTTGGGGTTGTCTGATGTTTTCTTACGGCTCAACTGCAGTTCTCGGTTAGGAAAAGACCATTGCAGAGAACTTTTGTCTTTCTTATACCTTGTCAGGAGCCCCATGTACCATGACCATCACTGGTGATGCTGAGCTGAATGGTCTGCATATATAAGGTGTTGGGGATACACGGAGAGCTTAGAGACCAGATAAATGTCCGGTGAACCCACAGGGAGGGTGCTCACAAGGACATGGTGTGAGGAAAGCCGTGTGTTGTTGTGCTGCGTGCACGCTTGAGAAAACACTCTGTGAGAGCTGTTTCCTTCAAAGCTTAGCGGCACATGGATGTGACGGGAAGGGCCGAAGTCCTAGGTAAAGGTGACAGGATGATGAAGGGGAAGGCAGGTCACACAAAAGGTGGCAAAGCCAGGACTGATGCACAGCCCTCCTGATTCTGATCACAGTGCCTTGGTCACTGCCTGATAGAGAGGCCATGGAGCAGCTGTGGGATGATGAAATAGTGTATATGCTATGGTTGAAACCTTGTGCTTTCTCCCATTTAAAAAAAAAAACACAACTAAACTGTACTCAGTAAATCTGGGCAGAGCAGGGGGCATTTCCTTCTGAGTGGCTACTCACCACAAATCTTGTCCTGGGATATGCCCTGAGAGGAAAGAACTGCTGGGACCCTGAGTGTGGAACTGTCCATCATTCCCAGTAGCAAATGTTTCTGGTGTATCCCATCAGCGATCAAGGAAAATCAATATACTCTTTTGGCAGCTGAGAGCTACCTGCACATCTTCGTTGAGCCAGATGGATCCAGGTTTCAGGGACATTGTGACAGGAGAGTGATCAGTTTTTCACCCCTGCACTCCTAGCAAACTTTACCTTGGCATAAGGGAAGCCTCAAGTGGGCTAACTGTAAGTCCCCATATGCCACCTTCTGTGGCTCCTAACAATTGTTTTTCTCATTCCACAAACACATGTCACACACACATTCATGTCTAGATTTGTGTTAGCTAATAGGTGAGAAAAGAATATTAGTAAAATGTTTTGCTTTTCAGAGTCCCACCAGTAGGGAAAACAGCGAGAAATAAAACCAACCAATCAAATTTTAAAGGAGTTTGAGCTTGCAAGATGCAAGAGCTGGGTCTGTGGGACAACAGAGGAATTGTGGGTAGACAGCACCTGTAACAGCTGGCAGGAGAGAAGATTAAACCATTGTTTTGTTGCAGGAGTAAAACACCCTAACTAGAAGTAACTTATAGACGACAGAGTTTATTTTGGTTTACAGTCCCAGGGAGTTAGAGTTCATGATGACAGGAAGACACAGCAGCTAACTGGGGCAGGAAACTGAGAGCTCACATCTTGATCTCCAGACCCAAAGCAGAGAGAGCAAACCGGAAATAGGGTAAGATCTTAAATACTCAGAGCCAACCCCCAGTGATGTACTTCCCCGATCAAGGACACACTCTCTAAATCTCCCCAAACACCACCATCAGCTGGGAGCCCAATGGCCAACTGCCTAAGATTCTGGGCAAGCAACATCGCTGGTCTTCAGAAGGGGAGCCATTGGCATTACTGGAGCATGGTGAGCGGGCTGGGACAGTGAGGTAACTCCTCCTCCAGCTCCGCATCTGGGAGTGGGTGGAGACTCCCAAGGCGGGGGTGGGGCTCCAGCTTTTCGTCACCCAGCTGGCAATTTGGATCTTCCTACTTGATCCTGGAAGTTCAAACTCTTCGTGTATGTGTTGAAAGCATAATAGCACTTGGTTTGTGATTGGCAAGTCAATTCTGCATCGCTTAAGGCTGAGGGAGAAACACCCTACTTTCCTGTAGAACTGGAGCTTTGGCGGTGTGCTCTGTAGATGTTTGCGATCTACTTGCTCACAGAACTCTAATGAGACTGTGTCCCGTGGCTTCCTCCATGCTCCCCATAGCTGCTAGATGCTTTTAAAAAGCCAGGATTTTTCCAGCTCTGATCTCATTAGAAGTACGAATTCCAAGAGCAGCCTCCCAGAAAATAGAAGTTTTTATACAACAGAGTGGATGTGTGGCATGAAAGATACATTGTTTATTTTCTTGGCACAGACTTCACTCTCAAATGAGATTACTTAATTGGAGCAAACATTTCCTGACATGCTGAGAAGGAGCATTTGAACCAAATCTCCTCTCTTAGACCCAGTCTTGGGTGGGTGTGTTCCAGGCTATTTAAACCATGCAAATCTCAAACGCAATCTCTCTTACTACTGAGGCATTCAGATCGGAAGGCAGGGCGTAACTGGATACAGGAGGCAACAGCTTGTGATCAATTATGATTTTTCATTGGTAAAGTTCCTGGGTTTGTTGTTACAGTAGTCGTTTATTTATTTATTTATGGGAACAAAGCATCCTAAATCTGGAAGCATTCAATTAAATTTTTTTATAGCACAGGTCTGCCCTGCCTTTGGTATGCAGAGTAAACCGGCTCACTTCCAGGGGTTCTCTTGAGTCATTTTTAGGACTTGGTGTCAGCATTACAGTATGTGATAGTCTATGTCTATGTAATATGTGTACTTACATGATATATAAACTAGCTTTAATTCTGTGAATATTCTATAATAGAATGTCATATGATTGTATGTAGCTTCATAATCTATTGCTTTATTAGTACATATTATGTATAATAATATTCATACTAGCAAAACTAGTCTCAGGGCTGGAGAGATGCTCAGTGGTTAAGAGCACTTGCTGCTCATGCAGAGGACCTGGGTTCAGTTCCCAGCTGGCTTACAACCACTTGTAACTCCAGATCTAAGAGACCTAATGCCTTCGGCTGGTCTCTATAAGCATGTACATGCACATGGTTCATGTTGATATACTTCTGCACATATACTTACACATAAATACACATGCATACACACGCATGCGCTCACAAACACACTCATTGTTTATCTACATATAGGTGTAAATATATTACATTAAGTATATATACAGATATGCATGCATGTACACACACACACACACACACACACACACACACACCACACGGTAGCTAGCTATTCAAAGGGCCTTTGTTCCTGGGTAGAACAAGGAGGTAGTTACCACCTGGGAGTTTATTTCTAAGTTTTTCCTTGATCCAGATAAAGCACTGTGACAATTTTTACCTCTAGAATGTGAATAGAAATGACATGTCACTCTCAGGGTTGGGTCTGGATTTGGGGTCTGCCTCTATGTTCCTCTTGCCTCTTTGATCTGCTGAAATGTAGGGGTAGAGACTCAGCTTTGAGCAGGTGGGTGATGGAAGTATCCTAGGATACTGTCATACACAGCAGTGGGGAACTCAGATCCGTGCATGTGGCTTTGGCCACTTGGGTTGTTTACCTTCAAACTACTTGAAGACAATAAAGACCTTAGTTTGTAAAGCCACCGTATCAGACAGGGCTCCATCAGAAAGCCAAATCATAGGGCTAGGCTTATAGCTAAGTTGGAAGAGTGTTTGCCAGGCATGTAGCAAGGGCCCCATTTCTGCAGCTATATTTGCTAGGCAATGAATTATCTGATCAGAAGCAATGTTGTACAGAATGTCACAGAGAAGATGTGACATTCTCTAAGGCACGTGTAGTCACTTAGAAACGTTATCAGAAAGAAGGCAAAAAAAAAAAAAAAAAAAAGCTAAGTGCCCACCCTAATGAGAAGAAAGTGCCGCTACCGAAGTAGTCCAATGCAATCAACTGGTCAGCAAGTAGCAGGCTGACCTTCTGGGAGCTGTGCCAACATAGGAGCTCAAGGGAGGGCAGATTAGGCACTCAGCAGTGGCGATGGTAGGATCAGCTGCAATGACTGGAAGTCTAAAGACAGAGCTAAGGCAGAACTTCCAACCTCATCTCCATGGTGACACTGTTCATGAGCTCCCTGGGTAATGATAAAAGTGGATAGAGAAGGAAGGTGGCTGAGTGGGCCAGCCTACCCACTTGACCCACCCTCCCTTGAGTATTCACGCCCATCCTGGGATGCGTGGTCACATGCTTTCCCCCACACTTCCTAATCCTCAACTCTCAGTCTATTTCTTCCCATGATTCTGACCACTAGCCGAGCTTCTACTAGCAGAGATGGTCACTTGCTAAACTGCCACTCACAGAGCATGAATCTGCAGAGATCGCCCCCGTGACCCTTCTTCCTTTCGCAGAGACAGGTGATATGAACTGATTTCTAACTTAGGAGACTCCGAATGGTTCTGCTACACTTCTGGGAAACTTTGCAGCTTATCTGTAGTTTATGGACACTGGTCCTCGAATGCTACAAGCAGGTCCATTTCTATTCCAGCAGCCTTCTATCTGGCAGGCAGGCATTGCACAAATATTTAGCATTAAGTGAATGGATATGGCTCTTGGTCATAACGCTGTTGAGACCTTGTGAGGGACATCAAATATCGGACAAATCCCTGCATCTGCTCAGCATCTGAGATCACACAACACAGCAACACCAGGGGTCACTCTGCTAAGTATGTGCCCAGCATCTTTTAGATACCCAGTTACTATAGTAACTATTAAGAAATGTGTGTGTGTGTGTGTGTGTGTGTGTGTGTGTGCCTGCCTATATGCAGAAGCCCGAGGATGTCAGATCCCCTGGATCTTGAGGTACAGACAGTTGTGAGCTGCCATGTGGGTGCTAGGAACCAAACCCAGGTCCTCTGCAGGAGCAGCAAGTGCTGTTAACCACTGAGTACCTCTCCAGCTCTTACAGTAACCTCTAAAACACCAACTGCTGGGCTATATTAATTTCAAAGAGCATAACATCAATTGTGTGACATTAAAATGTATTTCTTGTCTTGGGTGAACATATATATGTTTCTGGGCCTGGAGAGTTATAGCTATTGCCATAGAAATGCTCAACATAAGCAAAGAATTGTCTTGTTTGTTTACTTTCATTTTCTGTGCCTTGGTGGGTGAGAGTTTTAGATCCCCTGGACCTGGAGTAACAGAGAGTTGTGAGCTGCCATGTGGGTGCTGGGAATTGAACCTGTGGCCTCTGGGAAAACATCCAGTACTCTTTTCTGCTGAGCCCTCTCTGTAGTCCCAATGTCTTGTTTCTTAGTAATTATAGATCTAGATTGCTGAAGCAGTCTGTTCTTAAGCTCTGGGTGACTAAGCCCATTCCAGCACTGGACTTTTTCTATACTCTTAAGCTTTCCTTGGTGTTTGGCACATGAATGAGCTTTATAAATAATTGCTCTGAGAATGAAGGAGCTGTTTATCAAGAGCACGTCAAACACCAGGAACTTGCTGAGACGCCTCAAGTTGCTGAGCAGAGGGAGTAGCATGTACTTAGAAAGCACTGGGCTAGGGCCAGGACAGCTAAGTTCTTGCTTTGGCTTTGCCTGCCTACGTGACCTTGGATAAGGCCTGCAGTTTTTCATGGTCCTTGATTTTCTGGTCCGAGGATATTTGGGAGTTGAACGGCAGCCATGGGAGGCACTTGGAGCCCTGAGGTGTTTAATTTAGACTATATAGTGTTCTAAACAAACAAACAAAACAAGCAAAGCAAAAGCCCCAAACAACAACAAAACCCAGTATTTGGAGATGGGGATACAACGCATTTGACAATCCTTTCCTGGCATGCACAAAGCCCTGGATTGGATCCCCTGCAGCACATAAACTGGGTTCGGCCATGCTTGACTGTTATTTCAGTACTTGGGATGCAGGACCAAGAGGGTCAGAAGTTCAAAGTCACTGCTGGCTAGAAATCGAGTTTAAGACTATTATGTGGGACCCTGCCTCATATCATCTAACAAATGAACAACCAAACCAAACCAAACCAAACCAAACCAAACCAAACCAAACCAAACCAAACCAAAACACTCCTACCGTTGAATGCATCTGGAGACACACTTTCTGGCTTGCTAGAGTCTTCACCGATTCCTAACATCTTTGGATCTTTGCAGTCCTAATCTGGTCCCTGGAGTCACTTGACTTTATAACCTCGGAATGCATTATATAATCTGCACCTTTATGATACTCTTCAGCACTGACATTACCCGCAGTCAAGCCACTGGGGTAGATGAGGGCAGGAACTGGAGTCTGTTTTATTATTGCTGGATATACAGTTGGTGAATGGGGGTCTGGAACGCAGTGGGTGCTCGACTAATGAAGGAATAAATAAATAAATAAATAAATAAATGAATGAAAGTGAGACAATCCCTCCAAAGCAGACCTTTGGGGTACATGCCAGGGGACTCCTCTCTAAATTAGGAAAGCTATTGTACTTTTTTGCCTTTGAGGTTGAATAGGAACATCTCTTATCTTCTCCAGCCCCTTAAGGTCCCTAATGGACTATTGCTAAGGGGAAATAACGTCTGTGTAAAAGCTGCCATCTTCAACAGATACTTTGTCTCAACACTAACTACTAGAGAGCAAGAACGGCTAAGACGGTAGGTGCTTTTAGGGGTCCTCAGCAGAGTGTGTGCCCAGTTTCCTTGGCAAGTTAATATCAGCTACTGCAGGATTCCGCTGGAGAATTTCCGGGAAGCTTCCTACTGGCGTTAATTTTTTTTCTCTCTTTCTTTCTGAGAACACAGACCTACTGAATTGCTGTTAAACCCTAATAAAACATTTTTTTTTTCTTTCCTGGATGCTGTTAAACTTTAACATTCTATTAGGCTACAAGTCAGCAGAATATCTCCTGCAGGTCTCTCTCCTCCACACCAGTGAGTCCCCCAGGGCATCTGCTCTGGGAGTGGAGGTAACAAGACTTTGCTTACTTTACAATCACCTTGGGAGGAGTTTCTAAAGTTGCGCTTGAGTCCTTTAGAAACAGCGCTGAGCAACACCAGACTGTCTTAGACAAGTGAAGAAGGCCAGGCAAAGGCTGACTTGAAGTGACTGACTACATTTTCAAAATTAACTAGAAATTAATGCTGAATTAATCAGTTTTTAGGTCATCGTCTTCGATTTTTCTGGCTCCACTTATTTGCTTTGCAAACCTTCATTTTGTAGATGACAAGTCCAGGAAGGAAAAAGCCATGTTCAAACTCCATGTGGAGAGGAAAAAGCCAAGATTTCTTCCTCGTCTTTTGGAGTTTAACTGCCTGTTTTCAGATGTGGCAGTGTAAACCTATCATCTTATCACTCAGAAGATGGAGACAGGAGGATTACGAGTTCCAGGCTAGCCTGGGCTACCCAGACACCCTGCCAAAGAAGAGAGAGGGAAGGAAGAGAAGGAGGAGGGAGAGAGGATAGTAGGAAGGAAGGAAGGGAGGGAGGGAGGGAGGAAGGAAGGAAGGAAGGAAGGAAGGAAGGAAGGAAGGAAGGAAGGAAGGAAGGAAGGAAGGAAACAATGTTGACCATGGCCTGGAGGCTGAGGCCTGGGTCTAAACATCACCCCTCTTGTTAGAGTTCCATGTCCATTTATAATGGACATAGGGCATGTCGTAGATCTCTGTACCCCCAGAGCGAGCAGTGGTCCTGTCTGAGAGCGTTCCATGGAGACTGGCCTCTCTCCTGGGCACATGCAGAAGAGGCCTCGGTTTCCCTGTTCTAGTGTTTCACTGAAAACATCCCATCCCAAGTTTCTGCTTCTCGTTTCACTTGTGTTTGTGGACAAAGGAGCCAGGTGCGTTTGCTCTGCCCTGGTTCCGCCCTGGCTCTGCCCTGGCTCTGCCCTCGCTCTGCTCTGGCTGCCCATCAGAGTACATAGCTGGGGGAGTCCGGGAAAGGTAAACAAGTGGAAGGGTCTGGGCCTGGGAGGCAAGCAGTTTTGCCTCTGCAAATTAGGCTGAGCTAGCACAGGACCGTGTCCCCCATAAAGGGTGAGTCTGGACTGTGAACTGTTAAACAGCCAAGTGAAGCTTATTTCTGCAACACTGACTTGCGATACATATTGATTATCTCATCAGCCGATTGAAAATAAATATGTGAAAATTCCTTTTAACAGAGGAAGGGGGTGTCGTAAGCTTCTGATTTGAAAAAAAGTGGGTCCTGGAAAAGGTTATCACAGGATGACCTTGAGGGCGATGGAAGAACTGGAGGCTGGTTTATAGAATCAATCCTCTATCAGTTTAAACAGGAATAGCCTGCTTCGAGGCAGAGTTGGAGCACAATGACATCACTCTGAATTTTTGTATGTGGGGAACTTACAGTTTAGACATCTTCATTGTCTCTAAATAATGCCAATAAATAATGTCACTCGAATCTAATTGTACTTGCAAGTGTGTTTGTTTTGGGTTCTTTCTTGTCACTGGGAGGACGGCAACTTTCTGCCCTGTAATGAGTTAGCCTCAGCTTGGGGCTGACTGAGAAGTTTCATGATGAATGAGGAAATCATGAGCACGGCATGAATCTCAAGCCGGAACTAAAACAAACGGGCATAGGAGGCCTGTGATGAGGTTATGCTTTCTGTAGTTTTCGCACCTATCAAAACGACCCATATATCCATCCCTGTGGCTAGGGCTTTATAACGCTTGTTAGAAAGACAGAACACTCCCCTAAGCCTGCCTCGCCTGCCTCCACTCTCTGAAGATGAATATATCCGACTTTTGCAAATGATTATTGAGTCCTACCCCTCCAGCCTTGAGCGGGCTGAATCAGACCTGGTTTTGCCACAGTTCCCTAGCCCACCTAGGGTGGAGTCTTCCCACCTAGGTAAAGTCTATTGTCCTGCCATGGCTGCAGCGTCCTGCAAGAAGCCACTACCTGCTGAGCAGCTGAGCTTATTTTCCAGAAGAGAACCCGGCAAAGTGGGGTATGGGTTTCCCCCTTTAAAAATTCAGACTCAAAGTTGAGCCTTGATCAGAGAACTTTGTCTTGGCGAGTTATTTCTCTCACCGTCCTTCCCATCCATCCCCAGCTTTCCTTTCAGGAACCCAGGAACCTGTGGGCCACTGGCGGCTACAATTATCTTACTCTTTGCATCTTTCCGTGGATGAGATGTAGTTTAGACATTAAGCGCTCTCTCTGTCTTCAGTGTAGCAGAGTTGGGAGGTGCCCATTAAGAGGCAGACCCTAGTGAATAGTTATAAAGGCCAGTGCCCTGGGAAGGACTAGCTATAGCTCGAGTAGGACTTGTAATCCATGACAGAGGGTTGTTGACAAAGACTGAATCAGCTTCTGTCTCACTGTGTGATTGCTTCTGTCCTGCCATGATTCCATTCATTAAAATGTGATAAACAAGGCAAGCCCCTTGCTACAGCGATTACCATGCTGCTTAGACTCTAAAGCTGTGAGCTGTAAAAAAACATGTTCCCCCCAAACGGTGTGGCTTTTGATACTTAGTTACAACAATGGGAAGTGTATTAATGGAACGACATATATTTAAATCTCATGTTTTTACCACTCCTCCTTGAATTTATGCCTTTGAGTCTTATTATCTCTGATTTCTCACCTCGGAACTACTCCACCCACGTTCCCAGGACTCTGTTTGACTACTCTGTAACCCCATGCAGGCTACATACTTTCAGTTGTATAGATGCATAGGATCCCATTTAATGATCATTTCGAAGCTATTGGCAACCTAACTATGTGCCTTATTCGGATTGATTTTCTTGTGTGTATGTGTGTGTGTGTGTGTGCTGTGATGCAAGTACCCTTAGTGAGTGTGTGGAAGTCAGAAAACAACTTTATGGCGTTGACTCTCTCCCCCCATCTTTCTATGGATTCCAGTGATGGATCTCAGGTCATCAGGCTTGAGTGACAAGCACCTTTACCCACTAAGCCACCTCAGTAGCCCCTGTTTTCATTTTAAAGTACCACTTGGTTAAATCTTTAGCTCCTTGTCCTGGGCATTTATTAAGCTGACATGACCCAGTAATATCTTTAGCTCCCAGGGTTAAGACCCAGATTTACTATGAGTCACATAAAAAGCTCCCAGAGTCCCCTGCTCTGGCTACAATGTACTGGCCTAACTCTTTACGTAGGGGCCTTTCCTTCTCTTAACCCTCAGGCAGGCTATTTGCTAGGTCTAATCCAGATAGATTTCTATTGCTCTGTCGATCAGAGCCCAGGGCTTAGGACCTGGAGTGACTCCTTGGTAGAGAGGGAGGGCATTTCTGGGAAACAGCTCGGTAAGCTCTACAGCTATGTTGCTCTGGCCTCCATCCCACCCCACGTTCGGGGCAAGCTTCTGTTGATGCCAACCCCATTTTGTCCATGTGTGTGTTTCTTTGTTTATATGTTTTTAGTAATACATTGCAGCTTTTCTGCTGGAGACCCACTACCGGAAATTCAGGAAACCACACAGGCCAAGAAACAAGAGGACACTCGAGGTACTATTTGGAGAACACATGTAAGATATTAGAAACCACAGCATCCCACACCTGTAGCAACATCAGCCACAGATGTCTGTGCACGCTCAAACCCATTTTAGACTCAAATGCATGTTGGTTCTAAGAAACAAAGCCAGGTTGACTGTGTGCAGGGCTGACTGTGTGCGGGCTCTCACAGCAGATGACAGACCTGGCAAAGCCATGTGCATCACAACTGGGCTACATCTGGAGCAAAGAGAAGTCTTCATCCTTAAGGGTTACCCTAACCCAAGCCAAGGTCATCAACTGACTTTCTGGCCAGAGCAGTGCTTGGTCCAGGAGAGTCTGCTTGCTCATTCAAAATGAACAGAAAGCCCAAATGAGCCATAGGACTTGTGCAGGCAAACAGCAGCCCACCCCTACTCCCTCCTACCTCCCACTCCCCCATCCCTTCTCCCCCATCTTCTTACTCATTACTGACTGAGAATGGCACCTATTGCCTCTGAATCAATTCCATGAGAAACAAGTTTTAATTCTATTAGCTTTAACTCCCTCCCATTGGGCATCTGTTAAAAGTGGACCCAGGCCTCAGGAGGGAAGCCAGAGTTTGGTCAGGCAACAGGAAACTTTCCATTGACGGGTCTGAGTGCCTTATCAACAGTTTTTTATCTTTATTAGCTTCCTATTTAAGCCCCAGCCATAAACACCACAACCATGAACAGTTTCACTGTTCAGAATATATGAACGTTCTCAAAATTGATGGCTATCTACAATTTTGGGCCAGATCCAAGGCCGTAAACTCCTGTGTGTTATGAGAACCAGAAGAGGCAGGGAGGCTGCGCACGGCGGAGTGTTGCATAGCACCTCAGGAAGAATTATAGTTGGGGACTTTTTCCCTCCCGCTTTTATTTTGCATCGATTTCCAGGGTCTTTCTGTTGAAGTTGCCTATGAGACAGGGACATGGACAATGCTTGCTTGGTGAGAGAGACACTAAAAGCTGGCCTATTCATTTTGGTCCTGGAGGGTCTCACACTGCCAGGGCTGTGGGACAATTAGCTTCTGAAATGGCATGTTCTCCATTCTGTTCATAGGGCTTGAGAGGCCCACATATCTTCTTTGAAATGCACAAAGTGATAAATAAATCAAGATGACTTTTGCCCACGAGGTTAAGGGGGAGCCTCTTCAATTACCCTGTCTATAGGGTTATATACTGCTCGGTAACAGTTCACCCTCACACTGAACTTAAGACAACAAACATTCATTATCATGCAGTTTCTATGGGGCAAACGTTCAGGAGTGATCCATCGGGATGGCTAGGCTTCAGGCGCTGGCCAAGGGCACGTTCTTCTAAGATAACTCCCATGCCTGCTGTCAAGAGCTTGCAGTTTCTTGGCACGTGGGCACGATCCCTTACCTTCCTCAGTGTGTATGACATAAAGACTGTCCTCTTCCAAAGCGAGTGAGCTAAAAGAAAGCAAGCAGAAGTCACTGGGTCTTTTATAACCTCATCTTGGGAGTCGCATATCACTATTTCTATAATATCCTAATTATTTATAGAATTCAGCCGTATACCACAGTGAACAACATGAAGGCCAGGAAGAGTGACTCACCAGGAGCAATCTAAGGTAGGTGACCACAGATCAGAACAATACTGACGGTGACGATGAACTGAAAGTGGTTATGAAGTGCGGCTTTGAGATCTGCATGGGTTTGAATATTTCCTTATGTCCCCTCCACACAGGTTGGTGCCTATTATCTGTCTGAGATCACGTGACAGGCTCTGAGTGTAGAATTGGCATGAAATACCTGCTCTTCTGGAGAGTGGCGAGCACAGGCCTGGCGTGTACCACCTAGTGTCTGAGCCTGTGTTTCTTGCACTAGGAAAATAATATAGCTACTTCATGGGCTTCTTGTAGCTGCAAACCAAAAAGCCACATGACAGAATATAAGTACCCAGACAAAGGTAAGCATTTTTAAATAAATTATGCTTGCTTTCACTGTTGATGTCAGCTTGAAAGATAAGCATAGTGTGTGGGCTTTGAATCCTGACCCCCACCTAACCCAACATTTAGATGTTGGTCAGTTTCAGGGTGACTTATGCGATGGTTTGGGCCACCAGTAAGTGCTCAGCTTCTTCTCATTGTTCTTCTCCCCTCCGGGTCGTAAGATAGTTGCAGCAATTGGAGCATATGTCCTCACATGCATCACTACAGCCAAAGACTAAGTTATCTGTGTGTGTGTGCATATGTATGTATGTGTGTATGTGTGTGTCTATGTATATGTATGTATGTGTGTCTGTGTATATGTATGTGTGTGTCTGTGTATATGTATGTATGTATGTGTATCTGTGTATTTGTCTGTGTATGGCTGTGTATTTGTGTGTATGGGTGTGTGTGTGGCTGTGTGTATGTATAGGTGTATATGTGTGTGTATGTATATGTGTATGGTGTGTGTGTGTGTGTATGTGTGTGTGTGTGTGTTGGATACTTTCAATGAGAATGGCAACCCAGCAATATATTACATGGCATGAGGGTGAAAAATTTGTATGTGTGAAAAACCTCTTTTCTCTGTCTGTCACTTAGGGGACAGTTTGGCCAGATATAGAATTCTAGATTGGAATGAATGTTTGCCATAATGCTGCAAAGCTGTTGCTCTATTGTGCTCTCATTTCTAGTGACTTTTTTAGAAGTAATGTAATTATGATTTATGGTTTTGGTATGGTAGATAAGATGTCTTCTTAGAAGTGTTTTTGAGGTTTGATGTATTCAAGAGTTCCTGCAATTTTATGATGTTGTGTTGGGTAAGCCCCTCCTCATTCCTAGTGCTGGGCACTTAATTTGTTTATATAGGCTAGGAATACTTCCCAGGAAATCAGTAAATTCTGGGGCATTTTTGTATTGTTTCTTTGAAAAACAAATTATACTCTGTGTGTTCCTCCTAGAATTCAGTCAATCACTGTATCTCTTGTATTGATCTTCAAGCTTTTATTTTTCGCTTTCTATTTTTATTTGTTGTTTCCTTAAATATTTCTCAATTTCACTTTTCCTCTCTCACTGAACTCATTTCCAGTTCATACTTTTAATTTCTAAAGTTTCTTTCTTTTCTTTATAAAGCTTCTTTGGGGGAGGGGGGTTCCTTTCTTAATTTGTGAAAAATATACCTTTCTTCATCTCTCCAAAGATTTGACTATTTTGTGTTGTATTTAACTTTTTTTGTTTCCCCCAGATTCTTATTTTTCCATATGCACTTTTGTCTTTTGTTAATGTTTTTTTTTTCTTAAAATATCTGCTGGCTCTACATTTTCTCATATTAAAGTAAAATATGTACTGTTTCTAGTTCACTCACTACCTGTCAATCATTCAAAGAAAGGAATGACCTAAGGCTCCCGTTATACGTCATATCCAGATGAAATTGAGAGCAATCATTGCCAATATTTATTAAGCATGTATTCTTTGATTTAATGCCGATAACTGTAATACAGGCTACAGCAGAGGAAACTGAGGCTTACAGTGTTACATAACTTATCCAGGACCATAGAGCCATATCCAGGCTATCTATATATCCAGGACCATATAGCCAGCATGTAGTGAATGTGAGTTATCAGTTATAAAGCTGTACTGCCTCCTAGTAGATGAACTTGTACTTAGCATTGGCCATAATTTATTCTTTCTGTCTCTCACTCTATATTCTCGGTTCCAGAAGAAATAATTTAGAGGTAATTCGTAACGAGGTAGGAACTGACAGGGGGGGGGATGTAGGTACTTCCCTAAACACCACGTAACAGAATTAAAAAAATTAGTATTCAATTATTTTACATGCATGGGTGCTTTCCAGGGAAGTACGTCTGTGCTGCATGTCCTTGCAGAGCCTGCAGAATCCAGAAAGCTTCAGATCCCCTGGAACTGGAGTTACAGAAGGCTGGGAGCTGCCACATAGGTGCTGGGAGTTGAACCAGGGTCCTATGGAAGAACACGGATCCATCTCTCTAGCCCCAATACTTAACTAGAATTTTAAAAGGGACTGTGTTGATTCAAATGAGCTGTGGAATCCACAAAGTTAACACTCCTTCATCTGATGCTGTGCTGTGCGGCAACAGTGTTACCTTGATCGCTGTCCCTTGGGAGCTTAAATTTCAGTTGAGAGATGATTGTTCACTGGATGCTCATGTAGTGTGGTTCTTCTCAGTCCCCCTGGGCTTCACAGGTTAATAGTGTGCCTCCCAGCCTATTAGTACTATTGGGGAGTAGTAAGGCTTTGGGGAGGTGGGGTCATTGGGGTGAACCCTTGAAGGGGATTATGGGAACAGAACCCCTGCCTAATTTTCTTTACTCCCAACTACCATGAGGTGAGCATTTTCTTCAGTGTGAGGCTCTGTTATGACATACTGCTTTGCTACAGGGCACAGCAACACAGAGACCAAATACACTCTCTATCTTCTTTCTAACTTATCTTGGTACTTGATGAGAGTAACATGCAGAAAGATAATTATCATGTGCTATAGTTTACTCTTGGAGATATTAACTCCTTAAAGGTGTGGCAACCTGAAATCACAACTTGACCTTGTAGGTACACTAAGATTTCAGAGGGAGGTTTGGGCTCAGAGAAGGAAGCTGTATTTATAAAGGGGAGCAGAACCCATAGGATGGGTTGGGGCTGTGTGCCAATGGAATATAGGCAAGGGAAACAAGGAGTAAGGGCGGGGCCCTAAGAGTGAGGACAGTACCTGTCACTAGAAGAGGAGAGCTGGCCTTCACTGTTAGGTCTTGGAGCAAGGGCAAGGACGGTCCAGGACTAGGTAAACAGCCACAGCAGTTCCCTCCAACAGTCTGCAAGGCTCCAGGAAGAGGGGGCTTCGTTCTCGATTTCAGAGAGCTGCTCTGATTTCTCTCCAAGTGCTTTAAAATGAAAGTGTTTGCTTTTGACACATTAAAAATATATAGATACAATATAAATATGTATTATATAATAATCAATATTTATATAAATAACATAAATCAATGCATGAAGGATTATCAACTTTAAAGTGAGTCATTTTTTTCTCTTGAGCAGAATTCCTCATTTTTAAAGAGCAACAAAACAGCTGTCAGAACTGGGAGAGTCAGAGCTAAACTAGGAGCCACCAGGTCTACTTTTATTCAAAACACATATCAAATCCTATTTCAACTTATCTTTGGCTTGCACACCTTCCCCCCCAGATTATAACTGTCTCCTCTGGGCTTTCTCCTTCTAGACGATTGCCTCTGAAAGAAGCCAAGAGTTCCCTGCTCCAGTCGGGCACACATTAGTTGATAGAATCCCCTGGACCTCTATGACTAGAAGAAATGTGGCCCTATATTAAGTCCCAAATGCAGTGAGGCCTGAAAAAAGACTATAAAACTCTATAAAGGCTTAGAAGGTATGTGGAGTCTACAACCCAGACACGCTCTCGTGCACGCCTTGCCTTTCAGGGATGTTGAAGTGCAGTCTGAGTAATTTACCACATTAGGACAGATACATTTCTCACACACAACAGGCTTGCCTGATCCAGACTGGTTCCCTTTGAAGACAAAGACTGGCAGAGGAGGGTGGACCCACGAGATCTTCAACTTTCCTGGGTTCCTGGGCCTAGCTAGCGGGGGACAAAGGACACTAGTCCCCTCCACACGCGTGCTAGAGCCTCGCGAGCTGCCCGGCATTCATTTTCCACTCGGCTGCTTGGCTGAAGAGCTGCTTGGCTGGCTGGGGTGTAAACCCAACCTGACGTGGGCTCATTAATTTGGCAGCGACTGGAAAGCTGGGCCATAGCGACACAGCCGGGAGGCCTTTGTGGGCCCGGGGTCAGGTCAGAGGGCAACCGAAACATGGCTGAACCCTGCACGCGGCTTCTCCTGGGGCTGGAGCCGCGACCTCCTACCGCATCGCCCCAGCGCGTCTTCCGGAACCCGGGAACCCGTGGCCTCGCCAGGTACCTCCTCCTCACCCGGTGCTTAGCCTTAGCTCTGCTTCCGAGGTGAAGCCTCTGGGATGGAGCGTGGATGTGAGGATGCGCACATTCAGGACGCGGTGACCACAGGTGTGCGCCTCTCTCGGTGCCCTCTGGGACTCTGGGGCGGCTTCTTGGGATGCAGAGCGTCATCCCTGGATCTGGGTTACCTTGGGTTTTGAAGTCTATTGCAGGGTCTCTCACACATGCCTGCATCTAGATAGCCGGCAGCAGACTGAGAGCTAGAGGCCTGTTCAGTGTTTTAGAAGCGGTTCTAGCATAGATTAATTTTTAGCAATTTTCGCAAAAACAAGCGGCCTCCTTCTGAGCCTTTAGGTGACTCTTGTGACATTTAGCAGCAAAGAAAACTATTTCCTCCTCCATTCAGAGCTAACCACGTGTAATTAGCCCAGAAGTCTGTTGTATTTTGGGTAACTGTTTGCGATATCCCATCTGTTTTCATCTTGAGGTTCAAACGAGTCTGTGTTTACCCTTCTGCTGGGGAAATTGGTTTACATGCGCGGCAATTTCGGTGGACACTGAGGTATTCCCTTGAACTAATGCTGCGGTCCGACAGGCTTTGTACTGCTAATGACCCTCCATTACATCTGTCAGGAGACATTTATACAGCTTCACGGTGGGTCTCTTAAAGGAAATAAAGACCTTAGGTTTATCATAACTATTTGTAAACCAATTGGTCTTCGACGATGGCCAGAGAGCAGTAGGATCACAGGGGGCAAAGTCCCCACGGACCAGTCATCTCTAAGGCTGACTGGGTGAGGAACCCCAGGAACTCTGGCCTTCAGCCGGACTGACTTGGCCTTTGTGCCCCCTCCCTCTTCCCTCTGTACCATGAACTATCCTGGTGCTGTGGTCTGGCTCCTCAAGTGACAGATCAAGAAAACTCAGGTCCCACGTGCTGCTGACCTGGTGTATTTCAAAGACTAAGCATAGCCCCAGAGCTTAGGTAGTTCAGTAGCCATCCTGTGATCTCTAGACTGCAGGAAATCCATCACTCGCCCAAGAGGCATGCTCCCAGACTGAGGCCACAGAAAACGGCCAGGTCCAAGAACCTGCCCTGTGGAAGTGTGGGTGAAAGGTGTTGTCTTTTTGTTTCAGAGTGGGCAGACAGGGGGATGGCTGCACAGGAGGCTTCTTGCACCCCTGGGCGGTCCTCCTGATTGTGTAATCTGAGAAATTGCTCCCAAATCATGTTGGATGGCCTGGCTAAGAGGCCTACAATCAGCTCCTGGCAAGTGTGCAAATGTTGATTATGCGGGTTTTACCTTTTCCACCCCTGGGTGACAAGGCTGGCTTGTCTCCCAACGTCTGTACAGTTCATTGTCTCTGGATCCTGGTAGAAATGAGCCATTCTTTCTGACAGCTTGATCCTTCCTTCTTACTCTCAAGCTGAAGAGGAGGGGAACAAAACCTGAATGAGTAACTCATGGTACCAAAAGGCCCAGGGCTGCCTGGATGAAAAGTCAGAAATCTGGAGAGGTGGCTCAGTGCATAAAGGAGCTCTCTGCTCAAACCAGGTAACCAGGCTCCAGCCCAGGGACCCAGGTGGAAGGAGAGAAGGCTGAGAAAAAGCTGTCATCTGCTTCCCATGTGGGCGCCACATACAACAAGTGTTTTAAATATTAGTTAAAATTTTAAATATAGTGCAAGGTACCCTCCAGTGAGACCCCTCACAGCTGAGAGACTCATTCACGTAGCACTGAATACCCAACAGTGAAGATGTGTGCACTGGTCCACCGGACTCTCTCATGTGCTTGGAGCAAAAGGGCTCAGGACAGTTGTTGCAGTAGGCAGGACCTCCGTGCTATTACCATGGGAGCAAGTGAGGAAGCTTCAGAAGTGAAGAGAGGCACAGCTCTAATAGGTGGTTTTCAGGCCCTGAATGAGAGGAGCAAGACGGGAGATTGGAAAGCCAGGGGGACCCAGATTGGCCCTTGCTCCTCCACGCGTGCCCCCCCCCCTCCGCTGCTCCTGCAGTGAGCAACAGAATACACTCGAGCTTACCGTGTGTTGTTGGGGAGCCCGTTTTCTGGCTGTAGACCCAGTTCCCTGACTTGCTCTTTGTGTCAACACGATATACACATGCAATCTCTGGTAGGGATATTCACTGGATTATGAGCTAAAGTGTCGCTCGCCCCCTTTAGAACTTTGACAATTGTTCTAGACAGACAGCCCCCAAAAGGACGGCTTCCGCCACAGGATGAATCTAACGGGCTTAATTGCCTGTGAGTAATTTACAGGGAGTGTTTGAAAATTGGTATGTGATTAGGAATAACTACCGCAGAGCACTGGCTGCATTTCTGGTCAATTCTGAGAGTGTTTTTATCCAGTCAGCGTTTGAAAGGAAATAATTCTTAGTAATTTTTAATGCTGTCCTGAAAGCAGTTTGACTGAGTTGCAAACAAATTGGGAAACATTTTCTGTTTTAATTCACACACATATACTCACTACCCCCTACACACTCACACACACATATATACACTCCCCCCACTTATACACATATATACTTCTCACACACACACTCACACACACACTCACACACACTCACACACACTACCCTCTACATGCACACACACATAATCACATACACTAACACACATATACACACCTCTCCCACTTACACACTCTCACACACAATTCCCCTCCACATGCACACACATACTCCCCCCCACTTACACACACACACACACATATTCCTTACACACACACACACATATAGACATACACACATTCCCCCACCTTGCACACATATACACACACTCACACACATATAGACACACACACATTCCCCCACCTTGCACACACACACACAAATAGACACAATCCCCCCATTTGCACACATATCCACACACTCATACACACACACGTATAAACACACATTCCCCCACTTGCACACACACACACATACACACACACACATATACACACACACATACACACACACACACACACACACACACTTTCTCACTTAACCATGAGACCACATATTAAGAGAATGCAGTGTCCTATAAATGCTCACACTCTTGTCAGCTCTAGAGGTGGCAAATGCTTGATCTCTGAACATGTTTTCATAGCACATTGCTCTGGGAGGGGTCTCTATCCCTCAGTAATGTGGACTATGTAAGACAACTCAAATGGCCTGTTTGTTTCATCACCTCAAATCCAGCTAGTTCAAGTCCAATTGATTTGAGTTCATCTTGTCTTCCCCAAGGCCTATAAGGGTGAACAGCAATAAATACATAGTCCTGTGCTATGAGAGCACCCAAGGCCAAAGACAGAATCGCTGTTGGGGTAGCCTGGATTAACCCAGATACGAAGGCTTGATACATCTGCATTTGCCTCTCGTCCCTCTTCCTCTCCATCTAAGAGTCAAATCCCTCCTTCCCATAAGACACTTGAAGAACAGCACACACATTTAAAACCTCTGCATTCGAGTAGAACTCCAGTTATAGCCCATCCCACTGCTTCCATGGGGTACTTGGAGAGTTTTCATTCAAAAACGAAATAAACAAAATGGCAATTTTTATCAACTTGTTTATTTGTTTGTTTGTTTGTTTTAGAGAGAATCATGTTAGGTAGCTCATGTTAGACTATCTTTGAGCATCTGATCCTTATGTCTCAGCCTCCCAAGTACCAGGATTATAGACATGTGACACCACACCTGGCTTCCCTTAATGACATTCTTAAGCACTTAACTTACATTTCTTCCATGTGTGTATTCACCAGTTGGTTGAAAGTTTTCCAGCACACAGAATACCCGGCCATCCGTTTCTTCCTTCTGGAAGCTTCTTTTATGTGTTTTCCGGAATGACCAAGGAATCTATCTAGGACTGATTTTATGGGCAAGTTGAGTGAGACCTGTAATTGGAGAGGCCAGAGCTCGGCAGGTGGTGGGTGATGCAGACAGGAGATAGATGAATAGAGACTGACCCAGCTTCTAACATGTCTTGGCAGATTCTAGCCTTTTCCTGTACTACACAGTGAGCCCTTGGAGAAGAGAAAGTGATTGTGTGCTCTGATTCAGTGAAAGCATAATTACACACAACAGAGACAGAATATCATAGCGCACACCATGCATGTGCTGACGTTTTTGACTCTTTCTTCCTGCTAGATGTAGAGGTGAACTATAAGGGTTACCATTTATCATTATCACATTTTATATAGAAGTGTTTTAATCCTAAAATATGCCGCACATCTGTGTTCTATGGGCTGGGTTCTAGGGATATAAAATTCATTTTAGATTCTGATTAACTTTCAAGTTGTATTTTAGCTAAGGTAGCTTTACCTTACTTGTAAGCTATGTTTTTTATGTTATTTATTTAGGGTATTTATAAAACACTCCAGTCATTTTAATAGTCACCTGTGGGTGCATGGAAAATGGCCCAGAGAAGTTTCCAAAATATGGCGTCATCCCCCATAGCCAACCATTATAGAAGCAAGAAAAACAAACCCACTAAAAAAACAACCCAGGACATTCTTTAACTAACCTGGGGAGAATAAAACAAGAAGTCATGTCTTTCATCATGCAGGCAGGTTAGCTAACGAGGATCCTCAGGCAGAGCCAGGAATGATGCTCTATGGAGAAGGGTCTCTTCTGGAGCATCCTCTTGCCTCCAGCTCCCCAGCAAGACAGGTTAGAAGGATGAAGGAGGAGATTAATCTCTCTGAAGGAAGTGGAAGGAAGAGAGAGGAGTAGAGTGTGTGTCCCAGGTAATGGAGAGGCTCCAAGTTGTGTGACTAACCCATCAAGAGCCACGTGTTTCAGCTCATGCCCCTTCTTGCTCTGCAAGTGGAAGGGAGAGATATTTTTAAGTTGTTATTGGTAAAGGGCTGTAAGAGAGAGAATAGTCTTTGGTGTTGTGGCATTGCCATCTAGATTTTAAATCCTAGCTGTGACTTTAAGTGATTGAAGTCTTGGGCAAGTTGGTTCTCTTTCCTTGAGTCTGAAGTGTTTTTACCACAAAAGTGTTTCTCTCCCCTGGTGTTTATATGGGTTTGCATGGAAACACCGTCTTCATCAACTGTGACTCAAGCCAAAGAAAAGGCCAAGCAACCCTGAGAAGGACGGATGGCTCAGTGCAGGAACACTCAGATACATGCTTAGTCACTTGCCTAGCGTTAGATCATGGGTAATGGAGCAGGAAAAAAAGGCTAGGAGGGACATAGGTTAGGTTCATCTGGCTTTTGTCAAGCATGTGGGAGCATGGTTTTGATGGGGGGCTCTGAGGCTTTCTTGCTTGCATGGATTTTTTCCCCAGTGACCCATACGAGCTCTCAGGGCTTAGCACCCCCTAACATTACATGATCTGCAACACTACAGTGAAGAATAGATGGATAAGCATCTGCAAAGAATTTGGGTCACTGCTCACTAGCATGAATAACTGACGAGTCAGAAGGGCAGAAGATCCGACTTACATGCCAGATAACCAGAGTCTGCCTTCATCGCTCTGTGACCATGGGAAGTCCCCAAACCTCTATGATAATGATGCTTCCTGCCTCTCTGCCTGGCAGTGGTGGTTGGTTAAATGGGCTGTCTCTGTTACCTAGCACGTATTTGCTTTTTGTTTGTTCTTTGAGATGGGGCCTTGCTATGTGATAGGTTTTTTGAGATGAGGTCTCCTCAATCCTGCATCGTCACTCCTGATTGGCCTTGAACTTGAGATCTTCCTGACTCAGCCACCTTTGTGCTGGGATTAGAGTGTGCACTACCATGGCTGGCCTCAGACATCCTATTGGTATTATTGTTTTTAGAATTTACAGTTTACCCCACAGCTAACCCAAAGGAGAGGAATGGACATTCTGTGAAGTCTTTTTATGGTCTTTGTGTGACTCTTTCCTGGCCACACCTACGTTGTCTTTAAGATCTCTTTGAGATGTGTCTATGGAGGAGAAATGAGCATGGCTTACTGGCCTTCTAGCATGCAGACCATACATACCTCGCTCTTCCATCTTTCCCAGAACTGGTCACCACCTGTACTCCTTTGTGCTTCCTCTTCCTTCTGAGCCCGCCAGCTCCCAGGAGGGCTTTGCCGTGGCTTGCTGTGGCTGCTGTTGGCCTCCGTGGCAGAGAGAGGATCGAATCCATAGATTGTTCCTGGCTTTTAATTTTCATAAATCAAAAGGAAATGAGAAACAGAATTCATGGGGCTGGAGAGATGGATCAATGGTTAGCAACACTTTCATTCCTTGCAGTGGACCCAAGTTCTATTCCCAGTACTCACATGGCTGCTCACAGCAGTCTAAAACTCTATTTCCAGGATATCTGGCACTTGCTGTGGCCTCTTCACATGACAGGCTCACATGTAGATGCTCAAGTGCATCTACATACATGCAGGCAAACACTCCCACATACATATAAAATAAAAAACAAGCAAGCAAGCAAGCAAGAAGAAAATCAGAGTATAAACCATTAAGTTTTTAATTAATCAAATAATGTAGTTCTTATTGAATCCACAGAGCTAGAGCTCAATCACTACCGTTTTAAGAGACAGGAAATAAGTATTTTTCCAAAACGTTGCAGAGAGGAGTACCCTTGGACACACCCCTTTCATCAGTCCCTGACTCAGACAAAGGCCATGGCACCCCCCACAGCTGGGCAGAGCAGAGAGAGCGGGCAAACTGCTTCAAGCTAAGCCCCAGATCCCCAGATTGCAAGGCCTTTAATTTATACCTCTCTGTAGCTTTGCTATTGACATTTATTAGCCGAGAGTGTGGCTGCCAACACCAGTTTGGAGTAGATTGTGGTAAAACCAGATTTCCTCTTTACACGTTCTAATCAGTGCGGAAGGACTGTTTTTATTGAAACCGTATCTCAGCTCGAGCCTCCCCATACACGCAGACACACATGTACAGAGTTTAAATTGTATTTATGGTTGGTAAATGTTCTAATTATGGGGCTGCGTGTGTTCAGAGAGGAAAATTAAATCAGCAAGCATAGGAGGTCATGCCGCCCTTCCGCTCTGGCTTGGGCTCCTTATGGTTTTAGGCTTTGAGAAATCAATGCCGTGAAATGGCGGGTGACAGGCCAGGCAGACATTTGTCTCCTGGCTGATTTACAATGTTATCTGCAGATTGTTTTTCTTTTTCTTTTTCCTTCTTGGTGAGGTGAATTTTGATTTTTTTTTTTTCTGCCTGCTTCTCTTAACACATCGCAGCAATTACCAACAAGCATCTCTTCTGGACAATGTCCCAGGCCTTGCTTCCCATATTTGAACACATAAACTACAGCATGGGGATAAGGATGGATGTAGTGGACACTGGGTTCCGTGCTCAGCATCATCCTATCCTGTTGCCATGATGATGACGAGTAGACTCCCCAGCCACTGGAGGTGCCTGCCCTTCTCTAGGACTTCCCTGAACAGATGTTCTGATGTCCTTTCCAGTGTCACTAAAGAATGAGTCTTAGTGTCAGGGAGGGGGCGGGGTGCCCCAGTCAGGAAAGCACTTGTTTGTGACAAACAAATGTGGGGTGTAGTGCACACCTTCACAGTCACAGCACAAGGGGGGAGGGCAGGATCACTGCCCCTGGTTGGTCAAACTGGTGAGTTCCAGTAAGGGATCCTGTCTTAAAGGGGGTAGACCAGAGTCCTGAGGATGACACACGAGGTTGTCCTTTGGCTTTTACACACATGCGCATGAACGCACTCTCTCAAGCTCATACACCCATTTAAAAAATAAGAATGAGTTTCAGTTCCAGCAGATGGAGTCAAAAGAGTTTTGAAAATGTCCATGACTGTTCGTATACAGTCAACTCAAGGGGATTATACCTTTCAAAAGTGGGCACAATCCATCCGGGTGTTCCGGGTGTTCCCTACCACAGTGACTTTACAGGCAAAATGCCTCAGGGTGTAGGTCTGAGTTGAAGGATTCCTGAGGAGAGCTTTCACCCACTCTCTCAAGTTATTCAGCTTATTTATGAATAGATGGAGTAGCCGTCCATGCGGATGGTGCACCGTAGACCGCGCGCTCTCCTCTGACTGATCTCTCTGCTGACAGTTGAGAGTAGGGGCAACTGTGGCAATCCAGTGGGTGCCTTGCGTTGGATCCAGATGCTGAGTTGACTAATGTTGGACACAGCCCTGACAGCAGCCAGGCCATGTGAAGCAGCCGTGGTGGCTGTGGCATCAGAGATTATCCACATGTATATTGAGGCTACGCAGGTGCCAGGACTGCATCCGCTCATAATTCCTGTAGGATGCAATCTTCCAAGCAGAGAACAGGCTTGCTATTTTTCCACGTTTGCTAAGCAAGAGGCTGTTTTCCTAAATCAGGATTTCCACACTAAGAAAGGCAACCCAGGAAGTGCCAGGAGAAAAACAGTGTTAGGACCTGACTAGTTATGGCTGCAAAGAACATAGAAAAGAGTAGAATGCTAAACCATCATTCTTCTGCAAGGCTTTCTTCGATGGTCCAAAATACAGCCACAATCATTTCCCTTTCTCAGCTTCACTTCACATCTCCATGAAGAAGGTTGATCCATCCCATACAAGATCCAGGGCATAATCCTTGAAGTACTCCATGGACATAAGAAGCCACTGTCTTTAAGGCTATTGTGGGATGGGTAAAGTCGCATGGTTTAGTTAGTGGCAGAGTCTACAGAACCAGAGACTTCGTCATTCACCATCCCTGCCCATCCTATGGGCCAAATATGTCTCTAAGTGTGGACAAGCAGTACCAAAGCTTCCAGATGGGCCTCTGGGGATGGGGTCTTTGTTCTATCATGTCCTCCAGATCAGTCTAATGCTTGAGCAAAATTGAGGAGGCTTAAGCCAGCTCTTCTTGGTTTGAGTTTCGGGCACACAGGGGTCCAGTGGACATAATGATGAAGCTCTAGCAGCCATTTCCAGCCATTTCATAAAACCCTAGAAACCCATGTTCATGTTAGCTTCAGAATGTGTACATCCATTGTGCGCTACTAATGTATGAAAATTGGGAGAAGAAATGATGGATTAATGGTAGTTAGTGTTCTTTTGTTATTTATTGTTTACTAATATGCTATTTTAGACATAAGGACCGCCAAAGGTAGGGACACCCCTGCTCTCAGGATGATTGCAGGCTTTAAATGGGTTATTCTTAACATTATGCCACAAGTGACAAAAAGGATATAAATAATCCTATAATAAAAATAAAGAAATCTTAAATCGATGGGGGAAAAGAAATCTAGCGATGAGGTGATGTGGCCTGAAGGCTTCGTGGCTGAGAGAGAAGTGTGGAGAGAGGAAGGTTGGCTGACAACAGCCTGATCCTCCATCTTCTTGTTCCCATGGAAGCTGAGCACACTTCTGGATTCGGCTCCCACCACCCATCTTCAAGGACCTTCTTCTCTCAGACACAATAGCATCCTGGTCCCAGGAAGCATGCACCGAGCAGCCTCACGGAGGCTCTGCATCCATGTGGAAATCTTTTTAGGAGGCCTTCAGCTTATATTTTTTTGTAGATTTGCCTTTGAAAAAAACAAAAACAAACAATAATGACAAAACAGAGTGTCATGCTGTAGCCCAGGTTAGCCCAGAAATCACAGTGCTCCTACCTCTGATGTTCCACCTTTCATTATTCTAGGTCATTCTCCTAGAAGTCACTTCCCTGGCTCAAATCAGATGACATGTCTACTTGAAAAACATCACTTTCAATCTAAGACTATCACTTTAGAAAATGTATAGGTTTAACTTCAGTTCAACACTTTCCCAGATCTTTGTCGTTAAAAACTAAATGCAAGGGTTTTTTTTTTGTTGTTGTTGTTGTTTTTTATTTCAGTGTAGGTCTCTGCTTATCAAGCCCTTGGCCAGAATCCCTAAGCCTGCAGGGATGGTGAACCTAGCTCTGTGGATTGCTTTAGCTTTGCCACCCATCTGCTTGTGATTTCACGTCCAATGTCTGTGTGTTTCAAGGATGCCCTATATAGATACAACATGATGGATGGACAGGTAGACACAGAAGAACTGTGTGTGCAAGCAGGCTTCTTATGGACAGCTGACGCTTACACTGAGGACGTTAGCGACCATTTTTTCTTTGGGGGAGGGTTTTCTGATTCTAAATGAGCGTGAGCGTTCTAGAGGGTGGTAACCCTGTCCTGTTGAATTATGATGAAAAAACAACTCAGTTGCCTGCAGAGCCAAAAACAAACCTCAGAACTGCTTAACTCATCCGTCAAACAAACTGTATTTTAGGAAATGCAGGACAGAGAAAAATGCACAAAAGAAAAGGAGATTTATTTATTTGTACAAAAGTGGAATGACAGGCGTTTGAGTGGATCCAAATAGAGTTTAGGGAGGAAAAAAAATGTGATTCATTGCCAGCTATTAAATCTTGTTTATCCTTTTTTAAACTAACCAGAAACACATTTTGGAAAAATCCGAGTTAACAGTTGAAGCACTGAGAGCTGCTTTGGCCCTGCCCTGGCTCCCTGCCTACCAAAGGAGGGGAGGGGAAAGGAGGGGAGGGGAGGGGAGGGGAGGGGAGGGGAGGGGAGGGGAGGGGAGGGGAGGGGCGGGAGCTAAATGCGTCAGCAGGTTTCCAGAAGTCTGGAAAGTTGAACGTCCAGTCCTGATCCAATAGCCAGCCAGCCTCTACAAGGAGTCCGTCGGTTTCCTCAGTGAAAGGAATACATTTCATGGCAGCCAGAAGAAAGATGACGCTTACTAGGCTTTGGAGGACACAAGATTTTCCTAAAGACACAGTCACTAAGAGAAGTGTCCCCCAGTCAGCATTATTTCCCTTGGGACCTATTGCTGCCTCCTGATTTGACCAGTGCTGACTCCAGACACAGACATAAGACTGAAATTCTTCAGCACACTTGGCAGGTATCTGAAAACATGGCTGGAATTCCACTTGGTGGTGGAAGAAATCTTTGGGGTGCATATGCTGAGATAGCTCCTGTATACTCCCCTGCCAGGGCCTGCTAGGGAATGGCCTCTTATAGCTGCTTCCACTCTCCACCGCACCTTCTTGGATTAAATGTGTTAGTCTAAAAGGCATTGTTAATGCCTTTAGAATAAGAAGAGATGGACTTAGCCATAGACTATAAGAATTTAGCTGGTTTAAATGATCATAAAATATACCCATTTTGGAGATGGAGGGGGAAGAGTTGGGCAAAAAAAAATGACTTCTCTGGAGCAGAAACTCTCATATCCTCATTATTTTTCAAGCAAGTGACACCAGCCTGAGGAATGGTCTCAGTTGTGACTGCAAATGGGACTCCTCTGAGTTTAAGGACTCCAGGAATGGCCAACTGGACTTATCCAGAGAACTGCTTTTCTGCTTCTCCATCCTGCATGGTGATCTAGGTGGGAGGGACAACTGTGCTGTGGTTTTCCAGCTTTCAGGCCTCCACGTACTCCTTCATAAAGCCAAACTCTTACTTCAGATTCTGCTCTCCCTTCCCCCCAAACCTATGCTCTCTCTCTCTCTCTCTTATTGCCCCACCCCCCCCCCCCGTCTTTCCTTCTCATGTCTCTACCAATACTGTAGATTTCTTGATGGTAACAACTGGGCCTTAGTCAACTCCTTCATTAGCAGGATGCCTACTACATACAGAAGGCCTTGAATGTATAATTAGGCTGGGGCCTCCTACAAACAGACACAGAAGCGTCTGATGTGGTTACAACATGGGCTCCCTGGGCTAGGTGGACATAGGTCCCAAGGGCAGGTCAAGACATATCTCTCCAAATGTCTATTTAAAAATCTAGTACTAGAAAATGCTTTTAAAATACTTTAACTCTAGAGCCAACATCTTAACCTTAATCACAACAGAAGGAAATATTGGACTTTCCACCTGGTGGGGCCTCAGCATCTGCAACTGAGAGTGAGAATCCCTTTGAGATGTTGTCTATGGGATAGCCTCCATGAGAAGAGCGCAAAATGGCCCAAGAGGAATACTTGGAAGAAAACTGTACTGTTTGGTCAGGCTGGCAATTTTCAGAGAGATTAGACAGAAATGCCACAACACATATGATGGTTAGTGTTAACTGCCAACTTGGCAAAATCTAGAATCAACAGGTAGACTTCCAAGCATGCCTTTGAGGGATTATCTTGAGTACATTAAGTGAAGTAGGAAGACTTGCCCACTGTGGGTGGCACCATTCCCTAGGCAGATGATCCTGGACTGTATAAGAATAAGGAAAGTGATCTGAGCACTGGCCCACATGTATGCATTGCTCATTGCTACTGACTATGGATGGTCTGTGTTCACCTCCTTCGAGTTTGTGAGACTGTGTCTTCTCCACCATGATGAACTGTAATCTGGAACCGTGAGATAAATGAAATCCTTTCTCCCTTGAGTTGTTTTTAGCTGAGTATTTTAAAACAGCAACAGGAAAAGCAGTCAAGACAGCACGCACACTTCCCTCCTGGTTGCTGAAAGAAGACCCGAGTCATAATTAGAACCTGAAATGTCCTCCATGGGTTCAGTTGTGGAAAGTCGAGATCGCTCCGAGTAAATGTGTAAGGAGCAGACACAGTCCTGAGTGAATGCATATTTCTTGACACTGATAACCATGCAAGGACCAATGCCTCAGAGCTATGGGAAAATTGCAGAGCATTCTCTGGGCCCTCAGGCTCAGAGGGCTGACAAAGCCTTCCTCTGGTCTGATTGCCAATGTTGGTAGTATATGCAAAAACTAGCAACCACAGATCTCTACTGCCAGACCGTGATAGCCTGAGGCTCTGGGTCATGTGTACTTCATCAGATTGTGCTGCTCCATCAAAGTACATACTCTTTTCCCGACCCCAGCTTTTCAGTACATGTTTCTGTTCTTTCTTCATTCCCTTATCACCCTAGTCAGCTTTTCAGGATCAAGCCTTTCTGGATGTGACATTCATGTTTAAGACTTGTTTTCCAGTTGCTGCTCATTATTTCAGCGAGCTGCCTTTAGGACGTGGGGTCTAGGTGGTGGAAGTAAGTCACAAGATTTCCATCTGCTCTCTGCTTCACGGGCAGCTACTACCTCATGCTACTTACTACCACCGTGGACAGAGCCCCTCAGCCATGCATTCTCTCCTACGAGGATTGAAGTTCTCTGAAACTATGAGCCAAAGTAAGTCCTTCCTTCCTTAGGTTGTTTTCACCAAATATCTTGATTGCAGCAATATAAAGCCCACTAACATAGTGTGAGGCTGGGCCAAGGAAGCTTCGTAGTGGGAGCTGGCTGTTCTCTGGCCTTCACTCAGAATGTGTGAACAAGGCTTAAAAAAAATAAGCATTTTACTAGATGGCATTTTAAAAAAATCTTATTAAAGGGCTGGAAAGATGGCTCAGCAGTTAAGAGCACTGGCTACTCCTCTAGAGGACCTGGATTCAATTCCCAGCACCCAAATTATTTGGAACCACAGTCCCAGGGGATTTGATGCCCCCTCTGGCTTCTGTGAGCACTGAATGCATATGATGCACGGGAGTCTACACTGGCAAAACACCCACACACATAAAACTGTTTTTTGGACTTGTTCTCCCGACTAGCTGACCATGATGAGTGTCCCCAACAAGGACATCAGTGGATGGAATGCACATAGGATCCAGGCTCATGCAGTGTGGTGTCGCTGGGAAATATTAAAAATGAACCAGCACTTTCCTGCGCTTGTGCCATAAACTCTCTGTCCCAGTGGCCTGGCCGGTCATGCACTGGCGGGCAATGGCCAACCTGTTATTATCTTGGGGAGACTCTGTCTCAGAACTCCACAATCTCTCCACCCATCTCGCTAGGTTCCCACTGGTGGGTTGTTACCGCGTCAGCCCCGTGCTTCAAAGCCCCCAAGGCTTTTGTGGTGCACATCAGGCAAACCCACACTTTGCTGCCATACCGCCATACTTTTCTCTCTGGAACCCAGTCGAGTCGTCGAGAGAAGAAAAACACCATACAAACTTAGCTCAGAAACAATGGTAACTCAATCTCTGGATGTAACAACTAAAACCCGATCTTGTAAGCTTTATTAAATCTGATTCCTTTGGTGGCAAATCCTGACAGGTCCACCCTGATACCAGCTACATCTTACCCTTATGCTATCCCCGTTTCTTTTTTTTTTTTTTTTTTTTTTTTGTTATATGTGTGTACATGCTTGCATGTGTGCACTCTTTTTTTTTTTTTTTAAGATTTATTTATTTATTACATGTAAGTACACTGTAGCTGTCTTCAGACACTCCAGAAGAGGGCGCCAGATCTCGTTACGGATGGTTGTGAGCCACCATGTGGTTGCTGGGATTTGAACTCTGGACCTTCGGAAGAGCAGTCGGGTGCTCTTACCCACTGAGCCATCTCACCAGCCTGCTATCCCCGTTTCAAAAGCCTCTAACCCTCTCCTCCTTCTTCTCTTCCTCCGTCCAACCTACTCACCCAGTAATTGGCTCCTGTATTCATATTAGTTTACAAGAAGTCACCTGAGTACATGACTCACTCCTTGTCTGCAATCCCTCCCAGGAGAGCAGAATTAACATCAAAATACAAACAGCACCAGGCCCATCCACAACGCTGTGGAAACAGGCAGACAGAGTGGGCATTGGAGCCTTCCAAGACCGTGCCCATCTAGTCTGACATCCTCCACGACAAGACCTACTCTCTCCCTCCAGAGATTCTGTGATCCCAGCATACCCCAAGGCTGCTCCCTGACTTAGAGCCTCACTTCAGGAGCCCAGCAGTGGGGAACAGCACTGGGATCATTTTGCTCCAAGCTTTGGTTCACACAGGACCAGACTAACAAGAAGTGATGAAGTCAGTGCCCTGAAATTTGGTATCCCGGATTCTCAGAACAGAGGATAACTCTCACGCAAATCTTGGTGCACAGATGTTCAGAGCCTCGCTGTTCCTAACTGAAAGTGGGAAAGGCCGTCAATTAACGACAGATGGATGAAATGCATTTTGTTCTCATGATAGAATATTACGCAGCCATCCACAAGTACTGCTACATGATCAAACATGGATGAGCTTTCAAAATACGGTGTAAGATTTCACGTATATGACACTTCTAAATGGGCAAATTCATAGAAACAGAAGCATGGGAGGAAGCGGCAGTGGCTGCTGATGACATATTCTGGTGAGTGAAGGTTGATTTCTGTAAAACCACCACGTTATGTACTTTAAAAAGGCGGATTGGGGGCTGAGTGTATATCGTCGATGGCAAAGTAGTTGCCTAACATAGCTGATCCCCAGAACTGCCAAAAGTGAAGGAAAGGTGATTCTATGCTGTAGGAAGTGTCTCAATAAAGATGCAATTAGAAAGAACGAGTACTGAAGTCAACTCATGGGAGCAGTAGCCATCTTTCACGGTGGAGCTAACTGGGAACAGTGGAAACTCCAAGAGCTGCCTTCAGGTCGGATGGGCTATTCTTCACCCACATTTCACTCACCACTCCCTCAGTCTCGTGTGGGTTTTAAATTCTGAATATTTGTTTTGGTGCCTAGACTGTGAGTAGGCTTTGAAGCTTGGTTGATCCAGCACTTAACTGCCCTTATTCAAGCCTGTCCTGGTGCAACCCCACCACTGTGTGGTATTCCTGTGGGAGCCAGACATCCCAGATGCTGGAAAACAGCAAAAGGCTGGCCTAGGAGACTGATGAACAGGGCTTGGCAAAATGCCAGCTCTGTGAGCTGCTCATTTTTTTGCTGATGTCATTACTTTACTGATGACACAAGACAAAGCCTCGGGGTAAAGAGAGACCACAATCATGGGGTCCTGAGCATGCTGCAGATTACACTTAGGGTCTGCCTGTTCCCTTCCTCAGCAGGTGTCATCACAAACACCCCCTTCATGCTTCTTGTGAGATTCTAGCACACAGGGACCAAGCCTCATCCAACTGACATCTGAGGCACTGGCTGTGTCCACTCGTGGAGGACTCATGTCCTCCCTGTCTACCTCTCACACATGATGTCCTGCTCTGCACTCCAGTGGGTTGGGCTCCTTCCTCCTGCCAGGGGTACCAAAAATCAGCATTTCCATCCTCACCTACCTGGCCTCACTTCCAATAAGCACAACCCAGCAGTCTTTTCATGCCAACAGATGACTGAAAGACAGAGCCTGGGAGAGCCTTTCATCATGCCTAGGAAGGAAGGGAACTCACAGACACTGAGGCAGGCATACTTAAATGTGACAGGACTAAGTGTGACAGTCTCAATGGGGCCATGTTATCAAAACAATTAAACACAGAGACTCAACACAAATAGCAACCCCCCCAATAGTCAAATATGTTGAAAACCCTCCAAGTGATTCCAACCTGAACTCTTGCCATTGCTTATTCCCCGAGGGTGACACATGCCTGATCATTAATCTAACTACAGCCCAGACAGTCAATAACTTACTGAGTTATCTTTTGAAGACTGCATGGATGTTTCTGGAATTAGAAATATGCTTTCCTTACTTGTCTTAGTGGGTAATTTGGGGGATCATGGAATGAACAATAGGCAGGTATCCTGGATAGACCATTGTTGGCAGCCATAGGATGCTCAGTTATTGACAGGAATCCTGAGGAACCAGACTTGGGAGAGGAAAAAAATCAATACCTCTATGGAGAATGGAGGCTTGGGGTATAGGAGTGAGGCTATGGCTAGAACAATCCAACTAAAGCAAAGTTTGGTCTTTGGTTGTGCTGGAGTCAAAGTCTTGAGTGCATGTGGCTGGCTGAGTCTTGTGACGTATACTGACAACCATTATTGCCATGAGAAGGAAAAAGATCTCATCTCTTAGCTCCTGTGGTAGGAGGGAGATGTCATTCCACAAGAGGAAGAGGGTCCCCTACTAAAGCAATCTGTTGTTGATGAGGAAGATATCAGAGGGCTAGAAACTATCCATCATTTCTTACATTTGTGGTATAGAAAATCACCCCAAACCCACAAAATTGAACCACAGCTTCTCTCTGCATAAGCATGTGGTGCCATGTTTACAGTGGAATCTAAATCTGGGGAATTCTTTCCAAAGTGGTATCTGGGCATGTGCTAAAGAAATATCCGACACTACACAAGCTAATGTGCTTGTATGGCTGGGCACACTTGATTACTTTGGGGCAGATAAGCTGAGCTACAACATGGAGCAGTTATACAGAGAATCTGGATCATATTAGATCCCTACATACATAACCCTTTGTGATGGGTGTCTTCAGTCATTTTTTTTCTATGAAAATATTTAACAGGTGATTAGCAGTCAGAAAAGGGATAGACAAGTAAAATGTCAGCAATGAGAGATACTATATGTAATTAATGTGCATCCATAGTGTATGTATTTTCCACACATAGGCTGTTGGCCAGTGAGAACCGCATAGTAACCAATGAGCAGTGTGCACCATGGGGTCGGGAGATGCAGATCTGGTCAGCTGAGCCTTTGGAGAGGGCGATAGGCAGTGCTTTTAAGTGGGATGTTTAACTTTGCTGCGATTTCTCTTGCTATGTAAGTTTCATTCTGGAAAAATGTTGGACAGTGCAGCTGAAAAAGATGCACTGTCTCAAGGAGGACAGAAGTTGAGAATCACCCAAGACCACAAATTTTACAGCCTGTGCCCTCTGAAGAAGATGGTTGAGCCATACATGGGTAGAGTTCAGCAGGCAGGAGGATTGGAAGGAATTCTTTGATGTGATGGGAAAGCTCATGGGTATCCCAGAGTGTTTGAGCATCACTCTTGTGAACGACAGAAGAGGAGCTGTCTGAGAAGTGCATCATGGGGATTGGAAAGAACTGAAGGAAAATTGCCAAGACAGTCTGATCATCATCAGCTGAGGGAGGGAACAAGTGGTGCTCCCTCTCATCAGAAAGTGCTCCCTCTCCTCGGAATTCTTCTTCCCCACGAAGTGGAAGATGGCAATGTGCAAGGCACAGCCTGCCTCCAGGAGCTGCCCTTTCCCTGATACTTTTCCAGAGACTTGACTCTCATCTTCTCTGCAGAGCAATCCCTTGAGGCTTCGGGAGAAGGGAAGCCATATGTTTCCATGGCACTCGTCCTGATTCTGCGGTTCCAGTAGGCACGCTATTATGAGTCTTGGTGGCTGAACCACAGATAAGGCTCTCTATGCCTCTTTGCATGGAATCTTAGCGCTAAAAGGCTGAGCCAATGTTTTATTGATTATAAGGCATTATGAATTATAATGGTTGTGCTTGCTGGAAAGTAGGGAGAGATAACTAGGAACAACTTATATTTTGGTCATGCAGTGAAATAACCACAATGTAATAGGGATATTTCTGCAAGAGTAAGGATTGCATCTTTTTCTAAGGAAAGATTTCTAAAGTAAAGAGCATACTGCTGAAAACTAAGAATGTGCTTGGAAAATCTGGGAGTCCATGTGATAAAAAGACTATCAGCGATAAAGGGCTAAAATATAAAGCTGGCTATGTTGCTTATAGCATTGCACCTGCAGAAAACTTGACTTCAGGAAATGTTACATTTACCTGGGTGGTGGCGGCACACACCTTTAATCCCAGCACTCAGGAGGCAGGGGAAGGCTGGTCTCTGAGTTCAAGGTCTGTGTGGCCTATCATGTGAGTTCTAGGACAGGCAAGGCTATACAGAGAAACCCTATTTTAAAAAACAAATAAACAAACAAACAGAATATTGAATGGAGTTCAACCAACTCAACAACTGTTTTTTGCTCATTGCAGAGATTTGTTATAAAAAAAAATTCTATGCCAGGCAGTGATGGCTCACACCTTTAATCCCAGCACTTGGGAGGCAGAGGCAGGCAGATTTCTGAGTTTGAGGCCAGCCTGGTCTACAGAGTGAGTTCCAGGACAGTCAGGGCTACACAGAGAAACCCTGTCTTAACAAACAAACAAACAAACAAACAATCCATGCATTTATATAAAAGTTTATTAAATACTTTTACATACTTAAAGTCCACGTCCCTATAGATGGGATTGAAATGACAGCCAACAAATCATCTTTTCTGTATATAACACAGCTTTTTTTAAAATATTTTTTTATTACGTATTTTTTTCAACTACATTTCCAATGCTATCCCAAAAGTCCCCCACTCCCCTACCCACCCATTCCCACTTTTTGGCCCTGGCGTTCCCCTGTACTGGGGCATATAAAGTTTGCATGTCCAATGGGCCTCTCTTTCCAGTGATGGCCGACTAGGCCATCTTTTGATACATATGCAGTAGAGTCAAGAGCTCCGGGGTACTGGTTAGTTCATAATGTTGTTGCACCTACAGGGTTGCAGATCCCTTTAGCTCCTTGGGTACTTTCTCTAGCTCCTCCATTGGGGGCCCTGTGATCCATCCAATAGCTGACTGTGAGCATCCACTTATGTGTTTGCTAGGTCCCGGATAACACAGCTTCTTTAAAAAAAAAAAAAGGAGAAATGCTGACATAGCACTTCACAGAGGTAGAAAACTCTCTCATTTAACAATGGTCTCTAAACACCGCCTAGGACGGATTATTTGCAAAAAAAAAGAAAAATTAAAAAAAACAGTAAAAATAGTCATTGTACCAATAACCTAATAAATTTCTCTGGGATATTTATAAGAAAATAATTTTATATTTCTGTTAACATACGATTCTTTCCATTTCTCTTTCATTCATTGACATTGAGATGTAAAAAAGAAAAAAAAATTCTCATAACAGGTTAGCATTTGTTTGGGTGGGATAAGATCAATTAAGAGTATATGTCAATGATCCAATGAGATATAGAGATATCAGAAGCACTATGAAGCAGTTGGAGTGTGAACACTTTTTGAAAGTAGAGTTAGCAGGATTTGCTGGTGGGTTGAATCTGCACACACAGGGAGGAGTTGAGAATGATTTCAAGGTTTTGTTCCAAGCAGACAGAAAGATGAAGTTTCCAAATACTGTCATAAGATGATTGGACGTTCAGGGTTGCTCTTTCAAACCAAGTGTTTACGGTGAGAGGGTCTAAGAGTTATTCCCCCCACCCTTGTTTGTTTTGTTTCTCCATGTAGCTCTTGCTGCCCTGTAAGGAACTCACTCTGTAGACTTGGCTGACCTCGACTCAGAGATATATATCTGCTTCTGCCTCCCAAGTGCTGTGAATAAAGGCATGCACTACCACTGCCCGGCTGGGTTCAAGATTACTAAGATGCCAAGGAGTGGGTAGCAATCTGTCTGGAGTCCAGATGAGGGGCTAGGAGTATGCCAGGAGCTTGGCAGTCAATATTGCACAGGTGCTACTGAAAGGAAGCACAGTACAAGGAAGGCTGAGAGGAGGGTGAGGACAGAGCTTTTGTTCTGAGACTGCTCCCCTATAGAGACGCCTGCTGAGATTAGCTAAGTATGCCCCCTCCTCATTCCTGCTGAGTTCCTAGACTGCTGCTGGTGTGAGGTCATCAGAGTGCACGCCCACTCAAAGCCCACTTTTCTGGTTGTTTCTTCATTCCTGCCAATCAGGTCAATCCCAAAGCTTTGTAGGTCACAGCAGATACAGAGGATGGAAAAGGCACAGGCAGCACTTAGCTTGGTCTCTAGCCCTTCGTATCAGTCCATTTGTTTTTTGAGGTGGGAGAAGCTGCAACATGGTTGAATGCTGATTTAGAGGTGTGGGTGATGCAGGCAGGGTGGACATAAGCAGTGTACTACCCTTGAGTAGAAAGGAGGGGTGAGGCCTACTGCATGTGCCACATTCATTCAGAGGCAACCAGAGAGTGTAGAAAGGATTGAAGGAAAGGCAGGAGCAACGTTGGGAGGATGACTTCTGTTTTGTTCTAGTAAAAATTGCAAATAGGGTCATGGCTGGGGGTAGAGGGAAGAAAACCCATTTGAGGCTTAAGCAGAGAGGAAAAGGTGAGGGAGAGAAGTAGAGTTGCTTAGAGAAATGAAAGAGAATTTTCAGAGATTTCCAAAGACCCACTTGAGGCTGAGAGCAACCAGTAAGTGGAGAAGCTGCAGATGGTCATGTCCCATGATACCCTGCTCTCATTCACCCCATTCTCTATGGTGCAAGGACCATGACCAATTAACTCTCACTGCAAAACAGAATATGTTTTGGGGAACATATTCTGCTTGACTATAGGATAATCTGGAAGTGTGGAATCATTTCTGCCTTCATGAAGCTACTATCAGCCAATAGAGCTGTAGCTGCTGTTATACACTGAATATTTACATGTCCCTGAGATTGATGTGTGAAGCCCTACCAGCTGATAGGTGCAAGACTATGTGGTAGACAAGAGGCACTAAAGTCAAATATAGATGGGACATATCAGTGAATGCTAGAGGTGTTGCAGTGTGGGAGGAGGTGTGGAGCACAGAAGGTGGAAACAGAGATTGAACCTAGAATAAAATCTTCAAGGACTCTCCTGAGGCTCCATAGTGATCAGGCATCACCTGATGTTTGAGAATGAGGGTGAGAGAACGATGTGGAAAAGAGATTGAGAACAAGGAGGCACCTGTCCCAGTTTAGGACCACTGCAGTACCTAAGCTGGAGAACTGGAAAGACAGTACCTACAGCATCATCTTCCCATCTGAGTCAGAAAGTAAAGAATATACAGACGAGTGGTGGAGGACATTGGGGTTGTGTTGACATTGGGTGTGAATTCCAGAGAACATCTAGGAAAAGGGTCTGGGGGTGAAAACATTGAGGGGCTGGTCACACTGGGAATATACTGGCTTCTGTGGGAATGTAGCTGAGCGAGATGGAACGTCTGAGGTCTTGAGCTTCTTGTCTGGGTGAAAACCATCCAGCAAGCAAATGAGAAGGTGAACATCCCAGGATACATAAAAGTTTATTTTCTTATTATTCATTTTTTGGCATTCACAAGGAAGGGTTTATTTATGACATTTTAAAGCATGCATGCCATAGTATATTTTACTCATATTTATTCACCTTCCATTCACCTGTCTTGTCTCTTTTCTCCTTCCCGTTATCTCCTCTTTTTTCACCTAGTCCTCTGTGCTTGCATGTCATATATAATATGTATATATTCTACATTCAGACATCCTGTACCCCATCTAGTGTATGAAGTGGAAATTCCTGGTTTCTTTGGAGACTCAGTTGTGTCATATGATGTTTTTCTGGAAACTGTCTTATGAGAGGATGTTTTTGCTAAAGCAGGCATGTGGGAGGATGTTTTGTTGAGAAGAGACATGTGGATTTTCTTTCTGGAAGCAGCTTGGTAAAACAGCATGTGATGTTTAGCTAGAGCAGATGCTTGAGAGAACACTGATGTTTGGAAAAGGTATACATTGCAGTCCAACAGACGGCCTTGTGGTATTGGTTCGCCTTGCCACTTTTTGCTGGTCATCATTTGTAATAACTTTATAGGGAAAAACACCACCAAAGAACTTCTGGTACTGTTCTAGTGGCTTCTTGCCTTGCCAATTGGCAGAGCCTTGTGGTTTCTTCTGGATTGAACTGCCATTGTTGATTCATGAATGTTTGCGAGTGGATTGAGCTATGCTATTGATTCATGTGAACCTAACTGCTGGTATACTGACAACGAAGATTAGATTTGCTACAAAGAAATATATCTAAACAAATCCACATCCTCCTCTGCCATATTAACCTTTCCTTTCCACCACCTCTGGTGGGTGGTGGGGATCGAAAGGAGGTTAAAGCATTTAAGTACACTTACTGAAGAAGGCTTAGGAAAATCTAAGCCTACAGGAGTTCAATCTTTCTCTCTCTGGAAAAAGTCTGCTGTTGTAAACCCCCTTCCTTTTATCTACTGTGTCTCACAAAAGCAGCTTCTACTGTGCCACCACTCTCTGTAAAACATGTATAAAATGCTTCCCTGACTTGAATCCCCGTCTTTCATCTGCTCTTACCCTGGACTCGATCTCTGGCAACTGTGTCTCTTTCTTTTTTCCCCTCTCTGTTTTACCTTCTTCTTATGAGTTGAAAATATACAGTGTATGGACTTTCCTGATTGTCTTACTTCACTCAGCCATGTGCATATAGGCTCCTACTGGTCTTTACTTAACTTAATAGTCTATTTCTGTATAAGACTGAATGACAGTTCCTCATCTGATGTACCAGGTTGTCCATCATGTTGAAGATCATTTCAGTTGCTTGTTCTGGTCGTTTTGAATAGAGCAACTATCACCATAAACAAAAAGGTGTGTGTGTGTGTGTGTGTGTGTGTGTGTGTGTGTGTGTTATAAACGAGCACACTTGCTGATCCATTTGATAAAATTATATTCAAAAGAAACAGCCAAACTGTCTCCAAAAGTAGCTGTAACATTACTCACAGTGCTGATGAGATGGCTAAGTGGATAAAGGAGCTTGCTGCCAACCTTGAGTTCCATCTCTGGGACCCACCCAGTAGAAGGAGAGAACCAACTCTCACAAACTATTCTCTGATCATCACACATGTGCCACGAAAACACACACCATAGCCCCTCCCCAAAACACATACAAGCACATGAACACACACAGGCCACATACAGGCACATGAACACATACACACACAAGTAATAATTATCATAAAATATTTTAAAATAAACATAAAAGCCTAAAACAATACCCATGAATTAGAGCCCCTGCTGTCTTTCACAAATTTTACCTGAAACTTGTGGTTTTTACTAACACAACAAAATCAGTGACATTTTGTAACCCTGACTCCAAATGATGCTCTAAGTCCTAGCAAGTGTCCCCTTTCCACTCTCTGAAAACCACATTCCTGTACCAACATGACTGCAGGAGGAGAATTAGCAGTATTGTGTGGGCAGAGCATTGAGAAAGAAACATTCTTCATAGAGAACGCATCTTGCCCTGAACCTAACGAATCAGACACTGACGTTGTCCAGGCAAGGAGCACAAACTGTGAATCATCCATCACTTGTCCTGCCCCAAGCTGCACGGTATCATGGGACTTATTCCCACACAGAAACTGGGTTATGTATGGTCTCAGAATCTTGGTCTCCAGGGTAGGTATGGAAGCCTGCAGGCATCCAGAAAATGGTGGATTTGCCATTTTCCAAGAAGTATTACCAGCAGCAGAACATGGCATGAAGAGCCAATTTCTCACCTAATCAATTTTGACATCCCAGCTCTCTTTCACCTTGAATCATGACTTCGCCACTGTGCTAGAGAAGGTCGCTTTGGGATTACTAACACATGGACCAACCCCTTAGGGGTCCAGTGTGATCAGTGTCAGTGGCCTAGGTTATGCCCTTCATATCCTTCCTTGTCATCTGGCTCTGAGGAGTCAGGGTCCTTGTCTCCACATGCAGAGTATTTTAGGAAGAAGGAACATTTCAAACCATTGGGCTTCTTGCTGGAAGTTAAAACAAGACACACAGCAGCAGGCTTTATTCGGCTTGCTTGACTAGCCCCTTGGGTAGAGAGCTGCCCAGCCCTGGCAGGCTCTGCTTCCATCCAAATCAAACTTCCCCCGCTGACCTCAGGGAAAGATGGTTTACATCATGAAGAGAAAACCATTTATTTATTTGTAATAACTTCAGGATTTTATGGACCCACAAAGATGATATAATTTAAGAAAACATTAGCAAACAATCCCAAGTCCCAAGGTTTTACAGTTTGCCAGGTCAAAGAATCATCAATGGAAATATTTCAATATTAAGAATGGAAAGCTACATGAAAAGTCCTTTTGAACAGGGCTAGGGAGGTGGAGGTATTTCACAATGTATATTTTTGTTCACGACATCCTGGGGTCTTAGGAAAAGACAGTTGTTTCCAGGAACCATTCTGAGCAACATATGACCTAAGAGAAGTGGGCCCTCTAATGCTGCCCTTGTGAGGCATTAGCCCCATAAATAACATGGGCAGTACATGGGCTGGCCTAAATAAACCTCTTGAGCCTTGCTTTGAACTCAGTGTTGGAGCAAATTACGTCGTGTTTTTATTAGGGTTTTTAAGACAAAATAAAGAGGTTACCAGGAAGGGGAGTGAGTAAGAGTGGCTGTTGCCGTCGTTGAAATATGTTGGCTTTCAAGTTCTCTTTCTGTTAGCAGTCATCTGTTAGTGATGGTTTTATCTACCAAAATATCCAATATCATGAATCTTTAGAAAAAGTATTTCTGAACCATGTTTCACTCCCCCCCACACCACTAGCAAATGAATGTAGGGACTAATATACACTAGGAAAGCTCTCTACTGCTGAGCCCCACCCCTGGCTGGGCCTTTCGGTCTTCTCTCTCTATAGATGCATGGAGGAAGGAGCAGTCCCAGCACGCCCTCACCTTCTGCCTCTAGGGAGCAGAGGTTGGGAAGGGCATATGTGCACCTGTGATCGATCACTCACATGTCTCACCATAGATACAAATGTTCGTTTACAGGTAAAGGAACTTCCTTCGAAGCCTAGGTATGTGTTTTCCTCCCTCCTCAGCCAGCCTCTTTAACGGTGCAGTCAAGTCTCATGTCGGGCTGGAGAGATGGCTCGGTGGGTAAGAGCACCCGACTGCTCTTCTGAAGGTTCAGAGTTCAAATCCCAGCAACCACATGGTGGCTCACAACCATCTGCAACAAGATCTCTCTTCTGGAGTGTCTGAAGACAGCTACAGTGTACTTATATATAATAAATAAATAAATCTTTAAAAAAAAAAGTCTCATGTCCACAGCCCATTTTTTTTTTTTTTTTTTTTTTTGTGGCTCTGTTTTGTTGTGTAAGTTCAGAGCTACCTGCTTTGCCTCCTATCTCAGACTCCCATGTGGCAGGGATCACAGACTTGTGCCACCACACTGTACCCCTCTCTCTTTTGTGTCTTAGCCACAAGGTGAATGGTTTTCCCATGTGCTTTGTGACCATGTGTGGCCTCCTCCTCCATCACGGACAGAAACCTCCAAAGCTGTGAGCCGAGGCCATTTTCTCTTTAAGAGCTGATTGTCTCCGGTGTTTGTTATAGTGAAGGGAACAGACCAACCAACACAAACACCCAAAGGTTGGAGGAAGTGATGAGGTCATTCTTAGACCACCCGAGTCGGAGGAGAAGGGTTTCCATTTCAGGAGATAACTCAGAATCTCAGCACGAGAGCTAACAAACACTTGAATGTTTTGTTATTTGAAATTCGTAATTTGTAATTTGAAAAAGGCCACAAACGACCTGTTACAGAGATTTCTTCCTGTTTCTCAAACGCAGGGATTGAGAATTCAGGGTTAAGTTGTTGTTTTTTTCAAGGTCAGAGAGCAGATGTGCAGTGAAATTGGGTCTTTGATCTTCGGTTTGGTTTTTACCCTGGTAACTTCCCCCCATACTTTTCTCTCAATCAAGATATTTCTTTCACGGTAACTTTATTAAAATATAAATTATCTACCTTAAAGCCCACCCGTGGAAAAGCCCACTCCTGTGGGTTTTTAGTATAGTCACAGACCCACTCAGTCATCCTCTCTGTCATCCCCAAACCGCAATCCTCAGCACCTCCCAGAGGAATCCCCTATGCGTCAGCAGTAGCCCGTCTCTCCTCCCCGTGTTCCCGTGAGCTGCTGCTTTTTTCTGTCTCCATCTCTTCAGATGCTTTGTGTGAGTAAAATCACGCACCCTGCGGCCTTTCGTGTTGGTCTATGTCACAGGGCATAATGTTTCTGTGTTGTACCATATGTCAGACCCTTCCTTTTAATAGCTGAACTTGAGTTCCTTGCATAGACGCACTGTGTTCAGCCATTCGCTGGCTGAGGCAGGTGTTGTTTTTCCTCGACGCCTGCCATGCGTACTGCTGGTATAAGCCTTTCTACTCAAGTGGTTTATAGGAAGATATATTCTTAAGTCTCAAGCATAGATCTAGGAATTGTAAGGTTCAATAATCATTTTGTATTTAAACACTTTGAGAAACTAACAAAAAGTTGTCCAGTGTGACACTCCCATTTTTTGTTTCCACCATCAATGTGTAATTATTATAAGTTCTTCACATCTCATCAGCACTTATTATTTTCTATTTCTGATGATGCCCATGTGTAGGCTTGGATTTTTAAAAGCCTAATTTTAATAAAGGTTCTCAAGTGCTTCAAACCCCTTCCCCTTCTCGCCCACTGTCCAAAGGTAGGAAAGAAAGGATGGTAAATAGGACAAGGGATGCGGACCTGTTTATATAAGGAGTTCTTTGGGAAGAGTCAAATCTCCATTGTCAGGATACCAGCAGTCCAGTTCAGTAGCAGTGTCAGGATACCAAACACTAATCAGCAGCAGTGGCACAATCCAGCAGAAACAGCCAGGTTTCTGCTGAGTCACCATGAGTCAGCAGGAGAGACAAGGACCAGCAGGGGATGCCAGGAGAAGGTCTCTGCCTTGCCTCTCTCAAGGAAGTAAAGATCAGCAAAGACTGAAGGAGCATTGCAAGATTAGCTATGCAAGCAACCCTTCACTGACCATTGAGTCCCACTTACACTCTCCCAAAATCACGTGTCCTCCCACAGCTCTTCTCTCAGCAAAACACCATGGGAGTCTGCATCACATGATCAACCAAAAACTTCCACTTCACCCATGTTAAGGAGTGTGGATTGAGATCTCACTATGATTTGATTGGCATTTCCCTGGGGGCTAACAATTTTGACTTTTCATATGCTTAATGATCATTTTTAATATCTTCAAGAGAAGTTTTTTTTTGTTTGGTTTGGTTTTTTGGTTTTTTTTTTCTTTGTTTTTCGAGACAGGGTTTCTCTGTATAGCCCTGGCTGTCCTGGAACTCACTTTGTAGACCAGGCTGGCCTTGAACTCAGAAATCCTCCTGCCTCTGCCTCTTGAGTACTGGGATTAAAGGTGTGCACCACCACGCCTGGCTGAGATGTTAAATATTTAGATATTATGATAAGTTCTATGTTTTTTTTTAAAGATTTATTTATTTCTATTTTAATAGGTGTTTAGCTTGGATATATATCCACATACCACATGCACACAGTACCCTCAGGGGCCAGAAGTGGGGTTCAGGTCCTCCTAAACTAGAATAACAGGCAGTTGTGAGCCACCATGTAGGTGCCTGGAACTGAACCTGTGTCCTCTGGAAGAATAGCAAGTGCTCCTAACCACTGAGCCATCTCTCCAGGATCCCCTGTGTCCATTTTTAGTCAGATTGGTTTTTCTTATTGACTTGTTTATAAATTCTTTGTATGTTCTAGATAAAATTCCTTACAACATAATCCCCAGATATTTTCTCCCACTCTTGGGGTCCTTCTCATTTTTCTCAGTGATATCTTTTAAAATATCAACTCTTTGATTTTAATGTCTTAATATGCAACACATCTTTCTAAAAAGACCTTTTACTTCTTTTAAAGCTAAGAAGTCACTACTTAATTCAAGGTAGTAATAGCTGCTCCCATTTTTTTTTCTAAGAGCTTTATGTTTTCGTTCTTATTACTTAAGACTTTTTTTTTTTTTGAGGTATTTTGTTTGTGGACTGAAGCAGAGGTTGTCAATATCTAATTATGCTGTCAAACTTGCCCTAAGTCAATCTGTCATTGAACCAAAAATAACACAATATAGACTACAGACATAACTGAAACTACATAATTACTGAAGAAAAACTGAGGGAAAATCTCATGAATATTGGCCTAAACATAGATTTAAGAAGAAGAAACCTTGAAAGTATGAGAAAAAGTGGTCTAGGCAAACGGGATTCCATCAAGTTGAAAAGCTTCTGTATTGCAGAGAAAATAATCAACAGAGAAGAGATGCCCTCAGAATGAGATAATACATTTGAAACTGTTTACCTTACAAAAAGTTAACATCCAATATAAGGAACTCAAACAATTCAATAACAATACTAAATTTTAAAAATGGGCTAAAGACCTGAACTGAAATTCCTCAGAGATTAGTATAACTAATCATTAAGGAAATGCAAATCAAAACCATAATGAGATTCAATATTAATCCAGTCAGGATAACGCCTATCAGGGAGAGAGAAAGAGAGAGAGAGAGAGAGAGAGAGAGAGAGAGAGAGAGAGAGAGAGAGAGAGAGAAGCGAAAAGAGAAGCGAAAAGAGAAGCAAAAAGAAAAGAAGAGAAGAGAAGAGGAGAAGAGAAGAGAAAAGAAGAGAAAAGAAAGACAAGACAAGAAAAGAAAAAGGGGAAAGGGGGAATAAATGCCAGTGAGGTATGGAGAAAAGAAAGCTTTCTACATTGTTGATAGGAGTACAAATTAGAACACTCTTCAGAAAAATCAGGGCTGGAGAGATGGCTCAGAAGTTAAGAGGACTGGCTGCTCTTGCAGAGGACCTGAGTTCAGTTCATAGCACCCACTTTGTGCAGCTTGTAACTGCTGGTAACTGCAACTCCAGAGAATCTGATGCCCTCTTGTGGCCTCTACAGGTACATGAGCTCATGGGGACAACATACACACAAGGCAATATACATATACATCTCACCACACACACACACACACACACACACACACACACACACACACACTGTTGATATTAGACATCTTCCTTCCTATCACTGAGGCAGTCTCATCATTGCGGCTAGGCTGGCAGGCCAATGAACTTCAAGGATTTCTTCCTGTCTCCACTTACACAGTGCAGGGATTACACATGAGGGTTGCCACACCCAGAATTTTTTATACGAATGCTTGGGATCCAAACTCTGTGCAACACTTTACTGACTGAGCCATCTCCCCAACTCCCTTCTTAGGGTTGTCCTATGTACCAAATCAGGTTGTCTGTCTGTGTGTAGTTTATCTCTCCTTCTTGCCCATCTTCTGTGGCCATCACCTCCAGTACTCTGTTGAATAGAAGCCTTAGAAACAGGTCTTTGTCTCTAGGAAAAGGCTTCAGTCTTGACCACTAGATGCTATCGTGTAGGTCTTTTATAGACACCTCTATCAGACTGAAGGGGTTCTTTCCTGTTCCTAATTGGGTTTGTTTTTATTTGTTTGTCTGTTTGTTTGTTTGTTTTGGTCATTACACAGCACAAGATTTTATTACATATTTCTGCAGATATTGAGATGGTTGTGTAGTATTTGTCTTTATTGTTTTTTTTTACATTACACTGATTCATTCTTTATTTGACCTAAACTTGAAACCCTCTCTATCAGACCTGGTTGTGGTAACAGTCTCTTTTATGTGTTGCTGGATTCAGTTTAGTGATAATTCTAAAAACCATTTTTGTATCAATATGCACATGGATACTAGTCTTTAATTCTCTTTTGTTTCTAATTTTTTGTGTCAGTGTAGCATTGTCCTTATGATATAAGTTGGGGAGATTTACTGTTTCCATTTTATAGAAGTTTTTTAAATAATAGTTTTTTTCTTCTTTAAAAATTGCGTGTGTATACAATGTATTTCGATCATGCACATTCCCACTATCTCCTTCCAATTTCCCAGGGGAACCTACAGCCCATCCCAGGGGACCCCACAACCCATCCCAGGGGACCCCACAATCCATCCAGGGGACTCCACCACCCATCTCCCCCTCAGCTTCACTGTCTCTTATCCTTCAGCATTTATAAATATCATTCTTTGTTTTTAGTAATAATATTTATCTTAGATATATTCGCTGTATTATCATAGCCAATCTACTCATCTTTTGATGATATTTGTCTGTGGTCTTTCCCCACACACTTGCTTTTACTCTGTCTTGTAGTTTAATGTGCTCTTCTGTTAATAGCAGGGAGATCAGAGCGCAGGCTTTGCTTATTTGCTGTACCAACCTCTGTCTTTGGACTGGAGCTTGAAAATGGGACTCTTTTTCATGTGGGATTGATGTGTATCAGTTGCTATTTTTGGTTTATGAATGTTTTCCTATTGTAGTCCTTTAATTCACAATCAGCGCCTTCTTTTTGCATCAGGCAGATAGTTTCTATTTTATCACCTGATTCCTTGGTTGTTTCTTTGGCAGGTGTGTGTGTGTGTGTGTGTCGCCATCTGTGTGTGTGTCTCTGTGTGTGTGCATGCATGATGCATGTGCACACACACACACACACACACATGTGGTCATGCCTGTGGATGCCAGAGGTCCACCTTGGGTGCTGTTCCTTAGGGCTGTCCACCTTATTTTCTGAGACACGTTCTCTCACCGGAACCTACATCTTGCAGATTAAGTTAGCCTAGCCGGGTGGCTACTGAGTGTCCTGTCCTCATGCCCCTGGGGCTGGGATTATAAACTCATGCTACCTTGCCCAGCTTTTGACATGACTGCCGGGGTAGAGCTTAGGTTCTCATGTTTATGCAGCGAGCATTTTATGAGCTATGTCTTTAACACCTTGACTTGTGGTTTTAAGTTTTCTGGTTTTGTTTTTTAGTGGTTACCCTGAAAATTGCAAATAACACCTTAATTTAGAACAACTTGGTTTGAGTTAATTTCATTTCAACAATATAGAATGATTTTGTTCCAATATAGGTGTTTTATCCCTCTCCTTTGGTCTATTATTGCCATCATATTACATCTCTATACATTTTAAGCCCATAAATGATTTTATAGCTGTTGCTTTGTGCAGTTGTCTTTTAAATCATATGGGAGAAAGAGTTATAAATGAGACTATTATACACTGCCGTCCACATTTGCCCTGTGTAGTTATTTTTACTGGTGGTTTTTATTTCTTTGTATGATTTGAGTTATTACCCAGTGTTCTATAATTTCCACCCAAAGGGCAGGTCTGAAAGCCATGAGTTATTTCCACTGCTGTTGATTTAAGGATCTCTTAAATGTTGCTTTCACAGATATAGCATTTTTGGCTGAGAGTCTTTCAACATTGGAATATGGCATCCTACTGTCGCTGTCAGTCATTCACGCCTTCCCAGGGGTGGAGGGCATTAGGAAATTATCCCAAGAAATGATAAGGGAATTAAAAAGAAACTTCTGCACAGCGAAGGGAATGATTAGCAGAGAAGAAACCAGCCTACATTAAAACCCTTGTCAACCATCTTCTCATAAGAGATTGATATCTTGGATATATAAAGAAATTAAAAAGTTAAGCACCTCTCCCAAGATTTTGGAGCAAAATCAGCCAATAAGTGGGCAAGTGAGTCAAAACAAACAGTTCTCAAAAGATGAAATACGAATGAATAGTAAATATTTTTTAAATAAAATTAAATAATGAAAATTTAAAAATTTAAAAAGTTCAACATCCTAAGCCACCAGGGAAGCTGTGAATTACAGAGTACTGAAATTCCATCTTACCCACACGAGGAGCTGAAGGAACAGCTGAATGGTTGAGCACTGGCCGCTCTTTAGGTGGACCCAGGTTAATCCTCAGCACCCGAAAGGCTGCCAACAATGACCTGTAACTCCAGTCCCCGGGGATCTAATGCCCTCTCCTGGCTTCCACGGGCAATGCACAAATGTGGCACACAGCCATGAAAGTAGGCAAAATACCCATGTGTGTGTGTGTGTGTGTGTGTGTGTGTGCACGCGCATGTGTTGAAAATGGAAAGAAGATTATGGGGTAAGAAGAGGCCTAAAATGAGGGAACAGACGATAGAGACTGTAATGGGGAGAAAAGCATAAACCACCACACATTTTCTCTCATGTACTGTATTATTACTATTATTTATGGTGATGAAGCACCAAGAACAAAAGTTATCTTAAGGCATAAAGAGTTCATTTGGTTTACAGCTTCAGAGGGATGACCCATAAGGACTGGGAGGTAGCGCAGCAGGTGGCCAGAAGAAGGAATTGGTAGATAGGATTTTCAGCTGCGTTCAGGAAGCAGGGACAGTGAACTGAAAGTGGAGCTAGGCTATGATCTCTCAAAGCCTTCTGCGTGGGACATACTTCCTCCAACAGGACCAAATCTCCTAAGGATCCTATAACTACGGCCTCCTCAAACAGCATGATTGACTGGGAATGAAGCATTCACATACCTGAGCCTACAACAGACACTGCTCATTACACAGAACATAGAATTAAGTACATACAGAGATCAGTGGTAGGAAAACAGAAGGCAGACTATTTAGAGGAAGGAGAGCAGCAAGAAAGGAGGGGGAGGGGAAGAGGAGTGAATGAGCCAGGTACAGTGTATGCTATGAAAACATCATAAGGAAACCCACCCTTTGCATGATAACTTAACTCACCCACATGTCAACTGTTAACGGTAGTAGCATCTGTCACAGGCATGAACTGCTTTCTTTTACTGTTACCAGGAGCCTGTGTTTTGTGCTTTAGCAATTTGAAAATATCCTGTCTAGATGTGCATCTCTGAGTTTATCCTGCTTAGAGTTGAGCTTCTTGGATGTGCAGGCTAATGATTTAATCCAACAGGAAGTATTTCAACCCTCACTGGTCCAATTCTTCTTCTTCCTCTCCTATTTTTTATAAGGATCCAATTCTGCATGGACTGGTATGCTTTGTGGCAGCCTCCACGTGTCTAATACTTATGTGTTTGTATTGATCCTTGGACTGGATCATCTCATTTGATGAGTCTTTGGCTTTTCTGATCCTTCCTTCCATTATCTAGTCTAATGTTGGGTCCTGGGGTGATTAATTTTAAGTGTTAGCTTGACTAGGTTAAGGAGTTCCTCAGAGATCTGATAAACCATTATTTCTATGCCTGTGAGAGTGCACCTAGAAACAACTGGATTTTGAGTCCATGGGCCGGGTTAGGGAAACTTGCCTTTATCCAATGTTGGTGGAGGCACAGTGAAGTTAGTTGAGGACCCAAAGAGATCAAGAAAGTGAATGAAAGGCAAAATTGCATTTTATACCAAGATGTAGATCTAAACCTGAGGTAGATGGTAGACAGTGCCCTAGTGAGCATTACTTTTCAACTTGATGCATCCCAGAGCCATCAGAGAAGAACCCATGGGTTGAGGAACATAGCCTAGATCAGATTGGCCCGTGAGTATGTTTGTGGGAATTGCTTTAATTTTTAAATGATGTGGGAGTGGCCAGCCCACTGTGGGTGGTACCATCTCTAAGTAGATGGACCTATGCTATATAAGAAATCTATCTGTCTTAGTTAGGGCTTCTATTCCTGGGATAAAACACCATGAATGAAGGCAACTTAGTGAGACGGGGTTTCCTCTGTCATCTAGGAGGATCAGGGCAGGAGCTCAAGACAGGAACTTGGAGGCAGAAGCTGATGTGGCGGCCATGAAGACATGCTGCTCACTCACTCCCTCAGCCTGCTTTCTTATAGCATGGAAGACCACCAGCCCAAGAGTGAGCTCTGCCTTTCCACATCAATCATAAGTTTTAAAAAGAGTTCCCCACAGGCTTGTTCACTAGCCCATTGGTGGGAGAATGTTCTTACTTGTGGCTCCTTTTCCCGAAGAGACTTCAGCTTGTGTCACGATGACAGAAAACTCATCAGTTCTCTGGCTAAGCAGGAGTTTGGGTGAGTCATGAGACTCCCTCTGTGGTTCCTCCTTCAAGTTCCTGCCCTGGCTTCTCCCACTGATGGACTGTAAATGTGACAAAAAGCTGCAATGAACCCTTTCTTTTTTCTAAATTGTTTTGGACATAATATTTGACACAGCAACAGGAAAGAACCCACAAATAGACAGACTGACAGACAGCTAGCTAGATTGATTGATTCTGGGTTTTGGAGAACATTGACTAAACTAAGTCCCTGATGATTATTATTTTTTATTTCGATTATTATTCCCTTCTGACCCCACGTGTGGTGGTTTAGTGGCATTATTTGGAGGTATGGCTTTGTTGGGATGGGTGTGTGTCACTGTGGGTGTGGGCTGTAAGACCATGGTCCTAGCTACCTGGAAGTCCTGTTTTCCTTTGGAACAAGATGTAGAACTCTCAGTTCCTCCTGTACCATGCCTGCGTGAATGCTGCCATGCTCCTGCCTTGATGATAATAGATTGAACCTCTGAATCTGTAAGCCAGCCCCAATTAAATGTTGTCCTTATAGGAGTTGCCTTGGTCATGGTGTCTATTCACAGCAGTAAAACCCTAAGACACCAAGTGATACTGTTTTCTTATTGATGTCATCTATTTAGTGAGATGTCATTACTTAGACCTAATTCATTAGCCATGTTCCCCTTTGGTTGTTAATATTTGAACATGTCTACCATAGCTGACAGTGTCTCCACTTTCCAAGTCCAATGTCTGGGCTTCCTTTCAGAAAGTTGTCACTGACTGGCCTACCACCTGTGTCTGGGCCATCTTCCTAGTCCCTTTGTATATAAGGCTGTTTTCCTGGCAATGCCAGATAATGGCTGTGAAATGCAAACCCAGATCCTTCCCTCTCCCAGCGACTGATAGTGCAGTTGTCAATGCTTCTGTTACTGTTTTCCTTAGAGACTTCCTGTACCTATATAAAAACACATATTCATTGTCATATGGGGCCTTCAAAGTGTCCATTTGTCAGCTTAGGAGTTTAATGATGGCAAAGAGATCTCATTGACTGCTTCAACAACTAGATTTCCAGTGTGTTCTGATGGGACTCTCAGCATCTGGTGGCGTAGTTTTCGTGTAGGTCAGCAGTTCTCAACCTGTGGGTCATGACCCCTTGGGAGGGGGGTAGTATATCAGATAGCCTGAATATCAGATATTTACCCATACAACTCATAGAAGTAGCAAAATAACAGTTATGAGGTAGCAATGAAATGATGTAATGGTCCAGGGGGAGGGTCACCACAACATGAGGGTATTAAAGGGTTGTGGCATTAGGAAGGTTGAAGACCATTGATGCAGATGATATTCTTGTGCTCTTCTTTTCTGGCATGAGCAAAATTCTAGATATTTGATAAGGTCCCTTGATTGTATGTGGCCTACTAGATTCTCAGAGATCTAATGAATATTTTTTGAAAATTTCCCTATGAAAGGCTCTCTTGGCATGTCTCTTTTTAAAGTGTGTTTGCTTGTTTGCTTGGTCTTGTGGGGGGGGGGGGAAAGACAAGATCTCATGTAACCCAAGCTGATGTTAAATATTCTATTATCCTGTCTTTACCTCCCAGGTGTGTTTAAAGAGTGTTAGTAAGCCTCTTATTGGCTGAGGCTGGACTTGCTGCCTCTGGCATCTGTGACATTCAACAATTGTTTAAAGCTGACTGTTTTCCACAGATGCACTGGGGGAAGATTTTTGCACACAGCTCAGATTTAGACCAAATAAAGACAGATCTTGGAATAGAGCTTGGTAGCAGGCTGCCAAACCATTGAATAGTGACAATCCTTTGGGGACATGTTTTTTAAGGGAGCTCCGGGCCTGTCTGCAACAGTGACTGTTGGATTTCTGGTCTCAGTTTCCATATTTCCTAGACTGTTGGCCTTTCCAACTGCCGTGGACGTGGGTGGAGGGAGTGGACTTGGGTTCAGTGAAAACACTAGGCTAAACCTGATCTGGACTGTCCAGGGTTCTGAGGTCAAATTCTGATCCAAGTATTTAGTCGGAGGACAAAGTAAATAAGTCACATATCCTTCCTTACTGGCGTGGCTTCTTTTCTAAATAACAAGGCTGTCAGTATTTCAAAAGAAACTGTAACTGACAATGCCAAGTGCTGGCAGGGACGGTGAGTAATTTAAGCTCTCGTCCACTGCTGGTGGGAATGCGAAGCAGCGCAGGCACTCTGGAAAACAGTTCGCCCATTTGGATGAAGCCAAACATACACTTACTGTTGGATGCCACAGTCTCATTGCATGATATTTACCCAAGGGAAAAGAAACCATGTCCATGCTAACATCCACACGTGAATGTTTATAGCAGCTTCATGCGCATCACAAAGCGAAGGGAGAGAATGTCCTTCAACTGGCAACCCAAGATAAACAAGCTAGGTACAACCTCACAGTGGGATTACACTGGGAGAGAAAAAGAACAGATTTCTGATATTCCAATAAACACGGACGAATCGTAGTGGCTCCCACCGAAGGAAACCAGACTCAGACAGCTGCGGATGGAATGGTTTTATTTATAGGATGGTCTGCAGAGGGCAGAGGTTGTCGGAGCCTGGAGGTGAGAAAGGAAATTACTGTAAAAAAGGTATGAGGAATCAGGGTAGGGGGATGGGGTAGCTGCTGACTGTCTCGATGGCCGGGGTGACTGCATACTTTCTACATTGAAAATGTGTAGAAATGTACAATAAAGAGGGAGCTTATTGTGTATGTTATACACTAATTTAAAAACAAGTATGCCAGAAATAGGAAAGACAGAGGTGGAGTGGGTGGAGACGAGTCTCTTGTTCTATTGCTCTCGGTAAAGAAAAAAATTTAGGTCTTAGTCATATCTTCCTAGAGGAAATTGCTTGGGTCTGAACTTCCCTCTGACTTATAGATACCTGCATAGCTCAGTTGAAAGGGACAACAGTACTTGTCCAGTTTCCTCAATGGCTTTGTGCCAGGGTTACTCTCTCCTAATAGCACTTTCTGACCAACACCAACCTCTGGTTCATGTTAGGGGATCCTCCAGCTGTTGTAAGATGTTGCATTATATTCTAATATGCTTTTAAAATCTCCATGGGAACAGACAGGCGATGATGGCGCACGCCTTTAATCCCAACTCTAGGGAGACAGGTGCAGGTAGATCTCTGAGTTCAAGCCCAAGCCTGGTCTACAGAGAGAGTTCTAGGACAGCCAGGGCTACACAGAGAAACCCTGGCTTGAAAAAAAATTTAATCTCCACAGGAACACTGATTTTGAGCTAATCAAAATGTATGGAGCTACAGTGGAAGATGGTACTGACAGCTGGCTGCTCCCTTGATAGAGAGCTTTGGTTATCCTACAGGTAGACAACATAGTGTAAAGAGAATGAGCCACAGGCAAGACGAGTGGACACCATTCAGTCTCTTTCTGGTGCAGTATAAATGCTGGTTTGGTTACTCTTTCGAAATCTGTATAAAAAGGTGATCAGCTAAGTGGAGGTTGTGTACAAGAGGGACAGGAAGTGACACTAAGCAGCAAAGAATCATTCAGACACTGGGCCCTCGACAAGGAGAAGGTGCCGAGGCCGGGGTAGCTCCTCCTCTGGTTACACGCTGTCCACAGAGGGCAAGCTTCGCTGGGTATGGGGTTGGATTTGCATTGCTTTCTAGTGTAAAGATCTGGAGAGATGCTGGGGCCAGGGTGGCTTCCCACCCTGATGGAGACACGTGTCAAGTTTCATCAGCTTCTATCTCAGACCTTCTTCTCAGGTCTGGTCACTCCATGCTAATCAACCAAAAATGCAAACCTGTTTCTAAGAGAAGTAGATGTGGTAGGGAGGTTGTCAGGACATCCAGAGCTGTCTAAGTGTCTTCCTCACTTTCTTGGTTTGTTCTGTTAGGAAGAAGGCCATTAGAGACAGAATGGGTTTCTTCTTGGTGTGGGATGTCCCTCTGTCTCAATGAAGCTGCATTTTGGAGCTACTGAGCTCTTGAAGTTCCCTCTGGGTGGGTGAGAGACTGCAGTCTGTAGTGAGATCATCCACAGGAGAAACAGCTGCAGGTGGTTTCAGATGCACACTTGAGGCTTTGGTGGGAGATCCCACGAGCTGCATGTATGCACTTGGGAGTAGGAACCACACAGCTGAAACCGCCGAGGGAAGTTTTAAGTCACTGTTTAAAGTAGCTGTTTCAGGGCTGGATAGCTGTTAGAGCATGTACTGATCTTCCAGGGGACTGAAACTCAGTTCCCAGAATCTGTCATATCAGCTGTAACTCGAGTTCAAGGGGGATTTGACAGCCCCAGCCTCCATGAGCCCTTGTGCTCTCTCTCTCTCTCTCTCTCTCTCTCTCTCTCTGTCTCTATGTGTGTGTGTGTGTGTGTGTATGTCTGTCTGTCTGTCTATCTCTGTCTCTGTCTCCATCTCTCTGTCTCTGTTTCTCTCTCTCTTTCATACACACACACACAATTAAAAATAATAATAAAAAAAAATAGATCTTCCAAGATGGTTGTTGCCTGCCAAAACAGGAATGGGACGGGGAAACCCCAGTAGCCCCAGCGAGCTGGACCATATGCTCCAGAGAAGAGAATTCTCTTAACACTGGAAGGAGGAAGTCAGAAATTTTACAAAGCAACATGGAATCTTTAAACATCATCTCTGGCAGTGCTTTATAACCTTTCCTGGTTTTCTTTGGCTTATCCCGCTCAGCCAGGTAGGTTATATGAAAACAAGCCAGCAACGAGGGACAGCAGGCTAGGTTGCTGAGGGCTGTAGATGGTAGAATGGCCTCAGGAAGTCTCTTGGCTGTGGCGCCAAAGCTCCATGCCGCTCCCTGAACTTATTATGTCAGCCTCCACAGTCTTGGTCCATTTCCCAGTGTGACCCACTTGTTCCGAGTGTCCCACAAGGAAGCTTCCAGCTCATTTACTCTGCTGTTTGATTTTAGTCTAGCCTTGGGCTGCAAGTGTTATAGCACCAAGGAATCTGTACTGAAGCTCTCTGCTCTGAACGGAAACTTTCTGGTGGGAGAAGAAGGATTCCTAAAACTTGGGAAAGGTCCAGGAATCTCATGAAAAAAAAAAAAAAAAACTCATGAAAATTACAAGGGCCTTTCCAATGTTGTGTAAGCTGTAAGCAATTGTCGGGGTAGATACTCTTTCTGGTGGAGCTGTCTGCACATTGAGCAGGGAGCTCCAGGCACGCAGCTCCTAGTAGTTCTCTCCAGGAGACCAGAAAGCGATGGTGATGTTTCCTCCGTTGCTCTCCACTTTCTCCTCTGAGACAGGCCTTCTCACTTGAACCTGGTGCTCACTGATTTTGATAGACTGGCCAGCTGTGGAACCCTGAGGATTCTTCCGACTTCATCTCCAAAGTGCTGAGGCAGGCTGCCATGTCTAGCTTACATGTGGACACATGGGATAGAACTGAGGTCTTCATGTTTGCAAAGCCACCTCCCTAGCCCCTTTAGTAGCTTGTAACAATAAAACGCTGATAACTGACCCTGAACTTTGCTATGGAATGAATCATGTCACCTAGAATTTTACATGTTGAAGTTCTAACCTATCTTAAAAGAAGAAACCAAGGGCAAATAAAACTGAAATTCCTCACCTAATCACATTGCCATTCATATAAGGGGAGGAAGAGAGACCGAGAGAGGCATACAGGGAAAGGGCCAAGTGATGGCACAGCAGCAAGCTGGCCATCTGCAAGCCAGGGAGAACTGCAGGAGAGCTGAACTGGCCAGTGTCCAGCATCTAGAAGGGTGGGAATACATTTCTATTAATTAAGCCACTCTGCCTGTGGTATTTTGTTGTGGTATCTGTAGTAGACTATCAACTTCACTGTGAACTTGAACTAGTTAAGGGGTTTATATCCATTACTTCGTTTAATAGTTTAAGCAAGGTCATATGACCATCTCCAGTGCATAGATGAGGAAACTCCAGTAAACCGAATTGTCGGTACTGACGCTTGGACTCGGGTCTGCTAACTGCAAAACAGTGCACACGAGTTCAACACAAAACCATCTCAAAAGAAACCATGTGGTTCAGGCTGCTCTCAGAGACAGGGTCTCTTTGGGTTGGACTTTATGCCTCTGTGTGTATGTGCTCGTGTGTGTGTACAGGGGCACAGGCACATATGTGTGATGTGTGTAGAGGCCAGAGGTCAACAGCCTGTCAGTGCTGTCCACGGGAAATTACATAAACCAAGGCCTAGCTTGTGACAGAGGGCTTGTCATGGGCTCCCATAAAGATAAATCCATGTCTTGATTGCAGGAATCTGTGACTACACCATATATGGTACAAGAGTGAATACCACATTACATGGCAAAAGGCTTGATGATTTGGGGAAGAAGAACTTGTCCTGGTTCATACAGGGGGAAACCTAAATACTTTCACAGGTGCGGGGTGAGAGAGAGAGACAGAGAGACAGAGAGACAGAGAGACAGAGAGAGAGAGAGAGATTGGCCCACAGACGGAGGAGGGGCAAAGGCTAAGAGAAGCAGCTACAAGCCAAGCATGTCACCAGCTTGGGTTTGCACGCTGGGCCTCTGGACCTATGAGGAAATCTGATTCTGTTGTGGATGCTAGCCAGTTTGTGATGGCAGCCTTCATAGACCCAGACAAGGGCCTTAGACACCTCTGTGACTTCTTTGGAAAGAGCATGCAAAGTCATGACGGTGGCTGTGGCTCACTGGTGATGATCTACACGATCGCCCACCAGAGGCAGGCATAAAGACTGGAGTCTGCACACTTGGCAGCCACCTAGAAGTACTGTAGGGCAAAGGAGTCTGTAACCCCCATCTCCAGGGGAAGGGATGCAGAGACAGATGGATCCTTGAAGTTCATTGGCCGGACAGTCTATCCAGTCTGTGAACTCCGTGTTTAGAGGGAGATTCTGTCTTTACCAAAAGGTGGAAGAAATCTGGAGCTGAAAGCCTTGAAGTGCGAACATCCTCTCCAAGCAGCCAGCAGGAACTGCCTGGAGGATGAGAGAAGGAGAGAGAGAGAGCGCGCTCCAGGTGAGTCTGCTGGTTCCAGCCCCCAGTTCTGTATCCAGATGGGACAGTTTCCAGAGTTTGTGACATTCATTACTCCCCCCAACCCCAAGCCTCAAAGAACATCGAGAAAACAGAGATTTCCAGCGTAGACATGTAGGGCCCAGGAGGCCACCCAGGACAGGTAGGGAACAGGGTGAACATTACAGGCAGTGGTGGAGGCGAGCTACCTGGGAGGTCTAGGAGTCTTCAAAAACATTGGCCCGAACAGGATAGCCATAGCACGGTGGTGGAGGGGCCTCGGGGCCAACTCCAGGCACCTGTGAAAATAGCAAATATGTGAGCCAGAGACACTGCACATCCTGCCCTGCTCCCAGAGGCTCCCCACGGAGGCAAGCATCACCAGGCCAGGGTGACGTGTCTCCCACGGTGTCAGTGTCCCCAGGGCCCTACAGGAATTTGACATGGGCAACCAGCTCCAGGCTGCAGAAAAGAGAGCAGGAAAAGAGAAAGAGGCTGAAGAAAAGAGAGAAGGGAAGAAAAGAGGGAGAGGAGGGGGACGAAGGGTGAGAGGGAGGAGAGAGAGAGAGAGAGAGAGAGAGAGAGAGAGAGAGAGAGATATTATGGTTTCCTAAGATAGCTTTGTGGTCTGCCCCTCCTGCTTGCCCGGGCTGGGAGACCCTGATGGGCCAGAAAGTTCTCTGGGAAGCAGGGGGCTGGGGAGGGGGGCCGGAGGCTCTTCCCCCACCACGCAGCTGACAGACACTTGAGAACTTTCCTTCCCAAGCCTGTATCCTGCTGGTTCGGGGCAAAGTGTGCAGGTTTCCCACCAGGATCAGTGAGGAAACGGCCTGGTTTGGACTCAAACAAGCTGATTTGTTTTCTCAACATGGCCCTGCTCCATTCAGGGAGCAGGGAGATGCCCGCTTTTCCAGGGTGCCTCTCCCTCTCCCTCTCTGCGTCCCTCTCCCTTTCCGAGAACACATCACCCAGTGTCTGTAAGGTTTCTGCTTCTTGTTTGACATCCCTTATTTACAAAGCAAACAGAACGTTCCTTTTAACACACATCATGCTAAGTTTATTAATGCAGAAAACAATCCCAGGAGGCCGACCCGGGGGCCCCGTGAAACCTGCCAGCACAAACTCTTCAAAAGCTGAGCCCGTCAGATCCTCCAGGACAATATTTCACACAATGGAGTAAAAATAATATTTTTCTTTGGGCCTTTCCAGCCGCTTTTGTGGCAAGCAGACAGAAATTATTTTCTTACTCTGCTCCCAGACCAGAACTCTGGATGAAGCTGCGTTTATTTGTTTAACACAATGATTTCATCCTAAATGTCTCCACAGCAAATAGTTGGTGGCTTAATAAAGGGCCTTTGAAAGAAGGCTGGGGCTGGGGAAATGTGTGGCCTGTGGCTCCCAGGAGCCTGGTGGGCCACAGTCTGCCGAGACTGGGTTCTCCCTCAGCCTGCTGTGGAGCACTCGGGGGAGGGGTGTTACTGCTCCCTGGATCAGAATAGTTGTCGCTTAGAGAAGGCAGGAGGCAGAGACTTTGGTCCCAAATGGCAGACCTTCTCCAAGATGGCCCCTGCCAAATAGAGATGGACATAAACCCACAGGCAGATACTCAACCCTGTGAGGAGAAAAGAGAGCTTTTGTGTTCATTTCTGCCTTTCCCTGATTAAAAATGATGTCTTCTGTCAACCAAACGTTGGCCGCTCTTCTCATGCCAGCTGGGACTTCTGCAGCCAGGCCTCTTGATTAAGGGAAGGGAGAGGGAACACAGCCAGCCCAGGCCTAAGAATCCTCCAGTCATCGGACACTTCACTCAGCTAGCTAGCACCAAGGCTCCCTGGACACTTCTAACCTGCAATCAGAAGTGTCAACAAGAACTCCAAAGGGCTGTTTGCATTTCACTCTTTTCTGTGAAAACCCATAACAGGAATGAAATGGAAGAGCTCAGAAGGAAGGACCAGGAGGAAGAGGAGGAGGGAGGGGAGGAGGGAGGGGAGGAGGAGAAGTAAGAGGAGCAGGAAAAGGAGGGGGAGAAGGAAGAGGAGAATTGGAAGAGGAGGGAGAGGAGGGGGAGAGGAGGAGGAGGGAGAGGAGGAGGGAGGGGAGGAGGGAGAGGAGGAGGGAGGGGAGGAGGAGAAGTAAGAGGAGCAGGAAAAGGAGGGGGAGAAGGAAGAGGAGAATTGGAAGAGGAGGGAGAGGAGGGGGGAAAGGAGGAGGAGGGAAAGGAGGAGGGAGGGGAGGAGGGAGAGGAGGAGGGAGGGGAGGAGGGAGGGGAGGAGGAAGGGGAGGAGGGAGAGGAGGAGGAGGAGAAGGAAAAGGAGGGGGAGGAGGAAGAGATGGAAGAAGAAGAGTTACCGGTCTCATTTTTGACAATGGGGACTCCACAGGGGAGAAAAGACTATGTTCGGACATATGGATACTGCTAGCTTAAAGCAACTCTAATTCACTGAAGGCTGTATTGATGAGTGTGCACAAGCATAGACCAGTCGGTTACTTGCGCTGACTCACAATGATGTGTTACTGTGATTGATGGGCTGGGCCTGTGTCCTCTTAATGCCTTTGCGTCCTTTGTCTGCATGCTTTTGCTCTTGTCAAAATAGAAACATCTTAGCGTGTTTATTTTTAAAGTGCTTGATTGGGTCTTGAGCCTCTTGTGTATCATGCTATCAAGTGCAGGGTTTGAGTGACTACTTGATGCCGTCTCATGCTGTAATTTATGGCTCAGGGTTATTTTCCAGCAACCATGGCTGGTTGTAGAGCAGAGTATCTGAGTTAGTCTTGAGGAATGTCAGGCTGTGTGGGAAGTGTGGGGAAGGTGGCCCTTGCATTCCTGAAGCAGTTGCCATCTCCTTCCCTCCTGTCAGAGTGGCTCGAGGTTGCCTTCAACCCACTGCCTGCCCCGTCCCACCCCCACCCCACCCCAGTCTCCTTTCATCTTTTCTACTGCTTATTTTTCCTCCTTCCTTCCAAGACCTGAAGCAAGCAGATATTAACTCCTGCTTGGTATTGTACATTCTTAAAGAGGTTTTACACAAGTGACACTATTTGATTGTCATCAAAACCCTGTGCAGGGGCACAGGAATGGCCTCCGTTCCACAAGCAGGAATGTTTGTGAGTGCTGGCATTTTGACGGGTCACTGAAGGAGGGACACAGAGAAACTGGTTCTTGTCTCCGGGAGTTCTCAGTCCAGTGGTATACCTTTAAGGAATTCGGTACATGATGTTAGTCTTAGTTTTGGCTTATGTGACTTATTTCTGTCATATGGCCAATCAGTGGCTCAGGGAAGTGACTTTGCTGTCTTCTTTCCATTCCATACACCACTTGGCATGACTGATGACCACCATTAACCAAGTGAAAACGCAGCCTTGGGAGGGAAGTCAGGCTAGGCAGATGGTGGGGGTGTTTAAACCCCTGCTACCCTCTACCTCAAGCCCGAATGCAAGCTCCTAACAACAGACTCAGATCCTAAGGTGAGTTAGTCCATCTCTTGGAACTTTCTTAATGTTGGTGATAGATCAGGTATCATTTATCTTTTAATGAACAAGCATTTGTTTGAGGACAACTTCATTTTTCTTTTTTTTTTTTTTTTTTTTTTTTTTTTTTTTTTTGGTTTTTCGAGACAGGGTTTCTCTGTGTAGCCCTGGCTGTCCTGGCACTCACTTTGTAGACCAGGCTGGCCTCGAACTCAGAAATCCGCCTGCCTCTGCCTCCCGAGTGCTGGGATTAAAGGCGTGCGCCACCACGCCCAGCTTTCAACTTCATTTTTCAAGAAGAAAAAGGAAATAACAGAAAACTATCCCATGGGCCATTTTTTATATCAGATAATTTGCAAACATTCATTTTTTTTAAAAGTCACAGCCACAAGGTCTCTGCATGAATGCCAGAAAAGCATTCCACCAACCAGTTGCATCCCCAGCCTCCAGCTCAGTTCATCACTTAGGTCCTAAGTGGTTCTCAACCTGGGGGTCATGACCCCCTACACAGAGGCCACCTAAGACTATCAGAAAACACAGATACCATAGATATTTACATTATGGTTCATAACAGCAGCAACATTACAGTTATGAAGCAGCAACGAAAATGATTTTACGGTTGTGGGTCACCACAACACGAGAAATTGTATTGAATGGTCGCAGCATTAGGAAGGTTGAAAACCGCTGACTATGGGCCCAGTCATCTCTTTGAGCCTGTGCACGGTTTGCTACATCAGAGACAATGGATGAGTGCCCCTTTTGTAGATGAGTAGTGAGAGCTCTGAGGGGTTGGGTGACCAGTAATCTGTCACATAGTGAGAAATGGAACTGAGATAGAAAGCCAGGCTACTGGCTTTTACACTGTTCACATCCCACCCTTGGTAAGCTGTGTATGTCATCTAGGCCATGGGGATCTACACACTCTCCATGGATTCTCTCCATGCGCGTGGTAGTTTAGAAAACCCAATCTCGGTGCACTGACTGACCTTCCTCCCATTTTTGTCTCTGTACAGTTCCCAGCTCTTTTCCGTGAAAACCCTTGCTGGTGCTTTCTGATTGGCTGAGTTTCCTCTAGCACTGGTGGCTCCCTCCTTCCTTACATCATGGCTTGCACGGGTGCTCTGACTCCTAGAGAATAGATTATGCTATAGAAGTACTGCCAGGGCCGGTGGACTGGGCTTGAATCTCAGTTCTGTTTCTGACTGGCTATTGACCTGGTACTGCTGTCTAATCTCTCAGATTATACATCTGCTACTCTATAAACCAGGCACTCACTCGCTCAGCTATTTTCAGGAGAAAATAACACAAAATCTATGGTCAAATTTTGCTACTATCCCTTGTGAATGTGTTACAGTCCCATTACCCAGCAGCAGGAGTTGAGAGTGTCTAGAGGAGCTGCCTCCTGAAACCTTGGGACACTCACACTCTTACTTGATGCTTCAGTCCTGCAGGAACTAATTGTTAGATCTACAAGGAACAATTCTTTCTAGTAAAACTACCTACTTAGCACGTGTGTGTTTAAATTGAAGGCATAGTTCATCATATCGGTGCCTAGGTAGGGATATAGACCCTGGGGGCTTTGGCCGTGCATTTCCAAGATGTAAGATTATGTAAGATCTTCAAAACAGAAGCAGATGAAACGCGGTTAAGAGTTGACTACACTGATCAGCATTTGAATTTTGTTCCTTCCAAATAGTGAGATCTTTGCAGATAAGACATGTATTGACATAAGAACTCCATGCTCGCCAACGGTTTACACACAGTCTCTGGGAATATCTAGTTAACACTGAGAGGCCACAGCAGTGCCATTTGGGCAAGAAAATTGATTTGTGTCAAAGCGAGTTGTTTTCAGTTCTAGAGGATGTTTGAAATAACGTCTTCATTCTCCTTTCCTTTCTCCTCTCCCAAGATATACTTGTTCAAGTATTTGGTATGCCTGGTTCTGACTAACCCCAGCAAAATGTTTTCTAGATTATTCTTGTACGATTTCTTTTTCTTCATCACCTACGTACGTGTAAATCTTACTGAAGCAGACTTTGACCAGACAGGCTTTCCTCCTTCCTCCCTCCTCCCTCCCCCCAAGTCCACCTCTTTCTTCCCTTCCCATTCTTCATTCCTTCTTTTTCCCTCTCCCTCCTTCTTTTCCCTTCCCTTCCCTTTTCTTTCTTTCCATTTTTTTTTAGAGGATAAAGGTTTTCCAAATAGTGATTTTATTTTGAAACTTACAAAAAAGTAATAAGATCCTTTCTGAAATATTTGCTCTGGATCTCAAAATGTAACCTGACGCTCCCAATTAACAACACTTTTTCTTCCTGGAACTCAGGCCAGTATCATGGGGCCTCATTAAGTTATCTAGTCAGCCTGTCTGTTTCTAGCTTGAATCAAATTTAATGTAGTGCCATGTGAGATTACTCATGGAGCTTTGATTGAAGCCCACCTTCATTGACTTGCAGTGTGAATTCCTAACATGTATGTATGTAGGTAGCTAGGTATACATGTATGCATACTTGCATACATGTCTACATGTATGTACGTATGTATGTAAAGGATGCCATAGGTTAGAATACTGAGAAGATCTCTCTGATGTAACACCTGGCCTAGAATAATTCATTTTCTCATTTAGAGCAATCAGGCAATGGAGTTACTTTAGACCTCAGACTGTGTCTAAATATAACAAAAGCTTCTTCAGTCACCTGAAGCTCAGTGACATCTTTTTACCCCATGTCATACCCGTCAGAGGTCAGATGAAGACCCTCAACCACAACAATAGCATTGAGTGAAAGTTATATTGAGTCTTTCTCTATTAGAAAGTTAGTTTTGGTTCCCAAATATCACTTTTATTAAATAAAACCCTTTAATCCTATAAAACCAAATATTTTAGTTACTTGTCTATTAGTATGATGAAGTATCGGCCATGCAATTTTTAAGAGAAAGCATTTAACGAGGCTGGTTCCAGAGAGTCCGTGATGGTGGAGTGAAGAGGTGGTAACAGGATACGGAGAGCTCAAACCTCAAGCAGAGAGTACTTGGGAATGATGCAAGTCTTCTGAAACCTCAGAGCCCACCCCTAGGACCAGCCTCCAATGAGGCCACGCCCCCAATCCTTCCCAGACAGTTCCACTAGCTAAGGACCAAGAATTCAAGCTGTTGGGCCTGTGGAACCACTCCAATTCCAACCACAGCTCCATGATTCTTTCTTTGTAGTTCGATTGATTTTAAGCTTCATAATGGATTTCTTAGTTATGTTTTTGAAAACTAACACAAAAGAATGTTAACTCCTCCTGAGTATCATAGTATATGAAGAAACAAAATCCATGAGGAAGCAGTCACAGAGGCTGACACTGGGGTGATAATTTTAAGCGAATATGAATTTTCAAAAAGCCTCAGTAAAGACTTATGAATACATTTAAAATATAATATTTTAAAGGGAAAAATAAAAGGACTCAGTAAAGAAATAGAATATCTGAGCAAAGAAATAGAAATGATAATGAAAAAAACATACATTAACTTCAGAACTGAAATATGCAGTAATCTAATCAAAAGGCTTTATGACCTCATCAATAGAATGAGGGCAGAGGAAAAATTAGTGAACTAGAAAATGGAGTGATTGGCATTGTGCACTCTGAAAAGCCAGTTTAAAAAAACAAACAAACATAAAGAACAGCACTGGGAGCTGTGGGACAATACTTTAATTTTCAAGCCCTCAGTGAAGAAAACAAGAAAGAATATGAATGGGGTGCATGTGTGTAGAAATGTCAGCTGGAAGTTTCTCAAATTTGCAGGTGAAGTAATTTTACTGATCCAACACACACACACAAATTTGAAACAACAAAACACAAATAAAATCAGTCTTAAGGGGTCTGCCACTTTCTTTGGGCCTTTGATGACATTTCATGACTATAGTGCACAGGCAAATATGTACGCAAAATAGCCAGCCATACACATAAAATACAAATAAATAAAACATTTATTTTAAAATATGATTATAGGGGCAGTCCAAAAAGAAAATCTGAAGAAGATATGTAAACATTAACCAATGAAAACAGGGGTCTATGATAATTTTACATAAAGCAGACCGTAAAGCAAAGAAAATTACACTGTGTACCGACAAAAGTGTCAAACCAAGAAGAAAAACAACCTGAAATATTTATTGACCAACCAATAGGACTGTAAACTATAGTGCTACGCCCCGGTTGAGTCAACTGGACAAGCCGAAAGGCTTAAAAGTCACTCATGAGGCAAAAGAGTTTCAAAGAGGCTCTCCTCCTGGAGTCTAGCTTTCCCTACCCATACAGTAATTTTTCATTCCCGAGTTCCATTCCCGAGTTAGTCTAGTGTATGGATCCACATGCTCTCTTTCAGTATTTTCCTATTATAAGTGCTTTTTAAAATTGAATTCTGACATGGCTTAAGCCTTCCACCAGTGTTCCAACAGTCCTAGAAATGTCTTTGAGCAAGATCATGGGCTTAGAATTCAGCAAGATCGTAAAAGCTAAGTCACTCCCTTACACAGGAATTTACCATCACTAAGGAAGAAGGAAGTTTCAGACCAAAGGAGAAACCAGAATAGATACTATAGCAGAGTTACACCCATACACACAGGTATTTACAATGGCCTAAGGGGAAGGTGGACTATACAAGAGACTAAAATAGAAACTATGGCGAGGACACGAAGCCCTTGACCCTGGCTTCTAAGATTAGTGGAGCTTCTAATCTTAAGTGAAGCCATTGTTGATCCCAGCTGTTATCAATGAATTCTATCCCAGGTGGTTCCTGTTAGACCTTTTGTGTTTGCATTCCTCTGTTTTATGTAAGATTCCAGTTACCTCAATTGTACCTTGCGAATATGTCACCCAACTTCCTTATTGTCCTCTGCATAAAAACTCTGATGCTCGAGTTGCAAAATTACACTCAGATTCCACACGAACTCTCCTGTGTGTGTCTGTTTGTCACTCATTCATCCACGCTTTGCCCACCCGCGACTAGAGACCCGTTCCACGCAGACACAGGGACCCAGAGGGCACTATAGGAACCAAGAAGAAATAGCACTGAAAGGAATTGAACATTCTATATTGAAATATCAGCAGCCCTGTCAACTGCCTGCAAGGGAAAAATCGGGAGTCTCAGTGAGTATACGAACCACACTTACAGGCAGATCCTGTGCCTCACAGTAGATGACCAACCCAAAAGGAACTTTAAGTTATTTTTGGAGGTTTGTTTTTGACTTGTAATGTGTTGTTTGGGCATTTTTTAAAAATTTACCTTACCAGTCTCTTGCACTAGTCTCTTGCTTATATATTATGGTTTCCAATTTTGTATTTTTTGTGGTGTGTGTGTGTGTGTGTTTCTTCGTGTATGTGTTTTTCCTGTTTTATTTTCTACTTGCTTGTTTTGTTTATTCTGCGTTGTTCCGTGTTTTTATTTGCCTGCTTATTTTCTAAAGAGAGAGAGGAAGGCCGGGCATGGTGGTGTATAACTTTAATCCCACCAATTGGGAAGCAGAGAAATGTGAACCTTTGTGAATTCTAAGCCAACTTGGTCTACATTGTGAGTTCTAGGACAGCCAGAGCTACATAAAAGATCTTTTCTCAAAGTCGGATGAGGCGTGGAGTTAGATGGGTCAGGAGGTTGGGAGGATCTGGGAGGAGATGAGAGAAAGAAAGCTGTAATAAGAATATTGTATGAAAACAGTTTTTTTTTTAAGAAAAATATATATTTCGTAAGTCCAAACAAACACCTTAGGTCCTTGTTTGAAATGATTAATTAGCCTCAAATCCTTGAAAAAAACTTAGTAGAACACTACACATGAAATTAGTAAGAATAGATAATAACAATACTATCAACAGATGGGCTGCAAAGCATTTAAATCGTACAGGATGTATACTATTCGATGCAGCCAATGCAGCAAAACTAGATGTAGCTCTTTGACTCTGTGCACACATGCCGCATACTTTATCTCAGGAGTCCGGAATCATCTCAGACCTTGCAACGTCTTGTCTCAGTTCCCCAGACAACCCTGACAGAACACAAACCTCCAGCTATTCATTCTTAGTTTTGCAATGTTTGGGAGCTTTTAACTTGCTGCTGGACTGATTTTAGGATTGGTACATGTGGTGGTTTGAATAAGAATGGCACCTATAGACCCATGTGTTTGAATGCTCATAGGGAATGTCACTATTAGGAGGTGTGTGAAAGGATGGAGGAAGTGTGTCTAGGGAATGTCACTATTAGGAGGTGTGGTCTTCTTGGAGGAAGTGTGTCACTGTGTGGGTGGGCTTTGGGGTCTCCTATGCTTAAGCGCCACCCAGTGTGACGCACAATTTCTTCCTAGTTACCTTTGGATCAAGATGTAGAACTCTCAGCTCCTTCTCCAGCACCAATCCTACCTACACGCTGCCATGCTTCCCATCATGATGATACTGGACTGAACCTCTGAAACTATAAGCCAGCCTCAATTAAATGTCCTTTATAAGAGTTGCCTTGGTCATGGTGTCTCTTCACAGCAATGAAACCCTAACTAAGACAGTAACAGAGAGCCACGGAGAATGGGGACACTGTTGTGTGACAGGAGACAGTGAAGGTTACACCGTGGGTTTTTTTTCCCTGTGTAGCAGGAGCTTGATTCAATGGTTTGGGAAGCTGGACCATGCATGGATGAAGTAGAGAAATGTGTACAGGATGTTATTACCTAAGCTACATCATGCGATGGGGCGTGACATCAGTTGGGATGGCCGTAGTAAGTTCTGTATCCCCTTAACTAGTCTGTCATGCTCAGCGTGCAACCTCGCAGCTTGAATGAAAAGCAATGCAGATTGGAAAGAGACAGAATAAACATAATATGAACTTCTCTGTGATTCCTTTTCCTTGATAAAATAAACCTGGTGTGTGTGCCTTTTCTTCTAGGTGTTGAGAATCCCAGGATCAGTTGTTGGGGTTCTATATCCGCTCATGTGGAAAAACCTTTGGGCTTTCTGGACACCAGTACACACACACGCCCAGTGTGTGTGTGTGTGTGTGTGTGTGTGTGTGTGTGTGTGTGTGTGTGTGTGTGATAGGCTTGGTCTTAGGGGCTGTCATTTAGAGGGCTTAAGGGCCACATGAGTCAGTGGGAAAGTGTATCAGGTTCTATTACCTGAGCAGGTAGACTCAAGTGTGTTCAGATCTTCATGTTTTAGAAGACAGTATCTCTAAGTCTTGGGGAGCTGTCTTGTCAACCTCAAGCTCATGGTACCTGTTCCTTCCTTGGTAGAGCTTCAGCCATCTTTCTGTCTTCAGGCTTTCATCTTCGAAACTAAAATCCGTAGAGTGGGTTACCTCCGAGGAACCCTTTGAACCACCCTAACCCACAAAACCAACAAACAAACAAGCAGACAAAACAAGACATCCGTGGCAGTGTATGCTATGATCCCAGCACTTGGGAGGCAGGATCATAAATTTGAGGCCGGTGTGGATTACCCAGTGTCTCAAACAAAACAAAGCACCAACCCCACTGAGGGGTTAGAGACGTAGGGAGTTAGGGTTAGGGAGGAAGGCTACAGGACTTAGCTCTGTACTGGGAGAAGAGTCAACACTCAGTAAACCATAGCTGTGGTGATGCCAGCCTCCTCCTGCTGTCACTGTGGAGGAAAAGGAAGAGTTTTGCTCACTAGACTTCTGCTGGAACTTGAGCTATATATAAAATATTGAATAATGCCCGCTGGTGGCGATCTCATGCCCACAGTTAGGAGAGAACAAAGGGAGCAACCATAGTTCCCAAGCCAGCTGAGACAAGGTGATCCAGTGGCCTGGGGGGGAAGCCCAGGGAAGCAATGAGTGTTCAGCCCAGAGCAGGGACATGGCAGTGGAATGTCTCTCAGGGCCACCCAGTGTCTCTCCTGCTTCTCCAAGGCAGCTGTCATCCCAGGCATGGGGCTTCTGGAGAAAGCGACGTTTGCAGACAACCAGGATAGATTCCACCTAACCCAAACAGAAATCACAGAGAAGACTCCCCACAGGCTTCAGTTCTCTCTCACAGGGCAGCAACCAAATATCAGTCCTGGAACCTAAGATGTTTCTAGATCAACTGTGGGGGACCCTTTTGCAGGTGGCCTTTTCCATTTTGGCCCTGGTTGACAGAAATGAGAAAGAACAGCTGTTTCACAGAGTAGAAAAGGAGACTTGGATTTCACGGATCATTCTTCCGAGGTGGGACTGTTAGCAGCAGAGACACACTCTGGCATCCAGGCATTTTTAGGTCTTCTGTCTGTCGCAAGGAGGCAGATGAGTAGCTTGGGGGTCGGGTCATTCAAAAGGGGCCTGTTCCACCTTGGGTGGAGATATGCCTGTGGCTGGCTTTTTTCTTGAAGAAAGCATAGCTTGAAGAGGCACCATTTGTTTTCAGTCAAACTGACATTACATTCCCCTCAGGAGGGCAAGGGCAGAGGAGAACACAGCTCTTAGAGCAGAGGGCCCCGAGCCAGCTCGCTGGAGAACCTGGGTTCTAGACACATCTGGTCACTGAAGGGGTCCTCTCCGTGGAGCTGCTTGTTTTCTGTCTGTGGAAGGGGTGGGACCACCCATGAATGTTGAATTGCTGACCCCTGGGCCAAATCCAACCTGTAATCGTGTTTTTCTTGGGTCTACAAATTATTCTTAAGAGAGCTATTTGCCTGCTTTAGAAAGGGTGTACACTCTCCACCCTGAGAGGCCCTGACACTCTGGTATTGTGTCATACCAGACCAGTCCTGCCTTAGGAAACAGCCCTATCCCTGCCAGCATCTGTCTGCAGCCCCGGAGCTAGGGCATCTTAGAAGCTTCCAGTCACAGCTTTCCAGGTTCTATAGTTCTCTTCTTTTAATTTCTGTTGCCTTCACTGCCACACAAATCACCGTCCATAAATATTTCATATCCCAGCCTTTTGAGTCAATTATTCTTTTCAGGAAACCAGAGGGATAAAGGACATAATTAACTATCTGAGAGAAAATGAAGGAAACAACAGCTATAAATAGCACAACAGCGAGCAGAAACCCTGAGCCCCACTTGACCTTGGGCTAGGATGGCCCAAGCCTTGCCTGGTCGAGGGGGCTAAGTGGAGTCAGCTCAGCTCACATACCGAGCTGTAGACTTCACATAGCCAAGCAACCGGAAAAGTGGGTGCAGCAGACCAGGGGCCAGGCTGGTGTGGGATGGGGAAGGGTTGCCTCCACCCACACCTTCATGCACCCAGGAAGTGACGCCCTGCCTTCGCAGACCCTCTGTTAAAACACCCGTTTCAGAAGCAAATTCTCCCTAACTCTTCTTCTTGAGGCCTGCACAGTGTCCTGTCGTTCCATCCTTCCATCCTGTCCTCAGTTCATAAACCAGAGAAGCGGCGTTGAAGCACCGTCCAAGCTAACGCTGAGCAGAGCCATCGGAGACTCACTCCCCAGTGGACCCTTTTCTCGTTGTATAACCAGAGTTCCAAACAGAAGACACAGGTCTAGAGTGCTGGGGCTTGCTGGTTGATTCTTTTTTTTTCAACCTCAAAGCTTTGCAGTATCAGAATGAATACAGCATCATAGGGTTGATAACTTTATGCCAGGGGTTCACAATCTGTGGGCCCACAAGCCCTTTGGGATTCAAAAGACCCTTTCACCGTGGTCACCTAAGACCATCGAAAAATAGATGCCTACATCAACATTCTTAGCAGTGGCAAAATTAGTTAGGAAGCAGCAACAAAAATAATTGTACCCCATGAGGAACTGTATTAAAGGGTCGCGGCATTAGGAAGGTTGAGGACCAGTGCTTTTAAGCTGTCCGTAATTGAATCCCTCTTCGGATCAGTGACCAACACTTTGCAATTGCAACCTCTCTTCATCCATCCAGTCCTAAATAAAACATGTCAGGTCACATCCAGAGCTCACAGGTCCTACTTCAGAGCACCCCACCCTAGGCATACCGTATCACATCCAGAGTGGGCCAATGACAGGTCGTTCCTCATTCTTCTCCTGGCTTCTCCTGTTTCTCATGCCCGTGTTCTTCTCTGGGTGTCTATCCATCTTACCTGAGAGAGCAAGAACTACCTTGGAGGTTCAGGTCTGTCTCTCACAGTGTGAGAGAGGTTTGCCATCAAGATATTCAGCTGGTAAGGTGGGGGCCAAAATGTGTGGTCCCCAAGGTTCAAGGGTAGATGATAAACTGGAGCAGGGATGGCAGTGAAGGCAGAGACTCCTGCCCATGTGAATCCTGGGATCCAGATCAATGCTGGGAGCACAATGAGATGGAGAGTCAGCAAATGGTAACTGAGTAGATTCCTGAATGAAAGAGATCCTTTCTGAAGAAAGCCCGAGACCCTGTCCTACCCCGTAACTTTCAAAAAGAACTCAGTGAGCAAAAAGCAAATTGGATAATAATGTGGGAGAGAGATGAAAAATAGTATGTATCCTATGATACATTTTTACTTTCATTTTAAAAATTTTTATGTTTCATTATTTGTATGGCTGGAGCCTATTGTATGTGCTGGTGTCCAGAGGTAGGCAGAGAGGCCAGAAGAGGGCGCTGGATCCCCGGGAGCTGGAGTTACAGTCAGGGATCAGCTGTCATGTGGGTGCTGAGAATTGAACTCAGGTCCCCTGGACGAACAGTCAGTGCTCTTAACTACTGAGCCATCTCTTCCAGCTCCTTGTTTAATTTTTCAAAATGTCTATGCATTTAGAAGAGCAGAGACAAAAGCTATCAAAAGGTTGAACTTTGCACTACCAGGGGCTCCATCCCAAGCCATGGCCTTTGGGTGAGCAGAATACCTCATTTTGCATAATACATTTCTGAGTCATTCAGTGGAGGGAAGTGAGTTTCTATTGCTGTTTCAGTTAATAGATAAGGATATGTTTTAGACTTCACTTGAAATACATCGGCTCTCTGATATATGATTCTACAGAGAAAGATTGCTCACCAGCTCACTATCAATGAAGGTCATGACAGTTTTCTAACTTAAGATCTATAGAAATTTTAATTATGTGTGTGTGTGCGAGTGCGCACTCACACACGCATGAGTGCATGTGTGAAGGGCAGAAGCACTGAACTCTCTGGATGTAGAGTTACAAGCAGTTGTGAGCCACCTAATGTGGGTGCTGGGAACTGAACAAATCCTGTACAAGAGCAGCATCCCATCTAACCCACTGAGTGCTCTCTTCAGGACCATAGATTTCCTAACTTCTAAAACAAATGAGCTCTATCCACCAAAACCACTGATGGGGGGAGTGGGACGTATGAACCACATTTAGACTCAATATTGATTCACTAAATAAATTCTCATGGAGGGCTACAATTATCTTACATGCTTTTTAAAATCAAAACAAAAGCTACAGAAAGAAGTCAGAGTGAGCTGTTTATGTCAACTGCATCATAAGTGGTCTCTCAGGCTGCAGAGTGTCCAACCAGGCTTGGCTGGTAACCTAAATTCTTCATCTTGGTAGGTTTATTTCTACCTCTGTCATTTAACAAGATGTGGTCACGTGTTTTTTTCCTGTGAATTCATCACAACTATAAATGTGGATGCATAATAATAATACAGAAACCCAATGTAAATAAAGCCCCCAATGAGGATGCTAGCTGCCTTGGGGAATGTCTCTTTTTTCACTGTAGTTTAAAGCCATTAAACTATTTGTTCGTGATTTATTGTTCCTGAAGACAGATGTAGGGACTGGTCTATTTTTCACATTATGGTGGAGTTTGCTTTTAAAAATATTCTCCTTGGCCTTGTGGTGAAGTGCGCATTATGGCACTTCCTTCTCCTGACATGCGCAAAAGCGTTATTCATCAAAGGGTGTTTTCCAGCGTTCCTCTTATTCGTTCAAGAGTATAATCACAGTACAGCTCTTTACAATCAAAGGAGAGCCGCAGTCTCAAAGTGCTCTTGGAAATTAAGAACGGGGCCATCTTGTTCCTCCAAGCTTCTCTCTTGTCTGCACTCTTTGTTTTCCTCTGCCCAAATCCATAACTGTATTGGACCCAGTGCTAAATCACGGGAAATGAGACGTGACCTATTAAAAAGGAAATGAATAATTCGAGAGAGGGGAAAATTACACTTGTGGCTGGAAGCATGGACATTACAGCTTAACTGTGCAGGTTTATTCTACCACTATACCGAGTGAATTGCTTCTGGGTGGCATGTCTTCCATCACTGAAATTACCGCATGACGTCAGCAAATGAGTCAAACTGTGTTTAGGTTCTATCGACTTTATATTTTTTTCAAGATTCTTTCTAGAAGACATTTTTAATTAATGGGTGTATATACATACATAGCCACCCTCTTGGAATAGTTGTTAAATCCCCTAAATCTCGAGCTAAACCTGGACTTAAATGACCTGTGTAAGCGAGCTCATAAGCTAATGTTTCATGGGCAAAATTATTATCAGAATCCCTTGTGTCTTGTAAGGACCAGTGGAATGAATCTCGTCCCTCCTGTGAGCCATGCAGAAACAACGAAGAGGGAGGATGGAGAGCCGGGACCTTACAGATGCACTATGCTGCCGGAAGTCACATTTGGAAACAGCCTCCAAATCGGAAGTGTCCGATCCATGCTAACTTTAGTAAGTATCACCACTAAAATCAGGTTTTAGGTGGCTTGGCTGCACCACATGCTAGTGTAATAGTGTTTGTCTTAGGAATAAGCCTGCTAGCTATTAAGCTCTGTGTTCCGAGCCTGAGCTATTGGGACTTATTCCTTTGATTTAATGATTTATGAACACGATGTGCCGTTTTCTAGGACATTCTTAATGGCTCTAAACTGGAAAGGACAAGAAGATCCAGGAACTGAAGTGTGGGTGAGCAAATTATAGTCCACTCATAGAACGAGGATGCTAACATTTATCGGCATCTGTAATAGATAATAGCAACCAGTAGCAGAAAATAATTGGCACCTCAACATGGATGAATCTCAAAAACAGTATGCTCATTGTTTTAAGACACAAAATGAGAGCATAGTACATGATTTCATATAAATGAAATTCTAGAAACAGCAAAAACTGCTCCCTAACAGGAAGAGAAGCTGGAGAACTGGGATGGAGACGGAGCAGCACAGAGAGATCAGGGAGGTGAGGGTGACAGGTTCCAGGTCGGGATTTCAAGGGATGCCATGAGTCTGCAACTGTGTGTCAACACTCATCCACTGTGCCAGTAAGATGGTTTCACTGTACATATGCTTGTATGACTATAGTTAATCTAAAAATTATAGAATGTATCAACAACAAATGCATGGCCATTAAATAGCTCCCCGGATGACTGGAAGTGAGAGATCTGAAAATAAATAAATAAATAAATAAATAAATAAATAAGTCTTGTCCTTTTTCCATCTTTAGAAGAAGATGTGCTGAGGTGGAAAGAGAATATATTTTGCTCTGTTTTCATTACTTTAATTCCCTCGTATAAGTAGTACCAACTTTATATTATGCTAATAAATGATAAAGCCCAGGGGACAGCACTGGTATCTGAAAGAAGTCACTCGTGACTCAGTTAGATGAGCTCACTCACATGACATGAGCCTGCCTGCATGTGAGGTGGTTGTGTGGGCATGTGTATAGTATGAGCCTGCCTGCAGGTGAGGTACTTGTGTGTAAATTCATATCATACTGCGCTTTCACTGGGGTGAGTGTACAAGACTGCCCAGGGCTGAGGCTCCAGGCTCAGGATCTGGATTAGGTGTATGGGTCCCCCAGCTTCCTTGAGCAGAAAATAACAGGGTACAAGCACTTAGCCATGGGGCTAGCTGAGGATAGGTTATACCATAACTACCCAGAGTGTAAAGGCAGAATTATAACCTTTCAGGGGGTTCCTAAAGACCTCCGCTGACTTCAGACCCTCCTCCATTTTTTAGTATTTTATTACCAACCAACCAACAACAAAACAATCCAGCCTGCCTTGGCTGGGTTAAAGGACAGCCAGCCCTTTACATTATTTGATTTGTCTTGTCACTGAGATTCAGAGTAAAGGGGACAGGGCTGTCTGTGGTGGCCAGAAACATGATGACCAAGTCATAAGTACGAGGAACAAATAGACACCCTGCACAAAAATACTTTTCTTCCAGACGTTTCTGTGAAAACCTCGGGGTCAGTAGGGAGAAGGGGACTCAGTTAAGATTACATAAACCCAACAGAAAACAGTCATTTTTAGATTAGCTTGTCATGTATCATGCTTCTCCGAATGGCCAGAAGCAAGTTTGACCAGCCTCTGTCTGTTAGGCTGGTTTGGGGAAGCCTTTGAAGACCAACACTTGTGGTCCAGCAGGGCCTATGACTAACTGACCCATCTGTGTACCATCCACTTTGGAAAGAGAAACTTCCCCGGTGGCATGCAAAAGAAAACACCAAGCAAATCCCAAAAGGGTAACATTAAACCAAAGCCCAACCAAGAAAGAGAGTGGGAGAGAGACTGCCAGCAGAGGCAGAGGAGAAATAAAAGTCCCATTGTCCTCACAGGGGATGACGGCTCTTGGGCTCCCAAGGCATGTGAGCATGCTTGGCCTGTGACTTGTGCTGGACACAGATGCTCTGCCTTGGAGAGCACATTCCAGTGCTGGGGTGTCAGGTAGCCTTCCCCCCAAACTCCTCAACCAGTGGGGCAACTCATTCTGAAGATAGGAGGTCAGGCTGTGGAAAATTAGTTGACACTGATGAGCCTAAGAGCATGTTTACCAGGAAATAAAGGAAGGATGTATCTGAAAGTGATGATGTATCTGGAGCCGGGGGTGGGTTAGGGTTAGAGAAATAAAGAAGGGAAGGTGTTCCAGTCTGGCTGAAGCTGGGAAGGGGAGCTTGCCTCCAGGAACCAGACCAGGTTCCAGGTTTTGGTTTCCTGTACAAGTTTGCCCCTGGAATCCTGGAAGCAGCTAAGAAAGATTCCCCAGTAGCCAAAGCTATATCGAACTGCTTACTGCCTGAACATCCATTTGCTTCATAGAAAGCCCTTCCAGGGATAAGGAGCCCTCAGATAAAAGCTCTATCATTTTTATCTGTCTGTCTATCTGTCCATCTGTCTGCTTGTTTGTTTGTTATTTAAGAAAAAGGATTAAAAGGGCAAGTATAAAGCCAGGTGTGAAGCTAGCTAGGTGTGAAGCACTTAACTGTAGACCCCAGCATTCAATAGGATTGATGGTTCAGTCTGGGCTACATAGGGAGTTTTAGACCAATCCGGATTGAGGGATCGAGACCCTGCCTCTTCAGCACTTTTTGTGTACCCCGACAAGGTGGGGGTGATGGGGAAGAAAAAGGCAAGGGAAGGGGAGAACAAGCCGTTGACAGAAGTGGGTCGGAGTGGAAAGAGGGTGGTGTGAAAATCAAGAATCACGGACTTGAGTCAGTGACTAGGTTAGACACCTGGTGGCTTTGCATCTAGCATCACGAGGGAGAGAGGGCTGGGCCTTTGCCATCCCCTCCTGATCCAGGGCTCTGAGAGTCTCTGGGCATGGTCCTGCAAAATAGGAAAGAAAGGGGTTTGCTCCCCAGTTCCTCTTAGGCTTTCGTACATTTTTACCACACCCTTCTAGCACTCTCTAAAAATCCCTGTCACCTGAGACTGAAACCCATTCACAGCTATTACCAACCCTTTAGACTGGAGGGATGGTAGATGACATACCCCATTGCTACATACTGGGGTGCTGGGAATGCTGAGTGCTGAGAAGGGAGGAAGCCACCGTGGTGACAAGGGCCTAAGGGGGTCACAGGAAGGCAGGCCTGGAGCAACTTACCACTTCAACCCTGGGTCCTTGTCCTCACCTCCCACCAGAAGAGAAGTAAAAAGGACCCCAGATCATTAGAACGTTCTAAATGAAACCAACAGGAAGCGCCTGTCCTTTATTAGAGACAGGCCACACTCGTGCAAGCCTGATGAATTTGGTGTCATTATATACTCGTTATCATGTAGGCTCCCCGGCATCATCCAAGTGAGACACTGAATCTCAGCATCTCAGATTTGGCTTGCTCTGGACGCTTGGGAGAATCTTGGCACCCCTCTGGGCTCCAGATTTTTCAGTGGTAAATGAGGACTAGAAGTGACCCCCCTCATGGTCCTGATGCTGGTCTCTGCTGCTAAGAGATAAGGCCCAACCCCTACTTCCCATCCTTTGTTCAAGGCAGGGCTGGCAGGGAACGAGTGCCTCTGGTGAGACCCTGGAAGTACACACTAATTGGCCATGGATACCCGGCCCTCAGCTGCTCTTTGCCCCAACAGGAGCAAGTCCTCTGCTAGCCATACAGGCCAGGGAAGCAGTAAGCAGGACTGCTCCCAGGAACTGGCAGTCTCAGAAAGCCTCCCATTTAGTTTAATGCTCCAAGCTTCCTGATAAAGGGTTCTACATCTCCATTTTGTACTGAACTCTGGAAATTCTCCCACCATTTCTACCAAGGGCTCTTGCCAGAAGGTAGCTACTTAGACTAGAAGCTACTGTGGACAAGGCTATCAAAGGAACCATTGCTACAGATGATAGCTTCAGCTGGTTTTAACAAAAAGTTCAAACAGCGCATATATCTGAGTGCTCTGTGTGTGTGTGTGTGTGTGTGTGTGTGTGTGCATTTATGCACACTTATACTAATTCACAGGGGAAAAAAGCTAAAAATGGCCAGAGATACCTTGAGCAACTTGCTCAAATTGTATATATTGCACGTGTTTCAGACTGGAGAGGTGGTTATGCGCACACTGCCTCCCGCAGAGGACCTGAGTTTGGTTCCTGGCCCCACACTGGGCAAGTCACAACTGTCTGTACTCCAGTTCCAATATGTATTAGCCTCCACCAGCACCTAAACGTGCATGCATGAGCACCTACACACACACAGAGAGACAGACAGACAGACAGACAGGCAGACAGACCAAGATGGGGGAGGGAGCGAGGAAGGGAAAGAATTAGAAGGAATAAGAAGTTACTCACATCCATCCTTGTATCTTTCACAGAGATATCTCTGTATAATTTGCTAAGAATCTGTTTAATCAATGAATCTCTACCTCCAGACAGGATGCTTTCACTTAAAAGACCACTGTGTATATGTGTGTGTGTGTGTGTGTGTGTGTGTGTGTGTGTGTGTGTATATATATATATATATATATATATAGAGAGAGAGAGAGAGAGAGAGAGACAGAGAGACAGAGAGACAGAGAGAGAGAGAGAGAGACAGAGAGAGAGAGACAGAGAGAGAGAGAAAGAGACAGACAGTGTCCATGCAAGGATTCAGCGGGCTCCAAGAACATTAGCCAAAAATGACCCTTGAACGATGATGTATTCTAACCTCTCATTTCACAGATTAGAAAGCCAAGACTCAAGGCGTCTAAATAAGCCATCTGAGGTCACGGACTAATCTGTACCAAAACCTGGCATCTAACTCCAGTGAATTTTCCCCCTAAACCACCCTGCCTCTAAGAATGAGGAAGCATAAATAAAGAACCTCACCCTTATATATAGTCTTCCCAACCCATCATTATGGCGGGAGAAGACCTCAGCTGTTTTAATTGCCACCTGCAGAAGTACTTGGCGGTCCAATGCATTACATATTTGGCAAGCCCACGTGAAAGACGCTTTGAGAACTCAGGCAAAATGAGAAAGTCAACGGAATGCTTTTTATTTGTAGGTTGGAACAGAGCACTGCTAGCTCGGGCTGCTGGCTTTCTAGTGACTTCAGGGTTGCCGCTTTAATGCTTCAATGAGCAGCAAATTGGACCACAAGAGCGTCAATCACGCGATCCTGGCAAGCAACACCCCCTCCAACCAAGCGAAGTGGGATGTGTTTGCTTGCTCACAACAGCTCCATTCATAGCATGGGTGCGGAGGAACCCTCAATCTAGAGGTTCTCTGCTCCTCAAACATCTGCCCCTCTTTGTGATCCTTCAAAGCTGAATTTCTGAGGTGTGTCCAGTCTACAAGCATCCAATCAGATGCGAGCAACAGGCTGCTGCCACTGCTGTCCCGGTGGGTGGGTGAGCAGGGACCAGACAGCATTAAGCCTCAGCCAGGAAATTAGTGAGGTGCAAATTGCATAGCAGTGGCTGCAGGGCAAGAGGAAAATTGCAGACCATTGCCCAAAGAAAGAGAGAGAAATGGCAGGGTGGTATTTTGGAATCTGGCAATGGGCAGCCACTGGACATACTGTCATTGCCTTAGTCAGGGGTGGGGAGCAACGGTTTTTTAAAAAGGAAGCACAATATGTCACAATATGCCGACGGAAAAGCTCAGTGATCTTAAGGGTTCAACTCCAGTTGCCCTGTAACCTACGCCCAGGTCAAGACAGAGAGCGCCCTCTTGTGTTCATTTTCAGCCACCCCACCCGAGGTGGGGGGGAACAGCCATTCTGCCTTGTGTTTTCCACCTAGACCAAATGACAAGCCAGGAGACTCTAGCTACTGGAGTCCTTCCAGATTTTTTCCCACAGCTCAGCTGCGGAGACAGAGCCTGGTAGCCTGCTGGCCCTGCCCAGCATCCCCTCCTGCACACTGGCTGTTGACAGGATCAGATTAGGAGCTGAATCGGTGGGTGTCACCTGGAGGATCAACTAGGAGGTGACAACACTAAGATGGCCCTTTGGGCCCCCATCTCTTTGCAAAGCTAGCCTCTGCCCTGAAGAGTCTGGCTGAGGGATGCAGACTCCTTTAGCAATATTGCTCACATTGTATGACATCGGGTGGATCTTCTGTTTCTTTTTTGGTGTTTTTGCGGTTTCTCCATTTCCCTCATTGCAGGCTCTCTGAGTTTCCTTAGAGTGGTCAGCCGTCATGGAGGAGGGGTATAGGTTGTTTTGCTCTCTGGGTTTCCTGTTAGGCAACAAACTCAGGCCTGCAAGGCTTGGCAGCCATGGTGCTGATATTTATGGCCTGGAGTCATGGCTGGATTTGCTTAGCTTGCCACCTGGCTGGAGGGGATGATTTTGCCACGAGAGGAGCGCTGTTCCAGAGAAGAATCAAGCGTGTTTTAAATAGTTTTCATATTCTGGCTGTGAGTGTGGGTTTGGCTTTCCTCCAGTGCATAGTGTCGTAGGCACTAGGATGTGTGTCTTGAGAACCCCGTTTCAAGTTGAGCATCAAGATGAACAGCCAGGGCTCACTTTGGCAGACGCGCTGAAACCTAAATAATACTCGGAAGCTTAATGTGGTCCCTGTAAAAAGATGGTGTGGATTCATGAGGCAGTGTGTATTTTAAAAATAAAATGAAGCTCCAGTTAGAGTCCTTCTGAGCTTCCTGTGGGATGAAAAGGAGAACATGCTTCCACACAGCAGCTGCAGGAAGGGAGTTCTGTGCCTCTCTTAGCTTCCCTCCATTTAACCTTCAACCCTTTGCAGTTCAACTTCACTGCTAAGGCAACTGAAGGCTTCTTGGATGTCAACTCTTGGATGTCAACTACGGTGAGGACGTTCTTAAATGGCGATCTTAAACCAGCCCCTTGGTGGAGCTGGCGCAATAACATCCTGTTACTAAGTTTCTCTTCATGGCCACCGAGGACCATCCCTCCAGGCATCTCCTGCATCTCCAGTTCCCCCCAGTTCTGTCCCTTTTGCAGTCTCTCCTCCTCCCACTTACTGCGCTTGCTTGGAGCTCTCTTGGGATTCTGTGCCCAGCTGCCTTCTCCTCTCTACTCTACATCCCACGGGCCATCACCACATCCACAGAGCTTCAGCTCAGATCACAGTGTCCAGGTAATGGCTTCTTCTTCAATCTCCAGCTGACTACTGGCCTCTCCGTGACCTCCCCTTAAGCATCTGCAGCTACTGCTTCCAAACCCAGCTGCCTATCAGAGTCACAGTAAGTTTTTAAAAATCCCTGTGTGGCTGTTGCCACCTGAGCTGGTGAATAAACCCATCTGGGTCTGCCTCGGCTGTGATTACAGTCCCTGTCTTAACTGTGGTTCATCCTAGGATTTTTTTTTTTGCACCTTCACAATCAATGGTTTAAAAGTAGAAATGTATTTCCAATTTTTATCTTTTCTCCTAAGCCAGTGACTCCTAGTAGAATCATCTTGAGCTACTGGGCAGTGGCAGCAAACTGCAATTTCCAGTCAGCCATGAAGTCCCAGGGAAAACAGCAGATACACCAGTATACCATGCTACAAAGCCAGGATATGCACTAGGCTTATAAATGCATTATTTTACTTACGCTATTTCAATGTGTGGTGGAGGCTCTCTGGAAGACACCATTAAGTTTAGGAGCAAGCCCAGGTAGTCTAGTGAATAGTCAGAAACCAGACCCCTGCGGCATAAAGTACACATGCGCAGATACTGAAAGGATCTGGTCTAAGGATCCCTTGACCTTGTCCTCTGTGTGACAGCAAATCACCATGCTGGCCCTTACACTTCCAAAGCTCTTAGGCATTTCCAGTGAATCTATGACCCAAAAGGAATGGACAGATAGACAAATATCAGAGGCAATGAGAAATGCCTGAGTTGGAAGACTGATTCTTGGCTCCTCTGCTCAAAACAGTAACCTGCTCTGACCCTACTCACATTCCAGAGTGAGGTCAGGGTGGCTTCACGTATTCTGCCAAGTGTTTCTTCAAATTTTACAGTAGAATGACCTTACAGCAGGAAGGTGTAGGGTGTATGTATCTAGGAACTCCTGTCTTTAGGACAGCTATGAGAAGTCAGAAGAGCATCTCAGTGAAACATTGCCATGGGTTGTTCCAGCCTGAGTCCAGACTTGAATATTCCTACCAGCACCTAAAACCGTCACAGCTATTTGTGAGCAGGAAGGTACCATATAGAGACTCCTGTCTAATCCCGGGTTCACAGGACAGAACCCAGGCTAAGAGACGGATCACCAACGGCTCAGGTGGACTTTCCTGACTCTTAGCCTAAAGCTCACAGCACAGTTCTAAGCTGCTCCAAGAGGTGACACTGTGTGCATGTAACTGGGCTTGACTTGTCTCGTGCCACCTTTGTAAACCATAGGCCCTGGGAATTGTCCAGGGTGCAAGGTCATCTGGGGACTTGTCCTTCCCAAAGAAACCAAAGATGTTCTTCTTCCTTTCTCATCCTGCCTCCTTCTCTGATCAGACCCTGGCTGCAGATGGTTCTTTGCCCGCCCCCCCCCCCCGCCCCAAGCTGTGACTTTAATGACATGATAACCTCCTGCTAATGCTACAGAGCAATGGTTCTCAGCCTTCCTAATGCTGTGGCGCTTTCATACAGTTCTTCATATTGTGGTGACCCCCAGTCATAAAATTATTTCATTGCTACCTCCTAACTGTAGTTTTGCCACTGTTATGAATTGTGATAGAAATGCCTGTGTTTTCTAGTGGTCTTACCCCTACCCCTGTGGAAGGGTTGTTTGACCTTCAAGGGGTCGAGACCCACAGGTTGAGAATCACTGGTCTAGCGGTTCAAGAATGGATTCGGTTACTGTGAGCATCAAATTTTCAAAAATGCTCCTCCAAATGCTTCACATGTGCAGCTAAGGTGGATCTGTGCCTGGCAAGGTCTCAGCACCGTGCCCCTCAAAGAATCACTTCTCTGCTAAGGCGATACTGATAAATCTCCCTGCCCACCCATAAAGGTTGCCGAGCCTCCTCTTAATCAGTTCCTGGGCGCTTTCTCATTTTTTTTTCCAAGTCTGCTACCAAGCTCTGTCCTTGAGCTCTCCATGCACTGGGAGAGTGATATGCAGGTGACGACCTGTATGAAATGTGGCGCCCCTCAGACATGTGCGCCCATCACCTGATTTTTGAGATCTAAACCATCAGCGTCTGTAAAAGGGAGTAGAGCCTTATCTCTCCGATAAAGGCAGCAGGGTGCCCTGCAGGCACTGCACCAATCCTGCACCGCCCAATCACCCTCCTCCCAATGCTCTGCATCTGGCAGGAGGGGGTCCCTGAGTCCCTGCACCCGCCCTGGTGCAGGAGGGCTGCACCGGGGTGTCAGAGAGACCTGAACTTCCTTGGCTAGGAGAGAATCTGGCCCCAGAAGAAGAAATAGCTCAGTGTCTCGCTGGTCATTCCATTGTCCGCCCAGCCTCTCCAGAGTAACAAGGAGTCTGTGCTGATGGTTCTTGGTCCCTCATGTGATCCATGGCTCTCAGGACTAGTGATTCACTGAGTGAAATGACTACACTTAAGATTCTAGTCCTGGTTATAGACTGCCCTTGCTGGAACCTCAGATAAGTCTCAGTTTCTCTCGGTTTCCGTTGGGGATGCTGTCTAGAGCAAGAACTCCACTCTGGGTTCCAGTGTAATCTGGCCGAGGACAGATCAAACATCTCTGGGTGCTTAGGTTGTTAATCTGTTAACTGGGATCAGGCTAACCCTACACATTATGTGTGACATGAGGAAGAGGGGGATGCCAGGCACCACAGTGGAGAACATACAGCAAACATCATACATGTTTGGTGTTACTAATCAAGTAGCGGCTGCAGTAGGGGCTGGGGACAGTTGTTGACAGCTGAGGAAGTATAGAAAGATCTCCTGTATTACTAAGTGGTGGATAAACAGTGCCTATTACAGTCACTGTTACTCCCAAGGATCTATCTCCCTTCTATTGCTCCTCCTGCTCTTTAACCCTTCCCGTTCTCAACATGCTCCCCCTCAGAGGGAACTCTCTTTTTGCCCTTCAGACCCCATAAAAATCAGCCCCCCACCCCCCACTTAGTGCCCACTGGTAATTTCCCTGGGGTTTTGGAAGGGTCTTAGCATTGTCAGGCCAGTCCAGCACTTTTGTTTGCAAGAAGGCGGTGAGAAAATTACATCCTGGGCTTAGGAAAGGGAAGAATAAACACGTTCACAGTAGGACTCTTCGGGTGAACTATTCTATTTCTCTCTCGTTATTTTTTTCCTTGGTTGTTGATGGTCCATTGCCGACTGGTGTGACTTAATATTAATGGGTCAGAACTGAGCAACCACCACGGGGGGGGGGAGGGGCAAGCGGGAACAAGGCAGGCTGCTTACTGTCACTTTCTCCAGCTGGCTCCCTAAGCCTCACCTCTGAGTTCTGCTGAAAACATCCCCTGGGTCGCGCGCGCGCTTGAATTTAAAAATCCCACTTTCTTTAGCCGTCAGCGGCTTAAACAAAAAGCAGGAGTGTCCCTCTTGGCTGACATTGAGGTGGTAGTGTTTAACCCTTTATTTGTCCATCGAAGTCAGAAAAGCAAACCAAGGCAATGTGAGTAATAAATGTGCCATAAAATTTCACCTTTACAAGATGAGGTTAGACTCGCGAGGTCTCTTCCGCTCTCTCCCCATCGCTCTAAGCTGGCGAAGCAAAGAGGTAAATTGAATTCTACACACACACACACACACACACACACACACACACACACACAAAGGCACTTCTGGACTCTTTCTGTGGTGTTCACGGTCCCCATGTCCCGTTTCTGTTCCTCTTGTGCTTCCTACGTCTGGGCAGAGTGAGGTCCTAGCCTAGATCCCTGTCACCGGGTTCCAGAACATAGCCTCGGGTCTGAAGGGCAGTAAGGCTAGCGTCCACAGATTCCCAAGCTACTGTTTCTGCAGATCTGGAGCTCCTAAAAATCCAAAGGGAGGGAGCTGCCAAGTTTACCTTTTAGAGGAAAATCTGGTTCGTGCCCTTGGCCTCCATGAAAACCTAATGCGAACCCTGAAGCAACTACAGGAGACCCGGATAGTCCAGGAGAAGAGTGCAGGGCCAAGGAAGGTGGTGTCAGGCGGAAGGCACGGTTTGCGTGTGAGCCCCAGGGCGTTCACAGTCCCGCTGGGGCCGCGGACAGTTGTTTACAAACTCCTTGCGGGCAACGCCGCACCCGGGGCGCCATTTCTGTTGGATGCTTTTCCTCCTGGAAGCGAAGGGCCAACAAAACAATCTCTCAGGGCACTGCTGGTGCCCTGAAAGCGTTTCGTGACTGTCAAACAACAACTTCATTTGCTCTTGTGTAGAAAGTTTAGCAAGCAAACGCGGAGCCATCTTCCCGGATCGCTCTTTGATTCTGTCTTGGATTAGCTAGCGTTTACTAGGAAACTCGCCTGCTTGTAGCCCAGGCCAAAAGCCCCAGGCGCCCATCCCTCAGCAGCCCAGAGGAAAGCCGAGGTAGGCTTTATCAACCCCCCTCCCCAGGACCTCGGGTTTCATCTCTTTCTTTTCCCCCCTCATGTTCAGTTTGTTTTCTCAAGACCTAAGCAATTTTTAATGTAGTCTATACTTCCCGCTTAATCCTCATCGTTTATTGTATAATTATAGTTTCAAAGTGATTATGTAATTAAAATCATGTTTCGTTGAAACAGGACTTCAAAAGGGCGGCAGACCCCCGCTCCGGCATTATTTTCTGGTGATGTAATAATTTCCCTGTGATATTTAAAATAAACACATTAGTTCAAGAATTCTAAACATGTCTCAAAGTATATAGTAGGCTTGATTGGCACGAGGCTGGCTTGTAAAGAAATGGTAAGAGCCATCACTAGTTTAATATATTTCTATGCTCCCATGCAGGGTAAATTACAGGATAATGGGGCGCAGGCGATGGTAAGCTCTGTTTATATAATCCATTTCTTCACACGAGTTCCCATTGCCTCCCCTTCCCTTTGCTGTGTGTGGCGGTTCTCTGATCCCCTGACCTCGGCCATGTGTTTTCACTTTTTCTTCTGATCTCAATTCCATGACCAGCGGGGAATAAAATACAAATTGAATAGTAACCATTCACAGGCCGCTCTTTTCAAACTGTTGTTAAAACCTCTTTGTCTTGTCTAGCGGTTGATAGATAAATGCGTTCTGTTTTTCCTGACTTTCCCCCCTGCCTTTCTTCTTCCTTCTCTCCCCGCCCTCCCCCACTTGGCCAAGAAAAAAAAAATAACTCTCCTCCAATTATATGCTTTAAAAATTAAAACCCACACCTCCTTTCAAACTATCTCCTGAGCGTCCCGCGCTCTCCCGGGTCGGCCCATTGGTTCGGGGAAACTCCAGAGGATTCACCTCGTTGAATAAAAGAACGAGGCAGCTGAGCGGGGATGGGGGCGAAGCACGGTGCCCCTGTGTGAGGTCCGCGCCATTGTCCCCGCCTGAAGGTTCATTTAACCGAGAACCTGTACTGCCTCTGATCTCTTCGCACAGCTCCCAGAATGGGCTCCGCTGGCTGGGACAGCCCCTCCTAGAAATTCCGAGGGCGGAGGGGCCAGGGAAGTTAGAGTGATAGGAGGGGGGCCACACCCCCTTCGCCCGTCCCCGGTCTTTTCCCTTTTGATGGCTCGTCCAGCTAGGAGGGCGAGGTGGACCGGAGAATGAACTGGTTTTACATCTCAAGTCCCCAAAGCGACTTAACGTGTCCTGGTTTCTGACCTGCCCTTCCTACCCAGAGTCTCTCTCTCTCTCTCTCTCTCTCTCTCTCTCTCTCTCTCTCTCTCTCTCTCTCTCTCTCCCCACTCCGTCCCCCCGCCCCCCACCTCCGGAGCTGGGGTTCTAGACCGCTCAGGCAAAAGCAACTAATTGAAACTGGGCGATCCACAGCCCGCCCCTCTCTTCCCAAGAGCTTCCTTAGAGGGAGGGAGGTCAAGGGCGCGGCTCGCCTTTGTCACTCCACAGCCAGCGCCCGAGGAAAGTGGAGGGTGGGCAGGCGTGGTCCTTCTCCCGGCAGCGCTGGACAGCCGGGCTCAGCCTCTAGGGTTGCACAGAGCATCTCCTGGGGAGCCGGCCTGCGCCGCCCGGTCTGCTGCGAGGAGCGTCGCCGCGGGTCCCCGCGGGCAGTGCGGGCGGGCGGAGCGCACGGCGGGGCGGGGACCTCGGTGCCGCCCGACTGCCGGCGGCCGCGGGGTAGGGTTTCTCGGGCCGCGCTGGGCGATGCCGCCTGACAGCGCCCTTCGCCAGGGGCCGAGTACCTGTAAGCTGAGCCTGGCTCACATGCTTCACATTAAAGCTCCGTGCCCCGTGCCTTCGTGCTCCCTCCCCCGCCTCCTCCACCTTCTTCTCCTCCGAAAGGGTTCTTATAAACTTCCCTTCGTTTATCTAGCCTGGTTTTCATTGCTCCAGTTTTGCATGGGTTGACTTTGTTTAGTTTATTAACCCACGGGGTTACTTTAACTAAACATTTGGGCTGAATACTTTGGGATTGGATTTCAACGTTTTCTAACGAAATTACGGAGGTTTTTGAAGCAGCACAGAGAACGCTGTGTTGAGTTTATTAGTCAATTTAACAGACTATAAGTGGGGTGGGGGGTGCATTTAGGACAGTTCCAGTTCGTACCCACCCGATGAAAGAAGCTAGCCAAGGCTGCAGGATGTGCACCCCGGCTGGCCTCGGGGTTCCCAGGCCTCCTCCACTTGCTCGCAGCATGGTTCCTGGGTACACCAAGCTCCCGTTGGCAGAACGCAAGCAGGCGACCTAGGACAGGCCCCCGGAGACCAGCTGCACGACCTAGAAGGTCCCTCCCAAGCTTTCCCCTCTGCTCTGGCGAGAAGTTCTGTTTTGTGCCAGCTGTAGAGGGCTTGGTGTCTTCCCTCGTGAGGCCTTGAAGGGAAACCTGACTGTGGTGGAATTTTCCAGAAAGAATAGAAGTCAATGGATTTAATTAATAAATTAAATGGATTTAGCTAATGAAATAGCTACCTGGGCGGGTATGTAGAAGAGGGCAGAGGTCGTGTGGGGTCGGGTGGACAACGACCAGCTGGCTAGTTCATCCCTGGCCGCAATGTGCCACCAAACCCACTGGAGCCTCTTCCCTCAAGTTTAAAGAACGGGTGGCCTCTCACCTCCAGCTTGACTTGAGGCAGAAGCAAGGAAGGTTATCCAGCACCGCCAGAGAACAGGGAACTTTCTCCTCCATTTCCTGCCATTCACAGGCCCTTGGCTTCCGGATTTGAGCCTGGTGCCAGCTAAGAGTTGGCTTAGCCAAACTGTCCGTTGATCTTTGGGCATCTCAGACAACACTGAAGGCTGTAGTGGCGATCAAGTGAGAAGCCCCAGAAAGTGGGTTTGTGAAGGGGAGCTTCGGTTTGCGTGGGCAATCACAAGTGGGAGGGAGAAAAACACTGATGGTTTTTTAACCTAATCCCAGGCTGAAACTCCCGAATTTCACACTGTGAAAACAGGTGTTTTCACTACCACACCAAGCTACCAGGACCCCGACTGACAACACGTTAAGATTTTATTTTGTAAGAAAGGAGGTCAATTATTGAAAAGAGTCGAAACAAGTAGAATAGGAAAATATTCTAGTTTTGTTCCTCAGCCTCCGCTAATTTTTTGTCACTGGGGGCAACTACTGTTTGTCTTTTGTGAGTAATTCTAGAGAAAGTCGTTTTAAAAAGATGTACCCACCTATCTATCACTTTGCCCTGTGCCTTGCTTTCCCCCTCTGACACCTATGTGTTTCCTGATGCCTCCAAGCCTCTGCCTAGCAGCTCTTCTGCCACCTCCAATTTTCCTTGGCCTTACTCTGCCAATACTTAACCAGGCGGATGGTTGAAGAGATCCTTCCCCAGTGAGGACACCCATCGCATTAGACACCCAATAACTGACACCCATCTCATTGGTTCCTTAGTAGGTTGACTGGTTAGTTGTTGATTTGGTTGATAGTGTTTGCTTGGTGAGTGGGTTGATAGTATTTGTCACTCTGCCTGTCTACCTCACACTTCCTCCAGATAAGCTCTGCTTCCAACCCCTCCTCCACCTCAAGTACCTATTTGTCCCAGTCTCTTTGCCAGAAGTCCTGCTCCTTCCATTCTCTTCATAGGTCTCTCTAGGACCTTCTAATGCTTTGGAATACCCCTTTCCAATGGTCATTGGTCAAATATTCCGCCACTCTGGTCAACACGTCTTCATTCAAGGCCCAGTCCTTTGAAATCACTTCTTTCTCTGTGCTCTGTGGTAAATTATCTTGACAGCACTTATGTCAAGTTTGAAGACTCATCTGGGTTTTGTCCTACCTTCCCTTGTAGATCATAAACAGTTAACTCTTAGCACATAGAGGCAAATACTGATTTGTTGTTGTTGTTGTTGTTGTTGACATCCTCAATAGCCTTTCTGTGCCTTTAACCTGGGAAGACCATGAGAAAGAAAAGGAAACTGCAGTAAACATAGACAACCTTCTTTTTACTCAAATGCCTACTTAGGCATCATCAGACTCTTCTTAGCACAAATCTCATTGGAGCCTGACTAATTCATGGCATAAAGCCCTCTAGAATCCTTTGGGAGGTCTCATCCCCAGCTCTGTAGCAGAACACCTGCTATGCACTCTCCTTTCTCACCGAGTCCCATTTGCTCCTGTCTGACCTTCTCCTCTAGTCTTCCTTCTCCATCCTCATCCCATTATTCCAGCTTCCAACAGCAGCAGACACTCCCTGGAAACCTGCAAGCCCATAAAGACCACCAGGGAAACAGACATGCTAACTACAGATCTTCACCTCTCCCTCCTCCTCTCCAAATACAGTCCCAGCTCTGTAGTTGATCACCTGCTTCAGCCTCCTCTTCCTCTCTGCCCCTATCTCCAGGTGACCACCCAGATCTTCTCCTCCAACCTTCCTCCTCACTAATGCTGTTATCCCAGTCCCTAACTCCAGCTTTCTCTGGGAATAAGCAAGCTGGTCAAACCTGCCAGAGAAGCAAGAAGACCAGTGGAGGGGGCAGGTGAACTTCAGATCTTCCCTCCCCTCCTTTCCTCCATATTCAATCCCCCAGTCTCATCCCCAGATCTGTAGCAGACCATCTGATGTGGTCTCTCCTCACTCTCAGTCCCCTTTCCCTGGGGCAGATCGTGATGGAACACCCTACTTTCTCCTCTCCTGTGGACTTCTTCAGCCACTCCTCCATAGCCCATCCTCATTCCTAAGTGTTAGTTTCAAATACCTAGAAACACATTCTACCTGGAACCCCCAGTGGCTACCCCATCAGGTTCCCAGAAGAATTGACTACTAGGCAACCCACAGCCACCACACTCTCCTAAGAACCAGAAAGGGCAACAGAAACCAAGGAACAAAACACCCATTCAAAAAAGACAAGACTAGATATTACCCAGAATTCCAATCTTCCCAAACCCAGATGTCTAGATGCCTGTGTAAAAACACAATCAATAACAGCCAGGGCAATATGTCTCCACTAAAGCCCGGCAGCCCTCCCCAGTGGTCCCTGAGTATTGCAACGTAACTGAAGCACATGCAAAAATCCCTTAAAATAGCTTTTATGGATCTAATTAGAGGTCCTCAAAGAGGAAGTGAATAAATTCATTAAAGAATTTTGTGAAAACACAAGCAGGGGAAAGAAATGAATAAAAGACAGTTCAAGGCCTGCAAGTGGAAATAGAATCAATAAAGAAAACCCAAACAAAGGGAAATCTGGAAATGAAAAAAAATTAAGAATTCCAACAAGAACCACCGAGGCAATCAACAGAATATACAAGATGGAAAAGAGAGTCCTAGGCACTGAAGACACAAGAGAGAAAATAGATACCTCTAAAAAGATGCTGGTACAAAACATTTAGAAAATCCAGGACACCCTGCGAAGACCAAATCTTAGAAAAGGAACAGAGGAGGAATAATAAACCCACGTTAAAGGCACGGGAAATATTTTCAACACAGTCATAGAAGAAAACTTTCTTAACCTAAAGAATGAAGTTTCCTGACCTAAAGAAGGACACGCCTATCAAGGTACAAGAAGCATCCAGAACACCAAATAGACTAGACCGGAAAAGAAAGTTCTTTTGGCACATAATAATCAAAACAACTCTAAACATACTGTGGTGTGGTGTGGTATGGAGTCTGGGTATTCTGCTTTCTACTCCTGGTGGCTCGAACTTCCAGCCGCCCACCCTGCAGCTCTTTGGATCTGTGAATGAAAGACATGCGCACCCGCACACAAGTACACACACACACACACACACACACACACACACGAGCTTATTTTAGAAATGCCTTGGCAGTTCTGATCCTCCCACAGCTAGCACACATTTCCCTCCTGTACTCCTGGCTCAAGACCATCTAAATCTACCTTTCTCTCTGCTGCCCTGTTACCTCCTGTGAGGCCCATTGGTCCATGCTGCCCAAGATGCTTCTGGGGGCTGCTTTCCCTTCCCAACTACACTTCGACGACGATCTTCCCTCTGCAGCTCTAAATCTGATCAGTCTTTCTCCCCTGAGTCATGGCGATTCTCCCATCTCCTCTCCCCCCCCCCCGACTCTTCCCCCCTCCCCCTGCACAAATCTAAGGATCTGGCCCTGTCTCCCTTGGCCCAGTCACTGGCACTGGCATCTTTATAGATTGATCAAAAACCACTTGGGGACAAGGTCCTTCAGTGTTTGGACACAAAGATTCCCGATTAAATCAAAGCATTAGAACCAATCCCCAACTCATACGGAAGATTAAAAACTGCAAGGGAAAAAAAGACCTAGTAATATATAAAGACAGACTTTTTAGAATAACACCCAACTTCTCAATGGAGACTCTAAAAGCCAGAAGGGCCTGCGTAGATGTTCTATAGACTAAGAAACCACAGATACCAGCCCAGACTACAATGCCCAGAAAGATTTTCTATCTCAATAAATGAAAATATGACATTCCATTGTAAAGCCAAATTTCAGCAGTATCTACCTACATATCTAGCTCTACAGAAGGTGCTAGAAGAAAAATTCCAACCTAAGAGGTAAACCACACCCAAGAGAACACAAAAGTAAAAATTCCTTATACAGCAAGTCAAGAGGAAAACACACACACACACACACACACACACACACACACAGAGAGAGAGAGAGAGAGAGAGAGAGAGAGAGAGAGAGAGAGAGTGCAAAATAATAGGAATCAATGAGCACTGCTCATTGATCAGCATTTCTCCCCATCAATGGTCTCAATCCCCCAGTAGAAAGGCACAGACTAACTGAATGGATGTTAAACAAGACTCATTATTCTACTGCCCAAAGAAGAATACCTTAACATTAAGGGTAGACATTACTTCTGGGTGAAAGGATGGAAAAAGATACCCCAAATAAACTGACCTAAGAAACAAGCCGGTGTAGCCATTTTAATATCTGACAAAATCGATTTTAAACCAAAACTAATCAGAAGAGATAGTGAAAGACACTACCTATTCATTAAAGGAAAAACCAAGAGGACATTACAATTCTTCACATCTACACACCAAGCACAAGGGCACCTAAGGTCATAGAAGAAGCATTATTTCAGTTTAATTCACATATTGGTCCTCACACCCGGATAGAGGGAGGTTTCAGTACACCACTCTCACCAATAGACAGATCATCCAGACAAAAGCCAAGCAGAAATACTGCAGCTGACTGTTGTTATAAACCAAACGGAGCTAAGAGATAGTTACAAAACATTTCACCCAAACAGGAAAGAATAGACCTTCTTCCCCAGCACCTCATGGAACTGAAAGACTTTCTAGAATTGAATGAAAACGAAGGCACAACATACCCAGCCGTATGGGACCCAATGAAGATAGTTCTAAGATACAAGTTCATAGCATTGTGTGCCTACATAAAAACATTGAATAGCTCTCATGCTACTGACTTAACAGCACACCTCAAAGCTCTAGAACCAAAAGAAGAAGTCATACCCAAAAGGAATAGACTGCAAGAAATAATCAGTCTCAGGGGAAAAATCAATCAAATACAAACAAAGCAACTAAAACACGGCAAAGAATCAAAGAAACCGAGTCAATTCTTTAAGAAAATTTGTACAATTGGCAAACCCTTATCCAAACTAAGTAAAAGGTAGAGAGAAAAATATCCACATTTAGAAAATTAGAAATAAGAAGGAACATAACAACAGACGCATAGGAAACCCAGAGACTCATAAGGACATACCTTAAAAACCTGTACTCTATCAAATTAGAAAATATAAAAGGAATGGGTAATTTTATCCATACACACCACTTACCAAAGTTAAATCATGGTCAGATAAGTGATGTGAATAGGCCTATGAGCCCTACTGAAATTGAAGCAGTAATTAAAAGTCCAACAACAACAGCTGCAACAAAAAGTCCAGAATTATGTAATTTTAGTACATAATTCTACCAGACTTTTAAAGAAGAGTTAGTACCAGTACTCCTCAAATTGTTCCACAAAACAGAAACAGAAGGAACATTATCCAATTAATTTTATGAGGCCATAGTTAACCTGATACCCAAACCATTTAAACAAATAACAGGAACAAAGAAAGAGAATTGCAGCCCAATTTCTGTTATGGACATAGATGCAAAAACTCTCAATAAAATACTTATGAACTGAATCCAAGAACAAGTCAAAAAGATCATCCACCATGATTAAGTATGCTTTAAGGTGTGGAAATGGTTTAACATACATAAATCAATAAATGTAATCCACCATATAAACAAACTGGAAGACAAAAATCATATGATCATCTCATTAGATTCAGAAAAAGCCTTTGACAAAACCTAACATCTTTCATGATTAAAGTCCTGGGGAGATTAAAGATACAAGGACATACCACAACATAGTAAAGACAGGTTACAGAAAGTCCATTCCCAATTTAAATGGTGAGAACTCAAAACAGTTCTGTGGGAAACTCTGCTGATTAAGGTGGAAGTCTACCCTTGGATGGATAACCTTAGGGGTCTTGGTGTCCTCCTTACAGGGCCTTCTCCTTTCCTGACCTTGTCTGGGGACCTCTAAGCCCCCACATGCACCTCTACATGAGAAATGTCACAGAGCCTCAATTAGATTACAGCGTCAATTTCCTTTCCCCTACTAAAACCTGTTAAGCTAGCACCTGAGACTTCTGAAATGTTTCCTTATGCTAATGAGGCATTTCAGGTACCCTAAGTCCCCAGCCAATGATCTCTGCCCATCCTGGATGTTCCGACCTCAGTCCCCCAAAACTTTATAAGCCTTGTATCACCCAAAGTAAAGTTGATCTGCCTCCTGATAGCTGGTCATTCACCATATATACTCAGGGCTTCCAAACCCTGTCCCCCCACTCTCCCCCCCCCCCCCCACATCTGTGCTCTCACTGCCAACATAGACTGAATTGGCTGACAAGGTCAGGAGACCCACAACAGTTCCATTAAAATCAGAAACAAGACCAGACTGTTCACTCTCTCCACACCTATTCAATATAATACTTGAAGTCTTAGTTAGAGCAATAAGACAACCGAAGGAGATCAAAGGAATACAGATTGGGAAGGAAGAAGTCACCGTGTCTTTGTTAGCACATGATCTGATAGTATTCATTAGTGACCCTAAAAATTCCACCAGAGAACTCCTGCACGCTACAGCAGAAGCGTGTATACAAAAGAGCTGTATACAAAATCACGCAGAAATCAATAGGCCTCCTATCTACAAATGACAAATGGACTGGGAAAGAAATCAAGGAAACAACACCTTTCACAATAGCCTCAAATAGAATAAAATATCTTAGAGGTAACTTTGACCAAGCAAGTGAAAGCCTTGTATGATAAAAACTTTTAAGACATTGCAGAGAGAAATTGAAGATGATATCAGAAGACAGAAAGATCTCTCATGCTCACGAATCATTTGGATTCAGTAAAAATGGCCATGCTACCAAAAGCAATCTGCTGATTCAGTGCAATCCCCATCAAAATTCCAACACAGCTATTCACAAATCTTGTAAGGATGACTTTCAGATTCATATGGGGACACACACACACACACACACCAAACAATGCAGTCAAATCTAAGGCCCAGACCTAAGTCCACACACTTGTGGACACCAGATTCTTGATAAAGAAGCTAGAAATACACACTGGAAAAGGACAGCATCTTCAACAAATGATGCTGTTCAAAGTAGATGGCTGCATGTGGAAGAATCCAGATAAGTTCATATTTATCACCCCACACAAAGATCAACTCCAAATGGATCAAAAACCTTAACATAAAGCCAGATACACTAAACCTGGTAGAAGAGAAAGTGGGAAATATTGAAGTCATTAGCACAGGAAAAGACTTTCTGAACAGAGCACCAATAGGGCAGGCAATAGGGTCAGCAATTAATAAATGGGGGCCTGGTGAAATGAGAAGCTTATGTAAGGCAAAGGACACTCTTAACTGGACAAAGGCGCAGCTTACCAATGGGAAACTATGATAGAGAGCTAATATCCAAAATATATAAAGAACATAAATGTCAAGAAAACCAATAACCCAATTTAAAATGCAGTACAGATATAAACATAAAATTCTCAAAAGAGGAAACTCAAATGGCTCAGAAACACATCCAAGAAAACATTCAGTGTCCTTAGTCATCAGGGAAAGTAAATCAAAACTACTTTGAGATTCCATCCTACACCTGTCGGAACGGCTAAGGTCAAAAACTCCAGTGACAGCTCATGCTGGTGAGAATGTGGTGAAAGGTGAACACTCCTCCATTGCTGGTGAAAGTGCAAAGTTGTACAGCCAATATGGGAATCGGTGTGGCAGTTCCTCGGGATTCTAGGAGTTGGTCTACCTCAAGATTCAGCTGTACCACTCTTTGGAATATTCCCAAAGACACTTCATCCTGCTATAGAGACACTTGCTCAACTGTGTCTGTTGCTGCTTTATTGGTAATAGCCAAAAATTGGAAACCACCTAGACGTTCCCCAGCTGAGGAGTGGATAAGGAAAATGTAGAACATTTACCAAATGGAGTATTACTCATTTATTAAAAAAAAAAAAGAAGGAAAAATCATGAAATTCACAAGTAAATCGATGGGACTAAGAAGAAAATCATCCTGAGTAAGGTCTAGGAAGATAAATATTGTATTATTCACTTACGTGTGGATATTAGCTGTTATCAACAAAACCAAGCTACAAATACAGAGGTTAGTTACAAAGTAAGAGACTAGGGTGGGGTGGGGACAGATGGATATGTCTAGGAAAGAGAAATAAAATAGATAGTAATGAATGGTTGGGAGAGGGAGGGCCAAGTGGAGAGGGCAGAGGGAGTGGGAGTGGAGAGGGATGATGGAGAAGATACAGGGAGAGACAGCTAAATGTAAGGGCCATTGAGGGGAGGTATGGAAACGGACCACAGTACAAACGTCCTCAAACATGGCATATATGAAAGTGATGTAACTGAAACAGTCAAATAAATGATACTTTCAATCAAATAACTCTGGAGAGAGAGTCCCAGCTGGCCACCTCTTGTCACCGAATGGAGCTTTCATTGCCAGGATTGAGTTGATGTCCAAAGGCATCACATGAGAACCCCCAAACATCCCAGGCTATTGTGGAGACTGAAAGTTGGCTCTCCACAAACTGATGCCAAAGCTTCACTGATGGAGATGAGACCTCGACAACTCATTGAACATGGAGAAGTTGAGCTGGTGACTACATAGATCTTTCACACTTATGGCAAGTGTGATAAGTCTTTGATAAGGGAAGGTTCTCTGCAGGATACCAAAAGAGAAATGCAAACACCAAACCAGCCAGGAATCCTTTGACCTACAGTGGTGTTCTGCCTGCAAGATATGCTAGCTAGGAGTAACCACCCAATATCTTATTTGACTTAAGGCCCACTCCACTAGGTAAAACTCATACCTGAAACTACTTGGGTGGCCAAGAATGGGAGACTAGATTGGTCAAGGATCCAAGGAAAACACAAATACTATTCTTCTAAAAATTGAAAAAATACAACAACAAAAGGTAGCAACAAAATGACTCCTAATGGCATTCAGCTATACTCATAGATAAGCATCTTGCTCAGTTGTCATTAAAGAAGCATCCTCCTGCAGTAGATAGGGACAAATCCAGAGACCCATAGCCAGACATTAGGCAAAGAGTGAAAGAGCTTGGGACATTCAGCCCCAAAGTCCCCTCAGGGTTCAGGAAACCCCAAGGGAGAGGAGGCAGAAAGACTGTCAGAACCAGAAGGGATGGAGGACACCAAGGAAGGAAGGCCCAGCCAATCAAAAGAATTGATCCATAATCAGCTCACAGAGACTGGGGCAGCATGCACAAGGCTTGATCCATTCACCAGCTCTCAGAGACTGGGGCCTGCAAGTGTCTGCCCCAGATAGAGTCCTAGAGCTAAAAGAAGAGGACACATCCTCTCCATCCCTTCCCCAGAAGCTATCTCCAATTGATAACCACCTGAAAATGAAAATTTTGTTTCCTACAAGGAAGTCTCACTGGGGAAACAAACTAGTCTTAAGGATAGACTGCGTGCCCAGTGGTGGTAGACAGCCAACAGAAAATTAACTTAACAGCATCTTTGGAGGTTTCTTGTCTCAAAATGTTGTCTCACTGGCTTTCCTTTAAAAACATTTTTATCTTATCATTTTTTATTTTTAATTTAAATTTAATTTTATACATACATACATACATACATACATACATACATACATACATACATATTTTTTCTCTCTTTTTATCCTATAGATACTTTGTATATGTGTTATAGCTTCCAGTTTGGTATGTTTATGAGATTCCTGAGTATGTAAATGAGTAGGTCTCTCTATGTGTATCTTGTTTCTTTTCCTGGGCTTTTCCCCCCTCCGTTGGTTTGTTTTGTCCCAACCCTGATGTGTTAGTTTCCATATTATCTTATTATTTCACATTTTGCTCTTACGCCCTAGAAGCCTGTTTCTTTTCTAATGAGAGACAGCCAGGGGGCAAATCCAGATGGAAAGGGAGGTTGGGAGGAACTAGTCAGAGCAGAGGGAGGGGAGACCATAATCAGGATATATTATGTGGGAAAAAAATCTATTTTCAGTAAAGAGAAATATATGTAAATGTAAAATTATCTTAAAAGTAAACTTTTTTTTTTTAAGGCATCCCTGGAGAACTTAAAGGGCCCTGGTTATTCCAAGCAAGCTACATAGTTGTGGGTGTCAGGAGAGACATTGGCTGTGAGTTACAGCAGCAGAGTGGTACATGGCTATGTAGGAGCTCATATCTGATGGGTTCGGGGTGCCTGACGAAGATCTCTCAATTTGGGACAGATACATATGTCACTCAAGTTCTGAATCACCAGGGAGCCACTCAGAATTAATTTTATGGACATTCCTCTACATTCTCTGCTTGGTAGGGATAGGAAATCAGACTCCCGGGTGAAGCGGGAAACCTCTATCAGTTCCCCAGCATCTTTGTGGTCATTTACGCCCCCCCCCCCCTTTCAGATTCCCGTTAGTGCAGCTTCACACATCAGAAGATGCCACGGGCTCCCAGCCACTCAGTACAAAAGGAGCGAAGCTGTGTGGCCCATGCCAGGACATTCTTAAGTCCCGACCCTCCCTCCAGTCAGATCAGTCCTTTCAGAAACACAGCTGGATTGACTAGGTTTGAGCCTTCACAGTCCTGCTTTCCACCGACAGTCTATGAAGTATGTCCCATCCTGACCACCGTAGGGGGCACGTGACAAAGGATTGTCCTTCACTCAGCCAGTGTTAACTGCACACTGATAAAGGAGGGCCTAAGACTGCAGTGAGAGAGGAAAATGGCCAAAGGCCCTACTTTCACGGGCTTCACCATCCTATTGGAGGGGAGATAGCAAATGTCCTTGGGGCTTAACTCCACAGTCCCCAGGCTCAGGATGGACAAACCCCTTCATCTTCAGCTCCTCTGGTCCCTGGGTGCCCGTTGTGTCTCTAGATGCTCAATCTTAGGGCTCAGCATTTCACCCCCAAACTTAGAAGGTTATGTGAGATTGCCCGAGTCCACATGCATTCAGATCCTCCAAATGTGAAATATTCGTACGATCCGGTCTGGAAGTTTAATCGTGATTATAAAAGGAAATCTGATCAGTTCTGTACAATAGCAAAAACAGACATATGCTCCTCTCTACGGCTCTCCGCCCACGGAAAACACACACACACACACACACACACACACACACACACACACACCCTGGAATGAATCTACAGTTAAAATAAAAAGCAGCTGGCAGTGGGCCCATCGTGTGTGATGATAATTAGACAAATGTTTCCCAAGGTTTGGATGATCTTGTGAGGACAGCTTTGGGAGGCAGAGGTTTGGGGACTGGGGGAATGAGGCGCCCCCTTACAAATGGGTTAAGTGATAACACAATGTCATACAATCTCTAATTTGGTACCTTTTGTTTATTGTTTTTCGCCATGCATCCTGGGAAATGTGTCTTCCGCTAAGTGAGTGAAGAAAAACTGAAGGCTTTGATTTACAAAAATTAAAGCCATGACCAGCGTTGGATCAAGGTTGCATCCTGAGCCTGGAAAGCCTCATCCTTCTCCGTCTCCGTCTCCGTCTCCGTCTCCTGCCCTGGGGAAAGCGCTAAGGGTCTTAGGTTAATGCAGCTCTTCTGCCATCTGGGGCTCTGACTTGTTTGACCCTCTCCCAAATGATTGCAATCCTGAGTCTGGAACAGATATACAGCTGGTCAGGGCAGCATGGCTGCCTTCTGCTTCTGGGTGGCTCGGGATCAGGAGAACAGGCCTGGGGGCTCAAGAATCAGGAAGCCAGCACCATCAGCAAGCTGCCTGACTGTAAGCAAGAGCTGTCTTCTCTTCGCCACTTCTCCTCCTTAGAGAGTAGACATTCACACACCAGTGTGAATACGGAGGCCATGTGTTAAACCTCCCAGAGTTATTTACATTTTAAGTTTAGGCTTTGATTTTTAGATGAAAGCAATTTATCCTCATTAAAAGAATTCCAAGTATGTGGACATACAGAAGAGGCTGTTGGTGTGAAGGAGAATTGGGGAGGGACAGGAAATTCTCTTCTAAGCTATGGAGACCGCTGAGCTGGGGTCTGCCGATAGGAATTCTACCACCCGCACCAATGATATGTATCCTGGCATGTGGAGATTATACAGTAAAGGCAGAAGAAAGAAAAAAATGGCGGGGAGGGTATTTTTACTTTCTATTTAATTAATAAAGGTATTTTTAGTTAATAAATCGGCTTTGTGATCCGAAGGGAAGAGACTTCCGGGAAAGATGGTGGATCAGAAGCTGAATGTGGGAAGATCAGGAGTCAGGGTAAGAAAGAGGAGACTCTGACGTGGGAAAAACAGGCACTTGGCTGCAGCAGGGATGGCCCCTGTGTCCCTGTCAGGTTCTACAGGTTCGCCACAGGAGCCTGTTCTCTGTGGTTGTGAATGATGTCGGCTGCCCTGCTGAGAACAGAGCTATAAAAACTGTTGTCTGAGCGGGTCTATATGCCATGTAAAAATACAGATGAATACAGAAAAATACAGAGATAGGAAGGCAAACTCAAACTCCTACCCACAAGCAAACAAGACAACACTTATAAGAACTATTTGCTTATGGTTTTCTACGTGTATGGGTATCTGGAACTCGCCAATTACAGGGCTACAGAAATAGAAGGTACTTAACTACAAGGAGCTTGCCCCTCCCATGTGGGACCTTATCTGTCTGTCTGTCTGTCTGTCTGTCTGTCTGACTGCTTGCCTTTGTTCTTTCTTTGGTATAAAACATATAATGAGCTGGCCAGTGATGACTCACGTTTTTAATCTCAGCACTCCGGAGGCAGAGACAGGCAGATCTTTCTGAGTTTGAAGTCATCCTGGTCTACTAGTGAGGTCAGCCAATGAGTTCCAAGACAACAAGGCTACACAGAAAAAACCTGTCTTGAAAACACACACACAAACACACACACACACACACCCCAAAATCACACAGAACAGTGCACAAACCATACATGTTTAGTACATTGAGTTTTCACCAGACTCAGAGCACCTACAACATTTTCACAGCACCACCCAGCCACCCACACCCTTGTCCCTTTGCAACCCCTAACCCTTTACAAGAGCACTCTGGACGCCCTAAAGCCTGGGGTTGACTGGGTCTGGGTTTGAACTTTATATCAGTGCAAACCTACAGTGAATACTCTTGTTCTTGCACTCTGTCATTCTGCATGTGTCACCCACACTGTGTGTATAATGTCCACCTATCCTCATGGCTGTACCGTGTTCAGTGCTATAACTGGAGCTGAATTTCGTCCATCTCATCTATCAATACTGTGAAGTTTCCGGTTTGAGTCTATTTTGGATGCATCGTCTGCGGATGATGCTGGGTGTGGTCTTGTAGTGAATGCACACACATATTCCTGGGCTCTATCCAGAGGAGTGGAGTTGCGAGACCACGGGGTGTGTGCTCACTTTCAGTGGATACTGACAGACGAGGCTTCCTTTGTCTTGGCCATGTGGAATCCTTTTCTACTCATGCAGCAAATTCACATCACATTCCCACTCATGGGTCCTTATTTGTTGCCCCCACCTTCTCCAAAACAGATCTGAGTCATCCCGAGGCTGATGGCCCTCCCTAAGAAGTTCAAGGCTCAGGGCTTCCCAGGGTATTGTGGCTCAGGAAACTGTCACTTCTCAGGATCGCTGTTCATACATGGACAAAGACTAGCTTTTATCACCCTCAGGATAATGCTTTTATGAACAGAAACAAGGCAAGAGTCTTACAGGATACAAACATCCCCTCAGCCTCCAATCCTGCTCGTGTGTGAAGCCAGGAGGACTATGTAACCCCCTCTGCTGAAACCCATGTTGTCCACACCGAACCAGGTGACATGACCATTGAGCAAAAGGAACCAATTAGCAGCAAATACTTGCAAGAATCATTAAAAGTCTTAGTTTAGCTTTCAAAATGCTACATCATACGTCGTGTGGCTTGTGAATCAAAGCAATATGAAGAGTGTGAACTGAAAAGTCTCACTCGCTTTAATTAGCTTCATCTTTATCCCTTCGGGGCTCCTGCCAACAAAATTGTGTTTTTTGTTTTTCTGTATTCCACATATCTGATAATTTTTTTAAATATTTCTTTTATGTGAGTGGGTGTGTTGCCTACTTGTCTCCTTGTATACCACATCTGTGCCTGATGCCCATGGAGGTCAGAAGAAAGCATTGGATTCCCTGAAATTAGAGTTACTGATAGTTGTGAGCTGCCCTGTGGGTGCTGGGAAGTGAGTCGGGGTCCTCTTGAAAGCATGGCATTGCTTTTTAACTGCTGAGTCATCTCTCCAGCCCCCACATAAACCCTTTTAATTCAAAAGGTGACAGGGGACCCACATTGCTGTCTTCTGACTTATCTCTCTGACCAGAGGCTCCCTTCCCATCAGTGCACAGGGAGCACTGAATGTCTTGTAGTCCTAGCAGTGAAGGTCAAGGCCATTCGACTGCGATTTGACCACATCCTCGTTGTGTTTTAGCTTCCCCTTTAGCCATGGTTTCTGTTTGTTTTCCAGCACAGTTGTACTGGCAGCAACAGAGACTGCCAACTTTCCTTCAAAGAAGGAAAACAGATAATCTGGCTACTCTCTATTGCTTTCATCAAGACAAACGCTTTTGTGGGAGAGGGTTTTTCAATTCCAGCTATCTAATTGGTCATAAAAAGGAAGTCTGTGCCTGCTTTTGGCTTCATCAGTTATACTACAAACTCGGACACACTACAGTCTTCAAATAGCTTAGTCCCTGAGCTGGGGGCAGCGGTCTCTACTGATGGCCAAAGGCCTTCCCATCTGGTTTCCACCAGATCCCTTTTTGTGTGGACACAAGAATCAGGTTCCCAGGAATCAGTGTAGGCAGAGGGAGAGGAGGTTTCTGTTCTCTTATGAGGTGGTACAGCTGCTCTACCATACACTGGGAAGTGTATCAGAAGAGTGAAGCCTGGGAAGTACTTCATCTTGGGTACTCAAAAGAGATGATGGGAAGATCTGGCAGAAGAAGATTCCAGAAAGAAGTGAAAAATTGGGTGGTGTGTCCCCAAACCAACTAAAGGTGGCTAAAAGGGGCTGGTGTGACGGGAGCAATGATAGATAAATAGATGATCAATATATAGATACCAATAGATAGGTAGGTAGATAGATAGATAGATAGATAGATAGATAGATAGATAGATAGATAGATAGATGGATAGACAGACAGACAGACATGTGGAAAGACAAACAGATGATAAGAGAGAGAGATAGAGATAGAGACAGACACATAGAGACAGAAACAGGCACACAGAGAGAGTGTATGTCTTACTCTGAAGTGGAAATTTCTGGTTTCTTTGGAGACTCAGTTGTGTCATGTGATGTTTTTCTGGAAACTGTCTTATGAGAGGATGTTTTTCTTAGAACAGACACGTGGTGTTTTTCTGGAGGCAACCTGGAGAAAGGGCGTGTGATGTTTTGCTAGAGTGGATGCTTGAGAGAACATGTGATATTTGGAAAGGATATAAACGTAACCCGATAGACAGTGGATGATGCTGTGGCATTGGTTCACCTTGCCACTGTTTATCTTTGTTGGGTTTTGCTGACACTGGTCAGCGTTGAATCACCTTGTCTTCTTCACTGATCATTGTTTGTTGTGACTTCGTAGAGAAAAATCACACCAAAGAACTCATAATATTCCAGCAGCTACTTGTCAAGTCTTGGGCCATTTGGCAGAGCCTTGCTGTTTCTTCTGGATGGTACTGCCATTGCTGACTTGTGAATAGAGTTTGCAGATAGATCAAGCTACTGCTGCTGATGCTCATGAACTTAACTGCTGATATCTTAACAACAAAAATTGGACTAGCTCAAAAGAACTATTTCTAAACAGGTCCACACCCACTTTTGTCCTATTAACCTTTTTCTGGTGGATGGTGGGCTATAAGGGGGCAGTGATTAAAACATTTAAGATCCCTTATGAAAATAGGTTTTGTAAAATCTCAGCCTCCATTACTAGCCCTAGCCAACCTGGGACTCTCTTATATAGACTAAGCTGGCCTCAAACTCCTAGATATCTACCTACCTTTGCTTCTCAAATGTTGTGTTTAAAGACATGCACTACCATGCCTGAGTGTTCAGAGTCTTGAACACAAGGAAAAGTCAGCACATATTCAGTGAAGAGGCAGCCATTGTGGCTGCCCTCTTGCAGAGTTCATCACGCACAGACAGAGTAACACTTTGGGGGACACTGATGCTTCCGGAGTGACAGATCTGTGGGAGTGGCATCTGCTGATGGAAAAAAGGAGACTGTACCATGCAGCCTGTGAAGAGCTGAATCAAGAGAACTAGAATGCCTTTTACCATATTTTTCTCATTAACCAAGCAGTTCGTTATGCACAGTGGGCACAGGAGGTACGTCTGCTGACTGCCATTCATTTGTTCATTCAGCCTCGAGCATCATTGAGAATGGGGTCTGGTCTAACTCAGTTCTAAGAGCCGAGTTACATGTAATCACAACTGGTATAAGATAGTCTTGGGAGCTAGCTGTATTGTAAAGCAGATTTCTACTTATCGTTTATTCCGCTTTTTTAGAAAAGGCACTTTTTTGTTCAGCTTCCTCATAAAAAGGTGATTCTAGGGAGCCGTGTTCTTACTTCCGCATTTTAATAATTGCCAAAAAGTTTGGGTAAAACCGTTGGGGACCACCGGTCTGAATCATCTTAGCCTTTACCTACTCTGTGTCCATATGACTGTGACCTTTGTTTTTTCTCCTCCAAAAAAAAAAAAAAAAAAAAAAAGCTCTGACAAGCTGCCATCATCATGCTGTGGCCAGTTCACCGGTAGCTTACATAGAGTGACGTATATAGTATACACAAAGGCTTAATGAATGGCCCCGCTGTGTGCTCTGCGGGTACAATAAAAACGTGTCAAGTCGGGTTTCTGCTCCACCTGGGTTCAGCATCTACTCGGGAGGCCAGAGTCAAATGTAAGAACTAATTATGGAGTGGGGCCTGCCAGCGTATAATTAGGTGGTCTGGTAAATTGTAGAGGGCTAACTATAAATGCAGTCGGAAGTCAGAGGAGGAAAAGATGGATTTGGGGTGGTAGAGGATTGGACTTGTGCCTGCCCTAGTGGGAGAATCTCAGTGGGGGCTTAGGAGGGCTCCCAGACTAAGGAGTGAGGTAGCAGTGGACCTGGCTTACCTCGTAGATTGGAGAGGCCTGATTGAATAGGGGGAACCAGGTTGAGGTAGAACATGGGGAGCCAGACTGGGTACACAGCCTGTAAGGAAAGAATAGAGGCCAGCCTTTAAATCCTGGTTAGGATCATCTTGGCCCAGAAAAAAGGGGAAGCTTTTCTCATTGAGCCTCTTTGCTCTGAAGAAGGAAGGCTGGTGGGTGGGGGATGGCTGCTCTTAATTGGGGTTAGTGCAGGAGCACTTCAGACCCTAGTGTGCCCCTGCACGATGAAGCCTCTCTGGCTAGGCTGAGTAACAGCAGCTTTCACTGAAGGGTACATTACCTAGTTGGCAAAAAGCAACCTGGGGCAGTTTCTCTTTCCAAGTCAGTCTCAAGGTATTCCCTGCATACTTAACCATGGAAGGGGTGTGTACAGTATTTGTGCCTGTTTGGAACAAAATGTTCCAAGATTTTTGGCAGGGGCATGGAAAGCTCACACTGTAACCTTTTGTGCATACAGTCTGTCACCATGGTGCCGTCTTTCCTGCCGATCTGTGGTGGGAACTCTCAGGACAAATTGTTGCTACTGCCTCACTGAAGGACCAGCCTCAGTTTGTCCAGATGTTCCAGGGACGTCTGGTTTCTGTGCCCCTGTTTTTCTGGGTGCCGCTATCACACGGGTGCACAGCAACTGCGCTCAGGCATGCCCCATACACAGAAGAATCCTTTGCACTTGTTCTTAACTAAAGCTAGGGCCCAAGGTGCTTCAGATGTTTATAGATATCAGTCCTTCTTCAATACCTAAAGGGGGATGAGGGTTCACAAAATAAGAACTGGCTGTTCCCACGGGAGGATATTTTCCTCAAGGCTGGGAAACTAAGTGGAAGAACAGAAGGACTCAGTAATCTAATTAAGGAATCAGGGTTGAAAAAAATCTCGTTCCTAGTTTACAGGTTTAAAAACAAAATCAGAGAGCCATCAGATAATCTGCCTGACTGGGGCTGAGGAAACATCAGGCAGATCAGGGACCTCTGCTTCTTGATGCATCACGCGGTGTGGCCGCAAGCAGAGCAGCCAGTAATGGGACCACAGGTATGGACCATGAGTGTAATGGCTGGGTCATGTCCTGAGGACAGCATTTCAGAGTTTATGGCCCCAAGGTCCAATTCTGGCTTTCTTTCTGCCACCCCCCACCCCATAATGTTCCCTGAGTCCTAGAAGGGGCTGAGTACAACACATTACTTACAGATTATAAATATGTTTTAAGTTGTTTGTCTTGTTGTGACTTAAGTTGATCATATACATGCAGAAATCTGTGTACTTCTTTTAGATCTTCTAATTTGCTGGAATATTTGTTTTTTGAGGTAAGACCTAACGAGCATCCGAACTTCACTGGTAGCTGTTGTAATGGCTCCCTTTCCTTTCCTTTTCTAATTTGATTAATTTAGGTCTTAACTCTTCTCCTTGTTAGTTTTCCTAAGGGTTTGCCAATCTTGTGTATCTTTCCGAAAGGCCAACTCTTTGTTTTGTTTATTTACTCTTTGTGTTAGTTTTGTCTGCTTGCCTTCTTACCTGTTACTGTGTCGTTAATTTCTGCCCTGATCTTAAGGATTTCTTTCCATTTACTGGCTTGAGGTTTGGCATATTCTTCTTTTCCTGGGGCTCTAAAGTATGTCATTAAGTTATTTATTTGCAGTCAGAGATCTCTGACTTCTTAATATTGCTGCGTAGAGCTGTAAATTTTCCTCGTAGGACTGTGTTTTAGTGAATCCCATAAGCTTGTATATTGTGTTTCCCTTTCATTTGATTCTAGACATTTTTAAACTTTTCCACTTTAATTTCTTTAAGGCCCATTTCTCATTTAATAGTGTGTTGTTGGATCTCCATTAATCTGTGCATGTTCTAGGATTTCTGTTGCTGTTGTTCCATTGTAATCAAGCAGAATACAAGGAATTCTTTCTATTTTTCAATATTTTTTAAAACTTGTGTCCTAACATATGATTTATTTTAGAGAAAGTTCTGTAAGCTATTGAGAGGAATGTGTATTCTGCAGTGTTTAAATGGAGTTTTCTATACATTAATCTATGATGTCACTTAGCTCAGATATTTCCCTGGTTTGTTTGTTTGGTTTGCTCAGGAAGACCTGCCAGTTGGAGAGAGTGGGATATTGAAGAAGTCATGGTACCTATTACAGTTGTGCTGGGCTAATCTGTGACTTCACATCTCCTAGTATTAGTTTTATAAAGTTGAGGGCTGTTCCTCTATCAAGAGAGTAAATGTTGAGCATCACACTGTCCTCCTGGCGTGTTGTTCCCTTAACATAATGTAGACTTCTGCAGCTCTCCCCACGAGTGTCAGCTTGAATGTTACTTTATTGGCTATTAGAACAGTGGTAGCTGCTTGCCTCATGGGTCCACTTGCTCGGAATACCTTGTTCTATCCTTCTTCCTTACGGCACTGTCTTAGAGGCAATAAATAGACAGTTCCTAGCTTTTGTCCAGCCTACCAGTCTGTGTCTTCTGATTAGGGGAATTAAGACACTAACATTTGAGGTTGTTATTTCGAGCTATATATTGTTTCCTGCCATTTTATAGTGTTTTGTACTTTTCTTCTTTCTCTCTTGCTTTAAGCATTATTCTAGTATTTAAGTATTATTCTTTCCTATGGCCTCATGGTAGATTCATTTTCCTCTTTGGTGAAGGATTCCTTTAGGTGTCTTCTGTACATCTGACTCAGTAATCATAGATTCTTTATTTTTATTGTGGAAAATTTTTGTTCTTCCCTTAATAATGACAGATGCCCGCTGAGGTAAACAGTCTGGATTATCAGTTGTCTTTCAGGACTTAAATACATTGTTCTAAGCCCTCTGGCCTTTCAAGTTTCAATTAAAACTTTACCTGTTTCCCCGTTAGGCCTGACTTCATACATGCCTTGGTGTCCTTCTCTTGCCACATTTAATATACTTCCTTTGTTTTCTGTATCCAGTATTTTAATTGTTATCTGACTACAGGAGATTCTTTTCCAGTCTTGTATGTTGGTGTCCTTTATCTGGATTGGCATCTCTTTTCCTAACTCTGGAGAATTTTTTGTTATGATGCTTTTGAAAATATTTTCTATATCTTTAGAACAATGTTATTCTTCTTCCTCCATGACTATAACTCATATATTAGGTCTTTTCAGGGTTAAATGTGTGTGTTGGATGATCCTTCATTATTTTATATTTGTGTCAGATTGATTCAGCTCAGCCACCTTGTTTTCAAGCTTGGATATTTTATCTATATTCTAACCCACAAAGACTTTTTTTTCTACAGTATTTCTATTTTTTAAAAAATTTCCTTTTATATCTTGCACTGTCTCCCCTTTCATTCTGTGTTCTTAATCAGGAGCTTATTTTCATGTCATTGGATGTACTTCAATTTATTCTTTTGAAGTTCTCTGTCTGGGATTTCATCTAACTCACTCATGCTAGATGTTATTGCTATATGATTAGTCATTTGGGGAGAGTGAGATGTCTTAGTCAGGGTTTCTATTCCTGCACAAACATCATGACCAGGAAGCAAGTTGGGGAGGAAAGGGTTTATTCAGCTTACACTTCCATACTGCTGTTCATCACCAAAGGATGTCAGGACAGGAACTCAAGCAGGTCAGGAAGCAGGAGCTGATGCAGAGGCCATGGAGGGCTATGACTTACTGGCTTGCTTCCCCTGGCTTGCTCAGCCTGCTCTCTTATAGAACCCAAGACTAGCAGCCCAGAGATGGCACCACCCACAAGGGGCCTTTCCCCCTTGATCACTAATTGAGAAAATGCCTTACAGTTGGATCTCATGGAGGCATTTCCTCAACTGAAGCTCCTTTCTCTGTGATAACTCCAGCCTGTGTCAAGTTGACACACAAAACTAGCCAGTACAGTTGCCTTGTTTTTTCATGTTTTTTTTTATGTCACTATGTTGAGATGTATGCATTTGGGGTTGTTTCATTGTTTGGGGTTTTATCAGCTATATTCTCTTAGTGGGCACATTTGCACTCTTCAGTGGTACTTGGTATGGCAGAGGTGAAGTACATAGTTCAGAAAATGGGCTCCCCATCTCAGGGTGTGTGTTCCTTTGTGTGGTCCCTGTATTATCCCAGAGTAGAATATGAAAGTGCATCACTGTGGGGTGGGGCTTTGAGATCTCAGATGGTCAGGCCAGGCCTAGTGTCATTTTTCCTCTGCTGTCTGAGGATCCAGATGTAGAACTCTCTGCTCCTTCTTCAGCACTGTCTGCCTGCATGCTGCCATGTTTCCCACCATGATGATAATGGACTAGACCTCTGAACTGTAAGCCAGCCCCAATTACATGTTTTCCTTTATAAAAGTTGTCATGGCCATGGTGTCTCTTCAAAGCAATAGAAACCTTAAGACAACAAACAAAGATGGCGTATACTGGGGTTTTCGTTATTAAGATTAGGATTGGAAGGGAAATGGGGTGGTTGAGGCTAGGTTTAAGCATTGAGTTAATTTTGAAAAGAAGTCATGGTAAGTAAAGCAGTGCTCTCTGTGGCCCCCGCATCCTAGGTGGTTTTGGGGTATGTGGAAGGGGGTTGTAAGTCCTTTTCTAATAGTTCCCTCAGACCTCTGCACCCCCTGCACCATGGCCTCCTCTGTGCCTTCAGGTCCAATGGTTCCCTTGCAGTTTCTATGGCTCTCCCCTGACAGCGGAGTTCAGGGCTTGCAGCTGCTCTGAATCTCAGCTCCCCCGCTTGCTTCCCAGCAGAGATTCCCCACAGTAACAACCCATTTACAGACCTCGTCTCTCGCAGGACTAAGAGTTTACCGTGTGCTATCTTGACCTCCTTTTCTTTTAAACGTTTTTATTCATTTGTATTATGTGACTGTTTTCTTCAGAGTTTCAGTAGGAAGGCTTCGAATCCTCCATCTTCCCCGGAAACCTCTAAAATTATTTTTTTTTTATTTTTAAACGTATGATAAAATACACGTAAAATCTTATCATCCGAACCATCTTGTTATTATTTTGACGGGGTGGCACGTGTGTACGATGGCGGACATGTGGAGGTCCGAAGACAACTTTTGAGTAACAGTACTCGTTGTATGTGCGCATGCACAACATGTCGTAACAAGGAATCAAGTCATGGGATTCTGGAGGCCTAGAGGTCCTGTTGCCTGCCTTCTGAAAATTGAAGGTGCAGAAAAACTAGTAGTGTAGCTAAGAGTCCAAGTTCAAAAGTACAGGAAGGCCTATGAACTAGGAACCCTGAGATCCAAGGCTAAGAGAAGATGGGCCCCCAGCCCCTGCAGAGAACCAATTTGCACCTTCTCTGGTTTTGTTTCTCAAGTTCACAACAGTTAGGAGATGCCTGCCCTCACTGGTGGACACTCATTACTCAGGCTACAGATCCCACTGCTAATCTTGTCCAGAAACATTCTCATCAGCATATAATATATCACCAGCCATCCAAGCAATTCCTCAAGTGGACTCAAAATTAAGCATCCAATATGCTTGGGTGTAGAAGAATTTTAATCCAGCATCATGGCTGTTCTGGCAAGGAATCACATCCAAACACCTAGATCTGCATGATCTGGTACAATGACACACCTTTAATCCTTCTGGTTAGAACACAGACACGCCCTTAGTTCACACTTTTAATCCCAAACAGTAAGGTTAGTTAGGAGAAGGAATCAGCCATGTTTGAAAGTGACATCTAATTCAGGGGCGGACAGAATGACAAATCAGAGAAAAGATTTGGCAGAATGAGTCAGGACAGACTATACCCAACTTTCTCAAGTACAGCAGAAAAGAGAGGCTACCTAAGAGCCTCAGGCTAGACCCAGGTATGGTGTATATGTGCATGTGTGTATGTGTAGACAGTTTCACAGAGACAGGCTAGGCACAGGCGAAGACAGAATGAACCAGAAAATGAGAAGGGACCAGAAGATTAGAATGGGTTGTCAGAGTTAGTCTGAGGCCAAGCAGAGCAATTCAGTCAGAAGCCAAGAGAAGATAGTTTGAATCAGTCAGCTTAGAGAGAGGAATTTGAGCGAGAACTACTGAGTTGAACCAGCCAGCCAGAGTTCAGGGAGAGCTAGAAAGGGTGAGGTTATTCAGTGGTAAGCCTCTAAGAAGATAATTACGCCTAGTAAATACAAGATTAGATTGTATGGAAGCTAGAAGCTTCTGGGTGTAGGCCAAGGGGTAGTTAGATCAGAGAAGGAAATGCTCTGAGCTCAGCCAAAGCCATGTATTCTCACAGCTAGGGTATGGCTCTCATCTCATCACTTCATCCAAGGAAATAAAAGCGACTTTTACATTTGTTCATGCTGCACACACAGTTCTGCACTTCCTGAGTGCTTGTCACATCCTCGGTAGATGGTCGTTCATGCCGCTTATCGGCATTAAGCAAATCATTTCGTCACTCAGACTTAACATGATATGTTATCATTTCCCACCAGTGAGAAAGCACACTGTGAGAGTGGGGCTGTGATCCTAACAACCCCTCCCAGTTGTATGTACAGCCTATGCTTATAGCTATCCTTCAAGTTCTTCACTCCATCCCTGAGCCACTCTGCCGAATATAATCTGCCTGTTCCATCATGGTTAAAGAACCTAGAGAGGCAAAACAGCTTGTTCCAGACATCATGGCTATCTGGTGGAGGGGTCTGTGCCTACAGCTCCATTGAACTTCCAGTTGCAGTCCTTGCTCCGAGTGTGGCTTCTCTATGCAGGCCCTCTCCCTCTGAAAGAGATAAATGACAGTGTATCTTAGTGTCTAGGGGTGGGGTGGGGCAGGGTGGGACTCCAAACTAAACTTCAAACACTTTTCCTGTCTGGACAGCCACTCCCTGTGCCCCTCATCCTGTCACACACACACACACACCCTTGAAGATTCTGTGACCTCTGGATGCCATGGGGCCAAGCCCTTCTCTCTGTTCCCATAGCAACCATTCTCAACACCCAAAATTATACACAGGTTCCTTGTCTGTCACCGAGATCACTCTTGAGGGCAATATTGCTTTTGTTTGACACTCACCTCGACGGAAACAGGTCGGTTCCGAAGTTTGACCCAAACTCTAATCTTTCACCTAGTGCAATAGGACAAGAGCTGGGGATCAGAGAGAAGGGCGCTGGGCAGGCTTTTGCTGAAGGCTTAGAAGGCAATGTCTGAGGCTGAGGGAGAGCAGATTGTGCCCAGCTTCAAGGTCTCCCTGCCACTCCTACAAAGCCCTTTCTGCTGACTTCTCTGTTAATGTGCTGTCCCCCTCCTGCCTCTGTGTGTGTGTCTGTGTGTGTGCTCACACATGTCTGTGAGGGCATGGAGGTAAGCGGAGGGTGTTGGGTGTACAGTTACATCGTTCTTCACTCTATTCCATTGAGGTAGGCTCTCTCACTGAACCTGGAGCTAGGCTGGCAGCCAGTGAACCGCAGCAACCCTCCAGTGTCCCTGTAGCGGTAATGTTTCAGGGGCACAACCCTTGCCTGGTATTTTACAAAGATGCCAGGGATTTGAAAGCAGCTCTCCAAACTTGCAGATAAAGCACTCTTGGCCACTGAGCCAGTCCTCCAGGCACCTTACTTGGCTGATTCCAGTCTCTTCTGCAGCCCCACAGTACATGCCAGCCACACTCTTGTCCTTGCTGGGTATAACCTTTAACTCCTTGTGACTTAATCATAGGAGCTATCGGGAAAACAGAACAATCTTCGCAGTTGGCACAGTTACCAATCGGGATATGCATCTAACAGTCACAGTGACTGTTATGTCCTGTTACGTTACCCCTTGTGCAGCAGAAGGGATGGGGGCACAGTAAAATGGAGTGTACTGTCCAAAGTCACACTGTAGGTGTGTCCACAGTCAAGCCGTAGGTCCCAGATTCAAAACCTGCAAAGTCTAGTTTCAGAACCTATGCTTGTAACCATCACAGAGAAAAGTCAACACTCAAGGGTCACGTTCTCAGCCATTCCCACAGATCCAACCCATGGAACCCAGCAAGAGTCTCAGACATCATTTAAAGGACATCAGCCAATCTAGATTTATCACACCCCTGCCAAGGTTATCATTTAGGTCACCAGCCCTTCTTATCATCTGCCCTCGGCTGCTGTGACTAAGGCTGCCTTTGGGTGCAGACTACATCATAGAGCTTTCTTCACTGTCTGCCCCTTGCTGCAGATCTCTGCCGATCTACTTCCTAACAAGTGAACCAAACAACCGGATCTTTTCCCCACTATAAGTGTGTGTGTGTGTATGTGTGTGTGTGTGTGTGTGTGTGTGTGTGTGTGTGCGTGAATTCATGCATGCATGCATGCGTGCATGCATTTGTCTGTGGTAACACAGCAGAAGCTATGCTAGCTGGAGTTTCTCCAACCTGAAAGCCTGTAAACTGGGCCTCATGGCTAGGGTGCACTCAGTCTAAACTGTAGATGCTGCGGAGGAGCAGGGAGGGGCTTTCGGGCTTGCTGTTGGAAGTGACCTTGGAGCACCAGGCACTGGGGAAGCTGGCTGCCTTAGGTGGTGTGGGAGACAAAGCTTATGGACTTCACAAATCAAGCGGGGTTTACACAGAAACCTCACCGACGGTTCCTAGGACAGAGGAAGCAGGAGCAAGACAGAAAGAACAGGACCTCCTGGGACACATGAATTAAGTCTTGGGTAGCAGGAATTTCTGAGCAGCCCTTTCCCAGGGTACAACACAGGGGAGCCTTTCCTCCACAGGAGGCCTGTAAGGGGTTGTTTTGTAATACCCAAAATTCACCTGGTGGGGCTGCCTTGGCTGTCATCTACAAGCGGGTTCCAATGTTCTTCTGTCAGGAAGGCAAACTGACCCTCAACAGCACGTTGAGGACGCAAAGGTTCTCACTGAGTCACCAGCCGCTGGGGTGCACCCCCATCCCATGGAAATAGAATCCAGTGATTTATGCCAGGTTAGGAGGGAAACCGGCTGCTTCTAGTTAGTTCACTGCATGTGCCTCCTGTTGGGGGCCAGCCGGTGAGACACCAGTGTGGGCTGAGGTTTTCATGTTGATTTGGGAAGGTTCCCACTCATCCGAATGCCGTGGCTGCCCTGGTATTTAAAGTTGAAATTCCTTGATTCGGGTCAACTCCTTTGTACAGGGCAAAGCCGGTGACAGTCTGTGGGGAGTGGCTAACAACAGGAACACTGAAGTGGTGTGACAAGTCTTTAACAAAGCCATCAGCGTTTGCCCTGTTGCCATGGTCATCTGCAGGTTCAACTCAGACACTTCCCTGGACCCTCTCCTGAGGGGTAGCAAGGGTTCGTGTGGCTGCAGGTGGATTTAATTTGGGGGATTTCGTCACAAATAATTCATAGCCGAAGCTGGTGATCCCCTCCAGGAACTGAGTCTGCAGATACCATTTGGGATTTGAAACCAAAAAGCACAGTCACCAAGTAATGTGTCTAATTTTCCCCCTGTTGCCAGTTCTGGGGCTCTCTAGAAAGAAAAATAGAGACAATTCAGACGGTTAGCATTTTCCAACATTTTTATACCAATTTTAAAGGACCAGAATTTTCTTTTAAACTAGCCTTTCTACGTGAAAACCATGTGCATTTATGTTTAAAAATTCCTTTCCCTCTTAAATAACCTGTGAGGTTGTGGGGGGTTTAAGCTTATTACCCGGCACTGTTTTCTTGTATTAATCATAGGCCATTAATTTATTTCAATAGTCCTACCACTGCGCCTGTGTTTTCCCTGGCTGCCGTCCAGTTCCTGAATGTACTGCCGGGCAAGGAGCAGGCAGTTTATCATAACACAGAGCCAAGATTATTGTTGAGAGAAGCCGGAGGGGGTTACAAGCACGCTGCCGGCCAGGACTGGAATTCATTCTGGATTTCCTTGCTCCCAGCGCTGTCCTGCTAGGGAGGTCTCCTGTCATGAGGTCATTCCACTGTGATTGGCTGAGCTCTAAACCTTGCCTGGCATTAGTTGTAGCATTTGAGGAGGATTAAGAAGGGGAGTAGGCTGCCACGCATTGATGATCTGAAGTCCACATCGTTCGACCTGCAACTCGGGATAATTGTGAATGGGACCCAGCACAAACTTTTAAACCAGCCTGAAATGGTATCAGCTATTTGTTACTATGTATTAATTTTGGATTGCATGGTTCTCGGGTGTGATCGCTATAAACAGCAACATGTTGGTATAGTTCTGCAGTGTCAACAGGCTGGGCGTCTCTGTGAGGGAGGGAGCGGCAAGAACCAGGAAAGAGGTAAACAGACAGCTGCCTGACTCATAAAAAGCCTACAAAGCCAGAGGTAAAAATAGAAAAAAGGTGCCCCGATGAGTCGTGTTTGAGAAACGGTCCACAGAGAAGGATGCTGGGAAGGTGGCTGGGGCCCATACTGGTGAAGAGTCTCCAGCTGCCCTGAGTCCTTTTCCTTACTGCTCAGTTCTCAGCCAGGCTCCTGGAGCTGGGTGGGTTCTGTGTATGGGATTACAGCATTGGGTGAGGCATTAATCACAGACATGAAACAGCCTTGTTCTTTGCTTCTGGGTATACGGCGGGGGGCAGGCCCCTCTCTGTATGAACAGGAAATCATACTGGGGGGAAACCTGAAGCCAGTCATTTCTCACCAGAGCCAAGCCAGTTACCTGCATCTAGAGATTACAGGGGGCTTTATCATGTTACACAGGAAGAGAATCCCCTCTGTGTGGCAGGCAGGAAGAAGACCAATCTTAGAGGCTAGGTGGCTTCTTTGGTTCCACTAGGGCTGTGACCACCAGGAAGGGTCTTATTTCAGGTAGCCCAACCCCCACCCCAGCCCTTTGACTCCTCCTGGGCCCAATGGAGTCTAGGTCAGAAACTAGTTTGAGCGATATTTCTGTTCTCATTGGTTTTCGCTCAGTCCAGGATGGTTAGCTTATACAGAAAACCCACTTCACATCCCAACCAGCAGGTCTGGGTCAGGACCTGGGTTCTACCTAAAGCCCTCCCTTCCCCAGCCCTCTTCTGGAATGTTCCACACCCTCAGTCAGGCTGACTACTTGCATTTCAGATCCTTCCACTCACCACCACATCCTTGCAGAGTAACTGTCACTGTTAAATGCCGGCGATGATGTCCGTCTCTGCTCTCTGAGGGAGCTCCGTTGGCCTCTTTTCAGATTTCATCAACGCTGCTCCTGTGTCTTGACACTGACAGGTCTTCAGAACCTTTCTAAACCTTTTGCTTTGGAGTTTTTAATCAGAGAAACAAGAAAACATCCCAGGGGTGACCTCTTCAAATACGTAGAGAAGTCAGGTGCCCCAGATTCGAGGGACTTTGGACTTGAATTGTTCTTAGCCTATGAAAGTCTCTACAGACATAAAGGGGTCATATCAGCCTGGACCTAGACACAGAGCCCGGGGCTGGAGAAAATGGCAGCAGGGATGGGGTCCGGGGAGAGGACTGCTGTGTGACTCATCTGTGTTCTCCCTCCAATGTCCTTCTGCCACACCAGGTGGTCACACCCTTCCTCTATCCATAGGAAAGTTAAACTGTGTCCTATCATCTTAAATAAACGTTCTTTGGCTTTGTGCTGCTTCAGCTACATCCCTTCACACCACACCTGGCACGTGGCTGTCACACAACCAAAGCTTGCTGAGTGAATGAATGATTGAATGAATGAATGAATGTAGGACAAGAGGAATCTGTAAAGATTAAAAAAAAATAAAGAAATGATGAAAATCTTGGGAACAGCTTCTACTGGCTGAATCAGCATTTTTTTTTTTAAATTAAGATTTATTTTTGTTTATGGGTGTGTGTGTGTGAATGTTTGTGAGGGTGTCCTGGGAGGCCAGAAGAGGGTGTTGCAGCCCTAGAAGCTGAAGTTACAGGTGGTTTCAGACTCCCTGAAGTAGGTGTAGGGGCCAAACCTGTGATACTGAGCCATTTCTCCTGCCCTATTTATCAAGGAGTTTAGCTATGCTACCCATAAGTGTTGCCATCCCACTCACAGACCCTCTTTGTATATCTTCTGTATATCTGTTCTCTGTCTCCTCCCATTTCCCAGTAATGGGATCAGACAGCACATCCAGCTGCTGTTTTCTCTTAAGGGGACGTTCCATATTTCTGTCTCCAATGTCAATAGATACCATTTGTGTTTAAACCTAGGTGACAGTAAATGCCATGAGTGGGCCCAAGATTGCCACCCAGTTGGGCATGGGAGACCCTGGAGACATCTGCATGCCAGGGGCAGAAGGAAAAAGAGATCCACCAGAGACTGGAAGGAAGCCAGAAAGATGGGAGACAGACAAGCTTGAAACCAGAATGGCCCAGGAGTTTGAGAGGAAGGAAGAGCAGCAGCAGCAGAAGGAAGCAGTGGCTGGCTGGCTCAGATGTTGGAGGACTGAGGACTCAGGCAGGGTGTGACTCAGGAGGGAGCTGTCTGTGAGCTTTTCCTCCCACTATGAAATAAAGAGACGTAACAAGGTGATGAATCGAACTTTGTGTCTTTTAAAAGAGCATGAGCTAGGATTGCATTTAGCTACATTTTTCAGGAAGCCCAAATGCTAAGTTACAACCAAAAAGATTTTATGTATTATTTTCACTTTCGGAGTCTCTTGTGACCCAAGCTGGCCTTGAACTTACTACCTGATGAGCCCCTGATCCGTCTGCCTCTACTTAGCAAATGCTGAGGTCACACCACCCTGCTCAGCTGCTGTGAGGCTTTTACTTTGCTTAGTTGAGAAGAAATTTCAAGACAGGTAGAGGTTATTATAACTGGCCAAGGGGCAGCAAGGACACACATTTCTTTGCATGCTTATTCTGCCATGATCAATGAAGGAACACCTCTTTCGGTTTAGTTATGATTTGTTTGAGACAAGATCTCTTTACTATGCAGATGTGGGTGTCCTAGAACTTGTTCTGTAGACCAGGCTGGCCTCTTACTCATAGAAATCAGTATACCTCTGCCTTCTGAATACTGGGATTAAAGGCATGCACCACTTACAACTGGCCTCCTCGGGGACTTAACGTAGTTATTCTTCTAACCGGCATACCTACACTTCAAGAAAAAGACAGATTTTTTTAAAAATGTACAAATTGCCCACATTACCTGAGTCTGCCTGTCTGCATGGAGGCTCCACTCCACAGTCAGAACTAACACATCATTGGTCGGAACTGGATGGCGTGGTTGCTCTTAAGGGTAGAAGAGTCTGGGAATGGGCAGAGATCACTTCTTCCGACAAGGCAGATAGTGGGAACAGACACTGGAGAAACTACGTGCAACATCCTCTTACAGGCTGACCATGTGAGAAAAGTCTGTCCTGAACACTAACAACAGCATGTGGCCTTCTTAGGTTAATAGTATTTTCTGATAAGAAAGAAAGAATGATATTTAAGCAATCCATTCGATCCTACTGCAAGTAGGAAGTAAAGAATAAAACACAATCAGTCCTGGGCTAGTTTTCCTGGCAAAGTCCTGTTCCAGGTATCGGTGTCAGCTAAGCCTCTGCATTCTAGTTCTTCTCTTTCCTGGCAATCCTCTTATGTTTTGTTATACTGTTATTAAATTCCACCTTGAAAAAAAAAACAGAAAAAAAAAATCCAAGCTCAGCAAGCTGCTGAGACTAGGCCATCTCAGGTGAGCCACTTGGAGCCTGGGGGACTGAGTTTCTCCTTCCTGATGTGCTTGGACCTATTTAACCTCCACACTTGTATAGCCCCTGGCAGATTTAGCTCCGACGGAGAGAGAAGCTCACCGACAGTACAGTGTGGGTCTCCAGGCCCGGCATGCTGCAGGGGAAGGCTACGGCTAGTTCTAGGGTCAAAAGAGAATCCAAGGTAGGAAAAGGTAATTTTCCTTCATCAGAGGTAATTTGGTTTGTGTAGTTCCATTTCTCCCAGAAACCTCTGTTCTTGCCAGACTGTCTCCAAGGGCTCTGCTCTTCAAATAGTTTGCTACTCAAAGCAGTGACAGGGTCCTCGAGGTAACCTGAGTTTTATTATTAATTTTTTGCCTTGAGATAGGATGTCCCAATGTAGCCCAGGCTGACCAGGAACTACTGAGTCCCCCTGCCTTAGCTTCCCCAGGTCTGGGATCACTGGTGTGTACCAGCCAGTGCAGCCTGCACTAGATAAGGCCAGCTGCAGATGCCAGAATAGATAGATGGCTTCTCCTGCAGGAACATATTCTCTCTGCCCTGCTGCCCTACCCCCACAACCCCAGAAGAATCCCTTTGTTAGCTACACATGAGCACATGCCAGGAGCAGTTCATCTAAATGAGCAACTGCTTTCTGGGAGTAGACCCGACGGAAGAGAAGCTGGGCAAAGCCGCACTTGAGTGCCAAGCCTTGGCTGCAGAAAGGAAAGCCAGATTGTTTCCAGGGACCAGTGATGGACACGCACCAAGTTGAGGCCAAGTGGCCTCGAGCTCTTTGCCATTGTCCGGTGCTCGCTGCCTGGCATCCTTCCTCTGAGCATGGGAGATGATGGCTCTGGGGAAATTCCAGTCTGCAGCTCATTGAAGCAGGATAAACAGAACTCCTGCTCCAGAAGACTCTATCCTGAACAAGAGGCTCTTGGAATCTTCTTGGAGGTTTTGATGTCCACATAAATTATAAACAACGGGGTTGGGAGATACATGGTGCAGCAGGCTGTGACCATCAAGGTCAAAGGACGGGCATAAGGGACATCATCTTAGACTTTTACCCATAAAGTGACTTTGGACAGCTCTTTGGAGCAACAGAGATTTTGTTGACTGGCCCCCCAAAAGCTGTGATGTAAATGTCTTTGTTTCTTTTAAAATACAATGCATAAAGAAACAAGAGATGCGGGCCTAGCAAACACATAAGTGGATGCTCACAATCAGCTATTGGATGGATCACAGGGCCCCCAATGGAGGAGCTAGAGAAATTACCCAAGGAGCTAAAGGGAACTGCAACTCTATAGGTGGAACAACAATATGAACTAACCAGTACCCCGGAGCTCTTGTCTCTAGCTGCATATGTATCAAAAGATAACCTAGTCGGCCATCACTGCAAAGAGAGGCCCATTGGACTTGCAAACTTTATATGCCCCAGTACAGGGGAACCCCAGGGCCAAAAAGGGGTAGTGGGTGGGTAGGGGATTGGGGGGGTGGGTATGGGGGACTTTTGGGATAGCATTGAAAATGTAAACGAGGAAAATACCTAATAAAAAAATAAATTAAAAAAAAAAAGAAACAAGAGATGCAATCAAATATCTCATGTGCCACATTTTGCTTTGTAAACCCTGCATGCGTAGCTCAGGGTAAAGCCACCCTGCTGTCTGCTTAAGAGAAAGAATGCTAAGATTGCAAGGAAAGCTATCTTAACAGCAACAAAAGCCCGTCTTAACCACGTGTAACACATTATCCAAATGAGGATGTTTCCCAACATTTCGTAACCAGAGATTCCAGAAGTCCACTGGACACAGAGGCAAACCTGGCCGGCTTGCATCTGTCTGTTCCACTTTGGGAAGTTATTAAAATGCCTTGTTAGAGTTACTGGCTAGCCTACAATTTTAACTTCATCCTAACTTCAAAAGGCATTAATAGCAATAAGCCGCAGTTTATCTAATTGCGGGTGTGTCATCTAACATGGTTTATATTCCACACATGTTTGAAAGGCATCAGGGCAGAGGTGACAAAGGGACCTCAGCTGTGGTTCAGGTTCCTGGTTGAGCATTTACTGTGAGTTAGGAATCAACAGGGGCACTACAGGGCAGCAGTGGGCTCAGGAGGTTTGATGGGAGGAGACAGTCACTCACCTCATGTGCATCTAGTAGCCAGTCAGTACCCATTAACTTGAAAAGCCAGGCACTGGGAGGCTTAGAGATCTGTTCTAGATTGCCATGAAACCAGAAGCCCGTAAAGGAACAGGGCAAAGAAGCCACCACACCAGCTGCCAATGGACAGAACAGGCTAGTTTTAGTAACATGTTTATATGGGAAGTCAGAGTCTGTGCAAGAAATGGACAGATCCTTTGCTCTCAGCTGGTGAAGCTCATCCCATAATCCTTGCTGCTTACTTCAGAACCTGACATGTTCTAGCCCCAGGGACTGACAGAACCTTGGACCCTTGCTGAGGGTCTTGCTTGCCTCAAATGACATGTGCTCAGAGAAACAATTATGTCGGTAACGCTGCTTGAAGTTAATTTTTTAGTTTAAAATGTGTAACATCAAGGTGTATTCTGATGTTCCCTCAGCCCTGCTCCATCACCTACAACGAACATGCTGATTTCCTGCTCGTAAAAAGATTTCGACAGTCTCCCTTCCCTACTTGTCACATACACGAGGCAGCGCTTCTCATGCTGTGTCAGAGTCGCCTGGAGAAGCTGTTAGAATAGGGACCCAGAGCCCAGATCTCAGCAATCCCAATTCTCCAGGGTTAGGAGAGGACAGAGATTGTTCATTTAAGGTCGTCTCAGGTGAGACTAGCTCTACTGTACGAACAGCATTGAGTCTGTACCAACACAAATTCCATGAGGCATGTGACACATCTGCCTCACAGAAGAGAGTGCAGAAGGCTACAGTAGGACATGGGGTGTCACACAGGGTGTCCTCCTCCATCATCAGCTGGTGGCAGGGTCTGGATCCACAGAGGCTGTGTGCCAGTCTCCGTGCTGGCTTCCAAACAGAGAACAAATGTGGGGAACAGTGAGATTAGGGCAAGAGCCAATGCTTTGAAAATGAACATGAGACAGGAAGAGTAGGGCACTCGGAAGACTAGGCCGTGAGACTGTGGCTGTCCTAGAGAGAGAGAGCACTGTCCTGGGAGCACTGTCCTCGGGAGCACTGTCCTCAGGAGCACTGTCCTGGGAGCACTGTCCTCGGGAGCACTGTCCTGGGAGCACTGTCCTGGGAGCACTGTCCTCGGGAGCACTGTCCTAGGGAGCACTGTCCTCAGGAGCACTGTCCTGGGAGCACTGTCCTAGGGAGCACTGTCCTGGGAGCACCGTCCTCGGGAGCACTGTCCTGGGAGCACTGTCCTAGGGAGCACTGTCCTAGGGAGCACTGTCCTAGGGAGCACTGTCCTGGGAGCACCGTCCTCGGGAGCACTGTCCTGGGAGCACTGTCCTGGGAGCACTGTCCTGGGAGCACTGTCCTGGGAGCACCGTCCTCAGGAGCACTGTCCTAGGAGCACTGTCCTGGGAGCACTGTCCTAGGGAGCACTGTCCTGGGAGCACTGTCCTCGGGAGCATTAGGAGGTTCTTCCTAGAAAACTTCACTGTGGGGACAGGTAGCCCTGTGATGCCAAGAGCAAACTCAATCAGTGATAGCAAACAGAACCAGTCACAGAGCACTTACTCTGTTTTCTTTACCCTGCTCCCATCTGCTTAGGATGAACCCCTTTCTGTGGCCAAGACACCAGGATGTTTCCTTGCCCATCTCTGGTTTAAAAGGTCAGCCATACCCGCAAGAAAATCTCCTGGGTAGGCGCTGTGACTGAAGAAACAACCGAGCAACCGTTTGATACCTAGCCCTGTCACTTTCAAGTCTGCTGTTCGAATCCTGGGATAGACCAGTGAAAAGACACAGTCAGATGTCCTACAGGGCAGTGTGCTGTGGCTTCAGTTGGGAACGTCATGCGACTCGTTCCTATAAGCTGATTAAAATGTTTTCTTTCTTTCATAATTTACCCACGAGCCTTAATTAAAACATCAAAGGATATGTATTTGGACCTATAAAATCATAATGAGCCTAAGCGAAAGGAACTTCCATTGAGCCTTTGCATCTCGGGAAACACTTTTTAAGGTGACAGTATTGGAGTTAAATTGGACAGTACTTTTCTTCAGAGAGGTTAAACTCCAAAAAGGAAAACAAAAACACAGGCGTAAACAAAAGCGCTTTTAATAATTTCCTATGGCATGATGGGTTGTTTTACTGAGAAGGAGCAGCCTAGACTGCTGCATGCTGAATGCCATATATTTACGTGTGAGACAGTCCATAAAAAATATTACAAAAGCTCGTCTTGAGTTGGCATTTAAAAGATCAAATACATCTTCTCATAGAAATAAATTGTTGCATGTGGTGGGGAAAGGGCCAGCGTGAAGCCTTGAGTAAATTGTCCCCATAGGTCCACAGGGAGTGGCACTGTTAGGAGGTGTGGCCTTGTTGGAGTAGGTGTGGCTTTGTTGGAGGATGTGTGTGACTAAGGGGCAGGCTTTGAGGTCCCAGAAACTCAGACCAGGCCTAGTGGCTCAGTTCTTCTCCTGCTGCCTGCCAATCCAGATGTAGAACTCTCAGCTCTCTTTCCAGCACCATGTCTGCCTGTCTGTCACGATGCTTCTTGCTATGATGATAATGGGCTAAACCTAAAAAGAGTTGCTGTGGTCATGGTGTCTCTTCACAGTGATAAAAACCCTAACTAAGACTGCCAGGGCAGGTATGCATAGGGCTGCTCTGCTGGCAACTGAGCTAATACAGGCAAAATTGTTCACCTGAGAAAGCATCCTGGATCCTAGAACAAGGTTCCCACCTGTTGGGGACAGATGGGAAAGGAGATCCTTGGTTCCTTTTTTTTTTTTTTTTTCCTGAGCCCTGGGTATCACTTGAAAATAGGTTGTTTATTTTTCCAATAATTACGTATGTGTGTGTGTGTGTGTGTGTGTGTGTGCATGTATTGGGGCAGAATCACACTCATACCATGGCACACATGTTGAGGATAAAGAACAACCTTTAGGTGTTAGTCATTGATGCATCCTGTGTGAGACAGGGTCTCTTTCCTGTGTAAGTCAGGCTCACATCTGGGGTCTTTTCTGTCTCTGCCTTCTGTCTCTGTAAAGCTGCCACAGGATTACAGACACCTGTGTAGCTGGGTTTGCCTTTTGCCTGGGTTCTGGCCTCAGCACTCAAATCACCAGACTTGCTTTTGCCCTCTGAGCTATTTCCACAGCCCCAGTATAATCACACTTTTAATGTGTGCCCTCTGGATCACAGGCTATGCTGTCGTGCTGAGTCGGGGATGTAATGAACAAGACTGAAAGGCAGTGCCCTTCGGCAGTGGGCTTCAGTGGAAAGGATAAACTCTTCAGTGGGAATTACTAATGGACGCATATAAGATAAGAGGAGTGCCTGGCTTAAGTCTGGGGTACCAAGGAAGGCTTCTCAGAAGAAAAAATGCATTGTCTAAGACCCAAAAGATGTAAACAGAACATTCATAGGTGAAGGCTCAGAGGGTTTAGGGAAAGAAGAATGCTTCCCAAGAGAGGGATTCATACACACAAAATCCCCAGGACACTGGCATCAGGCTGGGGGATAGGAAGTGTGATGGTTCATGGTTCGTATATGCTTGGCCCAGGAAGTTGCACAAGTAGAACGTGTGGCCCTGTTGGAGTAGCTGTGTCACTGTGGGTGTGAGTTGTAAGACTCTCATCCTAGCTGCCTAGAAGCCAGTATTCTGCTAGCAGCTTTCAGATGAATATGCAGAACTCTCAGCTCCTCTTCACCTTTCCTGCCTGGATGCCACCATGTCCCTGCCTTGATGATAATGGACTGATCCTCTAGACCTGTAAGCCAGCCCCAATTAAATGTTGTCCTTTATAAGAGTTGCCTTGGTCATGGTGTCTGTTCACAGCAGTAAAACCCTAACTAAGTCAGGAGGGAATAGGAGGATTCCTTCTTAGAAGAGACAAGATAGTTTCCGTTATGAAAATGTTGCCTGCTCTATTGATGAGATGTTTTGGCCTGCAGGTGACTTGGTGCATGGTGTGTAGCTTAGCAAGGAAGCCCATGCTGAACACAGACATGGGAGGCAGGCTTGTGTGGACAGCTGATGTGTTTCCCCAAGGACAGCCAGACCCAAGAAGCCAAGGAAGAAAGAGTCACAAACAGGCAGATGTCATGAAGGTCAAGGACCGAGAAGTCCTGTAAGCCTGCAGCTCCCATCGCACTTTGTCACAGTGTCACTGATGATTTGGGCAGAAGTAGTTTCCCAGCAGGGGTCACAAGCCAGGTGGAGCAGGTAGAGGGAAGGTAACAAAACCTCCCCCAGCCACATTCTCGGGGAGCGTTCCCTGAAAAACTGGAGCCAGCCCAGCAAGGCTGGGTAAGAGGTGATTTTAGAGGGACCCTGAGTGGCTTGTTTGCTTAGATGGCAGGCTAAAGGGGGCATATGTGAGAGAAAGGTGGGAGGTGGGATAGAAAGGGGTCAAGGAAGTGTAGGGAGGTCACCAAAGAGACAGTGGCAGAGACAGGAAGCCCAGGAAGAAGGAAGGTGGAAACATGGAGGTGAGCTGGTGGACTTACTTAGAGAGTCAGTCCATCTGGTTACATGTTCCCTGTGGACTTCCTTCACCTGGAGGAAGGCAGAGTGCACTCCTCTGGGGAGCAGAGGGAAAGCCAGATGTTGTCCTCAAACATCCTCGTTTTCCTTTTCCTTGGACCCTTCCCTCTCCCCACTGATCTCCATTGTCCAACAGCCTTCCCACCCCGCCCACCTGCAAGACGCTCTGCAGTGACTTAGCCACTGCTCAGGCAGCTCTATGGTGGGTATGGAGACTTCAGGATGTTCTCTGCTCCCAAGCCAGGCCATGGCATGCCTCACTATCTAGCCATCACGGCTCCTAAAATGGCCACTGCAGTTCACAGCCCCAGCCAAGGTGAGCTGGGCTTCCTCTCCAGCAGAGCGAGCCCAGCGATGTGGAGTTCAGAGACAGCCAAGTTTAAAGCCATCTCTCACATTCAGCTGGATTTGACCTTGTAGATGGTGGCTACACTTGGTGATGGGTCTCATGTCACCGAAGCCTTGGGCATGGGAACTATTAAAGAGTTCATAGGCTGGAGAAGACAGTTCTGTGAGCTGCATGAGTGACAGGGTGAGCATGTTGCAGGTCCCTGGGCCCAAGCACGAGCTAACGTACACAAAACCTCCCTGTTTAATGACCACAACCTCTATCCACTGTGTGGGCTCAGGCTCAGAAGTCAAGGTTGTAGCCTTTGGCGTCCAAAAACTCTTTTAAAAATATATGTCCAAGAAAGGACCCTTGTCTCCTGGATGACCATTGGCTCCTGATGGATTATGGGAGAGGGACAGATACTATCTTCAGTCCAATAGGCCCCATTCGGTAATTCCAAGCCCATGGCCACGCAAACGAGCTCGATTAATTAAACTCGGTGGCTCACAGAACACAGTAAGACATGATGTGAAAAGGGACTTGTATCCCGGAATGGTGGGGCAGGGTTGTTGATGTGGTTTAAGAGAAAGCAGACTGGATCGAGAGAAATGAGAATACATTACGTACAGCTACGGCACTGTCAAGAGATACATTTTAAAACTACTATACTACAACAACAAAAAATAATAATGCATTTGATGGATGAAGAAAAAAAAATATTGCCACTGAGAGTCTGGAACACACAAAAAGGCCTCAAGACAAAGCAAACGACCTGCAAATCTAATTGGCTATTTCCCAGAGATGATTCCTGGGAGCTATTGAGTGTTTTGCTTTAAGGTTCACTGCCTGCCTCCACCACATACTCATGCCCGTCTCCACCCCTCTCTCTATGTATGTCCCCCTCCTCTGTCATATCCTTCTCATTAGGGATCTTGTCTGCCTCTAATCGCTCACCCTGCCCCTTTCCACTGGGCTAAATCAGGAAATGTAAAGGCCGTAACAGAGGCTTTCCATTTCCACATCTCCCGCCCCATCTTTCCCTCCTCTTCTGCCAATATCCCTTTATCTTGGAGTGTTTCCATTTTTTTTTATACAAGTTCAATTCAAAATGTAAAACAGTTTATGCTTTTCGAGTTTGATTTCCTCCCTACACTTGTTAAAATAGACCAGTAAAAGAAAAAACGTCCAGATTATGACAGATCCGCCTCCAAGTGCATTGCTGCTTCAATTTAGAGTCTTAGGATAATGATCTGCCACCACATGTGGGTTAGAACTTGAGGTTTTCATAAAAAAAAAAATGTGTCTTGATGAACCAACTCTGCCACAGTGCCAAGTAGCTGGCACTGGGTCTCTGGGAGTTCCAGGCCTGGCGTTGGGTGTATGCAGTGAGGACAGCTTGCAAATAAGAAAAAAGAGATTGGGGATGGAACGTCAGGTGTGGTCCACTTCACGGAGAGGTGCTGGGCTCTCTGCTCTAGAGGCTTTCCTATGGGGAGGCAGTGCTTTAGAAAGTCATTATCTTATTTAAGCCCACACTTGTCTGGGGAGCTGAGGTCAGCCACAAAGCCTTTGGAAAAAAAAAAGAAGCTGGCTGCCATAGAGAGCAATTTCTTTGCAGGGTATAGGGGGAGGGGGAGGGGGGAGGGGAGGGAGGAGAGGGTGTCAATTTGAACAACTTGGCTTTTGAATCCAGTGACCTCCTGAGACCAAGAGTCTGGAAAGATTAAACACGGAGCAAACTCAGGATGTAGTTGGCTCCCCATCCTCCAGTCACTCCCAACTCAACACAAAAACAAAAACAGAAATACTCTAAATGTCGTCTCCCCCTTTCCTGCCCCCTCAAACTGTCTGTTATGCTTCTGCTTGGATTATTTTCATTAGGGTGTGTTTTTCTGATGGAAGGCCAGGGCCTTGTCTTTGTGTATTTGCACAGTGCCATGTCTACTCACTGGTCTTTAGAAATTACAGACAATACCAGGAATGTGGGAGCTGGCAGCCCCGCCTCGCAGCTTTTCTGCACTGAAGCTCTGCCCACGAACCAGAATGGAATATTTTTATAAGGCAATATTGAAACATTCTAATCCCAAGAAACCAAATGAAGCCCCCATTAACTGGATACAAACCAGAGCCTGTGGTTGGCACAGGGTCGCTGCCACTTGCATGACTCGCAGGATGCCATGCTAACGAGGGCCTGTTCTGTGGTTAGGATGGAGGCAGCCTGCCCTTCCCAGGGAGTGAAACTCACAGCTGAATGACACGATGGGAGGGGGCAGGTGAGATTTCATGCTGCCCTCTGTCCTTTCAGAACCAACCCTCTGGAGATCCAGTTGTTCCTTGGGCCTTGGGCCTGTGAGTTTTCTTCTTGAGACAAAGTTCTAGCTGTGCTCAACTCACAGAGTACAGGATCCAGAATGAAAATAATCAGATGCCAGAGAGACATAGACCTGGGATGTTTATAATGGGCTGGGGAGTACTTAGAACATGGCACTGCAGGGCAGAGAAGAGGGGCACAAACATGTTTCCCTTTCTGCTCTTCCATCCTTTCTCCCCTCCTCCTTCTATCCTTCCATCTTGTGCCCTTCCTCCTTTCTGTCATCCACTCATTCATCTATCCATCCATCCATCCTTCCATCCATCTATCCATCAATCTATCCATTCATCCATTTATCCATCCATCTATCTCCTCCTTCCATCCTTTCTCCTTTACACTCCCCATCCCTTCCTTCTTTCTTCCTTCCTTCCCTCTTTCTCTCTCCTCTCCTCTTCTCTCTTTCCCTCCTTCTCTCCAATCTTCCCATCTCAAACTTTTTCCTCCCCACCTGACTTCTTAATTCTCTCTATTTTTTTTCTCTCTCTCCTTCTCTCCAATCTTTCTTTTTCTTCAACTAAAGCTGTAGTACTTGACTACTCCTTGCCTTGACCATGGGTGTGGCTTGATAAAGATGGAACTAGCTTTAGAACAGCACTTGAGATGTTAGCATCGTCTGCTGAGGCAGTACCTGGTGTGTGAGATGTGGGTTGAGCCCTGGGGAAGATGATGCCATTCCTCATTACCAAATGCTCTGCCCCCAGAAGTTCCTCCAGCTGAGTCCTGCCTGGGCAGAGACAGGAGCCTGCCTACTGAGGCAGGCCTCTGAAAGGCTTGGACTCAAAGTCAACATCATCCCACGTGACCATGACACACACCAAAGGGGTTAGAACTACCCTGAAGTAAGCCTCCCACTTCAGGGCAGCCTCTGTCACCAAGCCAGGCCCAGTTATGCCCCCACCAGAACAGGAAATTTTCCTTTGGAAGCAAAAGTATATTGGAGTTAAGGAATCTGGTGGCACCTCTGCCACTGCAAGGGAACTCCAAAGACTGCTCCAGGGAGCACTGCTGTCCTGTCCCATGGAGCCGCTCTGGAATGTTCCAAGAAGAGCCCTGGAAGACAGGAAATTTTGGGTTTTATTTCCATCCCAGGAGCCAACCACTGCAAAATCTACCCAACTGCAAATCACACAATAATCAGGCTTGAAAACTCACCATAAATGTTCACTGGAGTTGGTTCCAAGCATCCCTTGCTGAGTTAAAAACAGTTAACAATATACGTTTCTAAGCAGTTGTTACTATTATAAGAGGATTTTTTAAATGAGAACATTGTTCAATGTAGTAATATTTTCTTTCTAAAAATAGACAAATAAAATGATTCACAGATGCCAATTTATAAGAAAAATAGTAAAGTATATAAACTAAAATGTATTTGAAGGGGGACAGAGGCCCTCATTAGAAACTATTCTGTAGAAAGTCCCCCGACTCCTATTCCTGCCAGGAAACCCCAAGGCCCAGCAGGATTCATGGCCCAGGACTGAGAGCACTTGTGCTGGCTGTGCGTGCGAGCTGGCTCTGCTTGTGGAACCCTCGAGGACCAGAACACAGGCAAATATAAAGACATGAGAGTTCAGCTGGGTAAATGCTGGCAGGGGTGGCCACTGCTGAAGCCTGCAGCTTCCAAAGGGGCAAATCTCCACAGCCAGTCTGCATCCATGACCTAGAACATGTCATGGTAGCGGACACTGATCATCCTAGCATTTGGAAGGCTGAAGCAGAAGGATTCTGAGTCTGAGAACAGACTGACCTATGTAGTAAAACCTTAAGGCTGGGGAGAAAGATGGGCTGGTCTGGGGAATGAGTCTGGACTGCGAGTTAACTGCAGATCTTGCCACTATTCAGTTCAGTGTATCCAGGGATAAGCCTGGAAGCATACACACTGCACCTACATTTTAGCTCATTCTACAACTGGTAGAGCATGGTTCCTACTTTCTGGGACACTCCTCTGGGAGACAACATTGGGGTTATTTTCCTGCTTTCAGGATCCCACCAGACATTGCCACTTGAGGTTCATGTGTTTGTTGTATGTGTGTGATATATGTGTGCACGCATGTTCATGTGTGTTTAGAACAGTGGTTCTCAGCCTCCCTAGTGCTGCGACTCTTTAATGCAGCTCCTCATGTTGTGATGACCCCAACCATAAAATTATTTCATTACTACCTTATACATGTATGGATGGCAATGTAAATACATGATATGCAGAATATCTGATCTGTGACCCCAAAGGGGTTGTGACTAAAGGTTGAGAACCACTGGAATAAGGGTTGTCTTAGTTAGGGTTTTACTGCTGTGAACAGGCACCATGACCAAGGCAACTCTTATAAAGGACATCATTTAATTGGGGCTGGCTTACAGGTTCAGAGGTTCAGTCCATTATCATCAAGACAGGAAGCATGGCAGGATCCAGGTAGGCATGGTGCAGGAGGAGCTGAGAGTTCTACATCTTCATTTGAAGGCTGCTAGCAGAATACTGGCTTCCAGGCAGCTAGAACTAGGGTCTTAAAGCCTACTCAAACTGTGACACACCTATTCTAACAAGGCCACACCTACTAATAGTGCCACTCCCTGGGCCAAGCATATACAAACCATCAATGTCCGCCTTCACTTTGCGACAATATCTCTCTGTGAACTCTCTTCAGCAACACTGGAAAATCCTCCTGCCTCTGCATTCCTGGTACTAGGGCTACAAGCACATGCTACCATACCCAGCCTTTTTGTGGGTACTGGGGATCAAACTCAGGTCCTCATGCTTGCATGGTAAGCACCTCATCAGCCTGATAAGCATCCCCCAGGCATCCCTGTAGACTCCTTCAGTTCGTAAAGGAGTTTCTAATGCCCAAATTGTCAAATCACAAAAGAAGTAATTAGAAGTGACGGTGCCCACACTTTGAGTGAGACTGTACATTGTCTTTTCAGCTCACTTAAGCATTGCATGCAAATGCTATGATTAACCACATGATTAGGCTGATATTAACAGAATATGTGGTCCTAGAAATACAGCCATCTCTCTCTTACATTGTATGCTGCGTATTGTACTGTCACATCCCACCTGTTTCAACGCCAGCCTTAGGGCTCTGTCTGCAGCAGACCGAATTTCCTGCCCCATTGCAGGTAGGACTTGAATTTGTTTGGGCCGCTGAAATATGCATTAGAGATGGGGATGCTGCGGGAAGTGAAGCTCTAATGCTGGGCTGTCATTCTGTCCTTCCTCCACCTTCTGCATGACGACTGCATCCCAGACGGGAACTACATCTTCAGTCTGGACCTGAGTGGGAAAGATAAGCAGGGTCTGGGGAAGGCACAGCTGCTTCGGAATCCACCACAGCCAGGGTGAGAAATTCTGCTTCCTCTGCTATCTATAAATGCAGAGGACTGATTTTAGCCAAAGCCACCGACTCATACAGTCTTCTCACTAAATATTGGCAAAATCCTATGCTGGGTGTGGCTCAAGGAAATATCTCTATCTGGGTTCTGTCTGGAATTTTCTACTATCATCTGAATTCCCTGCATTCCACACTGCTACATGAATTCTTTGGCTGTACACCTAATATTAACGTAAGAGTCATCTTGCAAATGCTCAAAGTGGAGGATGGTAACACCAAAATGTCACCAGCTGAACCTCAATAAGTCAATTCTTAACAACATGGAACGTAGCCCATCCTCTGCAGAAAGCTTCACCAGCATGGCTGGACTGGAGGGTCACAGCTGTACGTGAGCTCCTATCATCTCTCCATGTTCCTGCTCTAACCACGCTGTAGTAATGCATTTTATGTGCCTCCATGGGTCAGTGGTGGCATAAAATAGTGTTTATTTGCTTCTACTTTGTGGTAGCAGAATAAAACCCATCGGGACCATGCTTGTCAGCCCCCGGTACAGCCGCCATGACATTTCCTGTATCACATTATCAAGCATCTCTGTGGAAAATGGACTTTTATTGCTTAACCATGCCTTGTCCCCCACTGTGCCCCTCCAGTGACCATACATCACTGTCAGGACATGCCTGTAAGCCCAGATGGGTGGGAGAGAAGGGGTGACTGTTGGCTAGCTCACTGTGGAGTTCCCACGGGTCACACAGTCCATCTGAGGTCTGTGACAACTGGTGGTGAGTGACTCGCTTTTCACTTCATCGCGCCTGGAATTTTACTTCCACGTCAACTTCCAGGTTTGCTGTGCACCATGAACTAGCATGCTAGAGGTTCTGTGAACAAGGGATAAAACTCTTTCAAAGAAAAGGTTTATAGCTCAATTGGGGAAACGAGAGTCAGCGGGAGCCAGACCGAGTTTCTCATTCCAGATGTTTCTCTCTACTTCCAGTTGCTATTGCTTGGCACTGAATGCCCCGCCCCTAAAATCCATGTGATAAAGGTTTGGTGTCCAGTGAGTTGCTGCTGGGAGGGGAGGTGGTGGCCTTTTAAAGGTGACACCTAGAGGGGTAGGCGAGGTCATTAGGGATGTGTCTGTGGCACCAACTAGTTCTGAGGTAAATGGCTTTGCTCTGCCCTATGACACTTCACCTCAGGCTAAAGCAGTGAGGTCAATTGACCACACAGGATGGGAAACTCCAGAATTGAATGCAAACAACCTATCTTTGTAAGAGCAGACTATCTCAGGTATCTGACAGAAGGCTCCCACACCTACCCCACTGTTTCCATGAGAGAGGCTGCCCACAGTTCTGACCCAGTCACAAACCTGAGAGAACTCTCTCCTCAAATCCTCAATCCAACAAGTAGGCAGTGGGCACTCAGAATGCCCAGACAGTGCAATGGGTACTTGGGTAGCATAGGGAGATCCCTGAGTGGTAGAAGATAGGCCAGAGTTACGCTCCGTGAGTATGAGACCAAAATGTCAACCTATAGGTCGTGTCATTGCCACGAGGTACAGAGTGCAAAACATGACACAACCAATAAAGGAGATGCCAAGTGGGACCACTCATCTCCTCAGGGTCTGCCTCAGATTTTCCAATGTGTTCTCGCCAGTGCATGGTAAGCCTCCTGCTATTTCTCTTCATTTTCTCTTCTTAGGCCAAATCAGTGGCTAATGCCATTAACTCCGTTTCACAGAAAGCAAAACCGAAAAGCAGGGCCTGTGTAAGAGGAGCAGGCAGCGACTCCCGAGGCTCTTTCAAAGCTGATGAATCACACAAACGATCAAATAACCAGAGTGTTTCTGGAATGAATTAGTAGTTGTTCACAGCATTTCGGAAGGCTGTATCATGCAAAGCTATGCTGTCCTGTGACCCGTTCTCTGGGTCTGTTTGGAAAGAGGAGTGGAATTCGATAGTGTCTTGGTCTAGCCTTCTGGTTCTATAAGAGAATACTGGAGACTGGGTAATTTATAAAGAAGATGGGTTTGTTTTGGCTCGCAGTTCTGGAGACTGGAAAGCCTAAGACAAAGCTGCTATATCTGGCAAAGGATTTAGGCAAAGAAGATAACCCAAGCCAAGACCTGAGGGCAGGATGAACACAGGCTGCTGAGGGCATTCTAGGTTGCTTCACTTCCATGCTGTGAGGGGGAGGAGTGAACATCAAGGCTGGGGAAGGAGAAGGCTGACCAGGCTGCTGGTTGACCTGATTTGAATTTAACGGGTTATTGGGAGGAGCGAGATGGTAACTGCCCTTTGGTTCTCGTTTATTTTTGTGACAACATTTGCATAGCAAACATCTTTAGAGGATAGAGGTCTAGTTTCCAGAACAAGGGGGAAAGCTACCGTGCTTAAACCCCTGGAAAGATTTGGGTTCCTTAGGCTTGGGTTTCTCTGCAGAGGCAGAGCACCTACCTGGGTCACTTGAGAATGCCTCAGGGACACTTGGAAAACAGAGAATGTGAACGTCTCCTGGCTTGATATTCTGGGGGTTAGAAATCTAGGACGGTGTGGATTGTGTCCACATCCGTGAAGCTCCTGGAATTCAGGTTAATGTGTTGGTTTTCAAGTCCGGTAAAGGTTCAGAAAAGCCCATGGTTCTGTGGTTCTCAGACAGCTACTGCTGCTCCAATAGGTTGGAAGCTTTTGTGATGATCCAAGAGAACAGTGGTACGTCTCACAACCAAGTGTGTGGAAATCAGACCAGACTCAAAAGACGCCAGGGATAGTTAGAAAATTGATTGAACTTGTGCTTTGTAAGAGCCCGAGGCAAATATTATCAGTGCGTCTTAAGGACACAGATTCAAAAGCCTGTATGTATGTGTGTGTTTGTATGTATGTATGAATGTACATATGTATGTATGCATGTATGTATGTATGTATGAATGTACATATGTATGTATGAATGTACATATGTATGTATGAATGTACATATGTATGTATGAATGTACATATGTATGTATGTATGTATTAGAAACCCAGTGCTGTGGATGGATCCCCAGCCCAGATTGTTTACACACATGAACAAGGAACCAGGCTTGATCCTCAGCATTGCTGCAGAAAAGAAATAACAACCCAAACCCAACAACATTCGATAAAGTCCTGCACGCGATGATGAAGTAGGCTTTACCCTTGTCATAGTCAATATAAGAAAGCCAACGGAAGGATTTGTTAGTTGTTCACTGTTGGGACTGACACCAGAGAGAAGCAAGTTAAAAGGAAGGCTTTATTTTGGCTCACAGTTTCAGATTTTCTCAGCCACCATTACTTGGCTCCATTGTTCCTAGGCCTGTGATGAGGTTCGACATCATGGCAGCGAGCATCTGGTAAAACAGACCCGCTCACTTCACGATGGGCAGGAAGCAGAAAGGAGTAACAGTGTAGGCCACAGCCACGACACACCCTTCAAAGGCATTCCCTCTGATCTATTCTCTCCAGCGTGTCCCCACCTCCGAAGCAGGCTGTTCACATTTTGAGCCCATGGTAAATCATTCATTAAGCCAGAGTCCTCCTGGTCTCTGGAAATGACATCAGGGACACACCTGGGAATGTCCTTTGCCAATCTGAGTGTCTCCCAACCCAATCAAGCTAACAATGAAGACTATCACAATGTCCAGCCACACCAGCGGGCTAAGGGAGACAAATCTCATATGGTTATTTTAATTTCACAAAATTCAAAAGTCATTCAAAATGTAAATTCTGCCATGGAGAGGAAAATCTCCATATATCATTAAAGAACATCTACCAAACAGTGATAGCTGACATCATAGTGGTTACAGTGCAAATCTTCCTCTAAGATCAGAATGAAGGTAATGACTACTCATTGTACTAGAAGACCTAGCTAACACAATAAGACAAGAAAAACAAATAAAAGACATACCAGTCAGAACAGAAGAAATCTGACAGTCATTGTGGATAGCATGGCTGTGTCTTTAGGAAATCCTAAGAAGCCCCTTAAAAACCAGGAACTAATAAGACAGCCATCAGGCTTTTTTCCATGGGTACACACTTCTGTTTTCACGTTATCTTACACTGGCATGCTATCACACTCTTTACAAGCTCATACCTTGGCTTGTGTGTCACTCCTCTGGTCTTCCAGGTCCATGAGAGCAGAAAGAAGCATGGCTCAGCATCTCTTAGTTTAAGTACTCAACACCTCGCCCACCACATGCAGACTCCGAAGTGTTCATTGACCATGTATACTCATGAAGTGAGTGGTTTGGGTTTCCCCTCCAAAAAAAACCTTCTAGTGAAAACCTTGTCAGCAGCTGTCTCCCAGTTGAAGCTCTTCCTGCTGAAGAAAAGGGGAAATCAGTATTCTCTTGGGTTACTTCTCTTTTAAGATCTGTTACTTTACTTCAGTATTTGCAAGCATCCAGAAACTGTGACTAGACAACATCTGCTCATCTGTTCTTATCTAACTATCCTAGGGAACAGCAAGAAACCCCGCAGAAGTCAGTTCCCAGATGTATAGGACAAACACATCATAATATCATACCTGGATTCCAACATTGTCTCTCTCAGTCCTTGCATGAACAAAATGCTTTTATGTAACCTCATGCTGACAGTAAGTTACTGCTCAGCTCCGCACCAGATGAACTGCCACAAAAGAAGGACACTGATGCAAATGACAAAATCAGTGACCATGTAGTGGCATGGGTGGGGCCTCTCAAAGAGAGCCAGAAAGGTATAGGACAACCTTGGAGTACAAGAAGGATAAAGACAATAAGAATGGAATGTAAGGCATTGTGTAGTTAACCTTGTTCGTTGATGTCTTTCCTACATAGGCAAACCTGTCTGTTGCTCTCATAAAAGGAGGACTTACCTATAACCTTGGAATAACCGGATAAGGAAAAGGAGCCTGTAGCTCTGGAGAGTGACTGTTCTTTTGAGATTAAACCTCTTTGTAACCACATTATGAATTCTTCTGTTGATTCAAATCCAAAGTACATGGCCGTACAGCTAAGAGCACCGTCTGTTCTTCCAAAGGACCCAGGCTTGGTTCCCAGCACGCATATGGTGCTTTATAACCATCTAGTTCCAGGGCATCTGATGTCCTCTTATGGCCTCCATGGACAGCAGGCATATACATGGTACACAGACACACATGCTGATAAAACACGTATACATACATGTAGTGATTTTGAATGTGCTCGGCCCAGGGAATGCCACTATTAGAAGGTGTGGCCATGTTGGAGTAGGTGTGTCACTGTGGGTGTGGGTTATAAGACTCTCATCCTAGCTTTCTGGAAGCCAGTCTTCACCTAGCAACCCTTCAGATGAAGATGTAGAACTCTCAGCTCTTCTTGCACCATGCTTGCTTGGATGCTGCCATGCTCCTGCCTTGATGATAATGGACTGAACCTCTAAACCTGTAAGCCAGCCCCAATTGAAGTTGTCCTTATAAGAGTTGTCTTGGTTGTGGTATCTATCCACAGCAGTAAAACCCCAAGACAACATAAAATAAAATCTTTTTCTAAAAAGTAGAATAATCCTGTCTTCTCTGTGTAGCTCTGACTACCTAGAACTCACTATGCAGACCAGGCTGGCCTTGAACTCAGAGATCCACCTTCCTTTGCCTCCCAACTGCTGAGATTAAAGGTGTGTGCCACATCTACTGCCTGGCTCTCCCTTAATCTCACTTCTAACTCCTTTACTTAGCGTTACTTTTTCAACACATCTATTGCAATCTTGGCTGAGCACAGGGGCAAATCAGTTTATCACCACATTATTGGGTAATTTTTCAATGCCGTGGCCTGAAGTATGCTACTGTAAGGCACAGGCATAGAACAGCGCCCAGTACCCCATCTCCCTGGGACCAGCTCCACGTGCTAAGCAGCATGTTCTTGGGAGGAAGTGACAGGATCAAGTGCTCTCCAGTAGCTACATCACCCGCCTATCAGTAAGCTAACCACAGTAACTGGAAGAATTTAGTAAAAATTTGGTTATTTTTGCTGTGACCATTGACTAACTCGACCACATCCTAAACAGAGAACAGAAATTAACTATATTAACCCTTTAGAATATGAGAATAATAAAGAAACATGAGCATTTTTCCTCCTTGAAGCATAAAATTCCAACTTAGTCCATCTATCTTGACTAACGCAGATGGCTTTTCAGTTTATATTAGTGTTCAGTTGGTGCGCTGTCCGTCCTAGGTCCTTGAGAAGGGGCTGAACCTTTTGCTTATGGGCTTAGACCAATTTAATTCTATATCTTGAAAAAAGATTGGGTCAAGTTAATAAAAATAAAAGTGTTGGTTTAAGGGGTTTTCTTTGAGCAGGATGCTGGAGCAATCGTAGGTCCTTCTCTCCTACTTAGTCTACACAGTGCCACTGAGCAGCACGGCACCGCAGGCCAACAAACAATGTTTCCCACTGCTTACCCCCTTCAGCTGCAATCCACTGCTCTGGAATGTAAAAGGGACCTCACATCAAGGAGCCATGAGGTTCCTCAGAGCCCCATTTAAATATTCTATTAGCATCAATTAGGAGGGGTGTTCAATGGGTCTGCACAACACTGATTTATTTAGAGAGTGTCATGTGCTTGAGAACTGCCTTGGCAAGGGACCGTGCTAAACATAGAGATACACGCTGCATGCCCACTGGGCTCACATTAAAGAGGAAATACGCAATAGGGGTTTACCTCAGTGGGGTGAGGCTTGATGCTTTCCAGATGCCTGACTCCACCACTGAGCTCAATAGAAATATCTTCAGAAAAAAAAAAAAAACAAAAAACGATGCTCAAATATTAAATAAGCAATGCATACACACCACGCCATGATCTGCTTCATTTCTTTACATCTGGGCTGGGAGTGTCTCTTGTCCCTAGCTGCAGATGGGGTGGTCTTCTCTGTCAGTGGGAGGCCCCATTAGATTTCCCATTAGGAAAATGATTCTGGCAGGGTAAGTTCTAGAACATTATCCATAAATAGATGCAGGGGCTTCTCTTGGGGATGAAGAAGCAGGGAAGAGAAGAGAGCAGCAGAGAAATGCTTTCCTTGAGAGTGGGAGTGCAGCTGAACGGGAGAGTGGGCATTCATTCTGCAAACTTGGGAAAAGTTCATGAGCATGCAGTTAGAAGCATGAGAAGTTGGTCAAATGACTGAAATTGCTTGAAAATGAACTAGCTAGACTCCAGAGTGCCAATGACAAGACAGGGCATTGTGAAAGGGGAGCATGAGGTTGGCCCTTTGGAAGGCAGGGGCAGGCAATAATACAATGCTTTCTTTCAGACACATAAAAGTCCCACACTTGTAATCCCAGCACTGGGGAGTTTCAGGACACCCTGAGCTGCACACTGATGCCCTGGCTCAAAAATGTAAACACTAAGAAAGTCTACATTTGAGGAGGTCAGGGTAGTGACAGAAATCTGAATTATCTATTTTGCTTTCTGTCTGCATGTATGCACATGTATGTGAGCACTAATGCACCCATATGAAGGAGAGTTGGCAGATGGCAATCTGGAGGCCTCCAAGAGGCCTCGTGCATACTGAGAAGGACTCGCCCAGTGCCCCTCTCTAGTACCGGCAGCATCCACTTCTGTTGTTCTTCAGGAGTCTCTAGGCTGCTTGGTCAGGTTTTGGCTCAAAGTCATAGAATGCTCAAGGCCATCAAATTCTGTCCTGACACTGGGTTTTTGTTGAAGGCAAGGTTAGGATGGGTGAGGTGCTGTCAGCCGCTTTAGCTCGGGGTGTAAACACAATCATGTTTTCTTCATCTGCAAAGAACAAAACTCTGTCATTTTCAAGACAATGACCAGAACGGTGGGTCCATGTACTAGTTGAAGAAGCCAGATCCAAAAAGACAAATGTATTTCTCCTCTCATATGTGGAATCTAGGTTGTGCGTGCGTGTGCGTGTGTGTGTGTGTGTGTGTGTGTGTGTGTATACCTGTGCATGTGACAGTGTGTATGTATATGTGAGTGTGTGTGCATGTGTGTGTGTGCATGTGTGTGTGTGCACCTGTGCATGTGAGAGTGCATGTGAGTGTGTGTGCACCTGTGCATGTGACAGTGTGTATGTATATGTGAGTGTGTGAGCATGTGTGTGTGCACCTGTGCATGTGAGAGTGTATGTGAGTGTGTATGAGTGTGTGAGTGTGTGTGCACCTGTGCATGTGAGAGTGTATGTGAGTGTGTATGAGTGTGTGAGTGTGTGTGTGCAAGTATGTGGTATATGTGCACATGCATGCCATGAGAGGAAGATAAGGAGGAGGAAGGGAAATGGATCTGACAATAGTCAAAGTACATGGCACACTTGGACATTACAAAGCCCATGACTTTGAATACTCAGAGATTATATTAATCTTAAAAACAAACTATGTATAGGTACAATGGGTTTAATAAAATAATTATGCACTACATTTTTAAAAATTAAGACTTACTTCAGGTGTTTTTATTTTGTTTTGTTTCATCTTGAGACAGGATTTCTCTGTGTATCCCTGGCTGTCCTGACTCAACAGGAGGCTGGCCTTGAACTCACAGAGCTCCACCTACTTCTGCCTCCTTGGTGTGCTGGTATTAAAGGTGTACCCAGCTAAGACCTACCTTGAACCTGGCTCTCTAGAGTAGTTCCCAAGCCTTCCTTAAGACAAAAACTGGGAGAGCAGACATCAGTCTATGGGTTAAAACATTTGTGATATTAGAAAGCTGGGATGAATTAAAAATTCATGATGTTGGGAAAGGCAAGAAGATTTTTGTTCAAAAGTGTGCCCATTGCCACATGGTGGGAAAGGGAGACAAGTGTAAGACTGGACCAAATCTCCATGGTCTGTTTGGGTGGAAGACAGGTCAAGGCTCTGGACTCTCCTACACGGGTGCCCACAGAAGCAGCGGCGCCATCAGGGAGAGGATACCTGGTGGCATATTTGAAGAATCGCAAAAGTACATCCCTGAAACAGAAACGATGCCCTCTGGAATTGAGAAGGGGAAAGGGCAGACCTAATAGCTTATCTTTAAACATCTACTAATGACTAAGACTATTTAGTGCCTTATTTACTATAAAGCAAATGCCTCATGACTTTTAATGTGTACCATAACTTGATTCATACTCCAGAATTCCAATCATGAATAGCTCGATTTGAGGAGTCTTCTTGATCTGAGAGAAGAAAAGTCAAAGAGCATGAGCACAATTCTGAATAGTGTTCAGACTTTAATAAGATCAATGGAATCTCAGCTAAAAATAGTAACCTAAGCTTACTAAGGCAAAATAATGTTCTTTATTATTCAGACAGGTCCCATTCTAAATTTTTAATCTTATTTCAGATTATTTATTTAAAAAAACTTTAAAAATCATAAAGTTTTGAAATGAAAACAGATGAATTAGTACTTCATTTGCCTTAGATATTACATGGAGTCTAAATGAATTTCATTATTAGGTTTTAAAAATGAACTACACTGCATTTTTATATGCATTTTGCTCATATAGATTGTACAGTCTTATAGAATTTCCCCACTCCCTACTGGTTAACTCTAGTGCTGAGTTTTTATAAGTCTGTTTCTTAAAAATTGATTTGGTAAAGAATGAAGTCATGCATCGAATTAAATCATAATGACTTTACGGAGCTCAATCAATCTCCAAGGCTTAGGGATCCATAATTTCCCTTACAAGATACTCATATCTTTTTAAAAAGAAGAAGAAAATATTATTAAGAGAGAAATTTGGATTGGAAGGGCTGGATAGTAAAATTGCAACCCATTTTCCTGGCCCAGAGAGAAACTTCAGGAGCCTGCGGTCCCAGTTCTTACACATTTCCATGAGCAGGGGTGAAACATTCTGCATAAGAAATGGTGACACACTCCAGTCACTAACCACGTCCTGAAGGTCACGGGCAGCCATCACCCCTCCCTCTGAAAAGGGATCTGAGGAGTAACTAACGCTCCAGGCAAGAGGAGGTAAATGAAATAGAGGAGAGCATGGCTGGAGGGACACGGGCTTAGATCTTGGCTTGGCAGTTTGCTGCTCCTGCTCTTGGATAAGTCACTTGGTCTCTTCTCTTAGATGTAAAATGGGGCCCTGTGAAGATTAGGTGGACCGATATATGAGAATACCCAGAATGAGGAAGTGCTCAATAGATGGTAGCTATCAATCACTAACTGCTGTGGGAAAGGGTCAGTCAAGGTTTCTGCCCAGTAAAACCTTTGGGAATGGTCTCAGTTGGGTTTCTAAGGGCTGCATGTCTATGCCGAGTCTTGTCACCCTAATACATCTCAAGTTCAGAACCTTCTTCACCTTTGCCCCTTGACCTTACGCCCTTTCTTCTGCTTGTCTAACCAGTCATCTCTTAGGAGCGAGCCCAAGCCATACACGTGGTGGCCTGGGGAACTAGTTCTCCTCCTAATCCCCGATTCATAAAGTCCAGTGCTCTTTGCAGGGTAAACCCTCCCACCATGCTGATTCCAAGTCACCTGGTTATTTTCTGAAAGTGTGGCCTGGAGCTAATGGCTTTCTTCCAAGTGTGTGAAAAATGAGCAGTTTTACAGCAAGGAAACCAGCTCCCTCAGTGAGGTGAAGTTCAAGGTTTACCTCTGCAGTCATGAGTCACATTGGCACCTGTAGCCATGAGAGGCTTTTATGACAAAGCCAGTTCAGTAATGGGACCTTCTTCCCTGAAACATATATTCATTCCTCAAGCTGACCTGTAAGATAAACATGAAATCTCAGTTAATGGGCTTTGTATAAAACACTGCCCGATACTCCTCCGGGTTATCAAGATTGGGGGCACAGCTCAATGGCTGGGTGCACTGGCTGCCCTTCTAGAGGACCAGAGTTCCACTCCCAGTACCTACATGATGCTCACAACCGTCTGTAACTCTGCTTCCGGAGCATCTGATGCCCTCTCTGGCCTCCATAGGCACTGAACCACACATAATGTAGACATAGATGCAAGCAAAACACCAATGATCATCAAGGTCATCCCAAAACAGTAAAGCCTGAGAAACCACAGCCAATTAGGGAAAAATAATGGGAAAGAGCACCAGAAAAAAATAAGGAAGGGTAAGCATGGGCTTCCACTAAAAACACCTGCGTGGGCCAGGCATGGTGGCCCACACCTTTGATCCGAGCAATCAGAAGACAAAGAGAGAGGTGGATCTCTGTGAGCTCAAGGCCAGCCTGATCTACACCACCATAGCTGCATATAGAGACCCTGTCTCAAAGCAAAGCAACAAAAAACAACCAACAACCACAAGAAGAACTGTGTGAGAGGGAGATGGAGAGATGGCAGTGGGGGAGGGTACTGAATGGGAATAATTATATGTGTGTGTGTGTGTGTGTGTGTGTGTATACACATACACACACATATACACATATATCTACATATATATGTAGATATATATATATATATAATTATATATAATGATACACTCACATGCAAATATGCAGATGCCACGGTGAAACTCATTACTTTGTATCCTATCCTAAAAAAATTTTTTTAAAGAATACTGTATAGATACAGGTTTATAAAATGCTATATATACCACATTAATGATTAATATGAAATGTTAATAATGGAAAATTGCTTGTGGAACACATGGAAATTTATTTACTATTTTTTCAACTTCTCTACAAATCTAAAATAAAAGGTTGATGGCAAAAAAAAACCCCACAACATATTTCAGAACACACAACCTATCAACAGAACCTTTGGGGCCTATGGGGACAAAGCAAGAGCTTTACATCCATGTCACCCAGAGCTGAAGCACTGTGGAATCCCACAGCTGGAACAGTGTGGAATCCCACAGCTGGAGCACTATGGGATCCCACAGCTGGAGCACTATGGGATCCCACAGCTGGAGCACTATGGGATCCCACAGCTGGAGCACTATGGGATCCCACAGCTGGAGCACTATGGGATCCCACAGCTGGAGCATTATGGGATCTCACAGCTGGAGCATTATGGAATCCCACAGCTGGAGCACTATGGGATCCCACAGCTGGAACACTGTGGAATCCCACAGCTGGAGCACTATGGGATCCCACAGCTGGAGCACTATGGAATCCTACAGCTGGAGCACTATGGAATCCTACAGCTGGAGCACTATGGGATCCCACAGCTGGAGCACTGTGGGATCCCACAGCTGGAGCACTATGGAATCCTACAGCTGGAGCACTATGGGATCCTACAGCTGGAGCACTATGGAATCCCACAGCTGGAGCACTATGGGATCCCACAGCTGGAGCACTATGGAATCCCAGAGCTGGAACAGTGTGGAATTCCACAGCTGGAGCACTATGGAATCCCACAGCTGGAGCACTATGGAATCCCACAGCTGGAGCACTATGGGATCCCACAGCTGGAACAGTGTGGAATCTCTGCTCTGAAATGCAAGACACCTGCAAGTAATTCACTCAGCACATCCAGCCTAATCCCCCTCCTTCAATTCCCATCTGGTTTCTTATCAAGTATTTGGAGCGAGGCTACTAACTAACTTGAACACCTGGTGACAGCACAGCTCTGTAGCCTCCTAGTCGTGTGGCCTTGATCAGTTTCTCCATGCCTTAGTCTTCTGCACTGTAAAATGCAAGTGATACTTCATACTAGTGTGCAGCTTAGGGGGGAAGTAGTTCCTATTAGCCCTTTTCCTGACTTTACCTTCACTGAGGTGTCACACACACACACACACACACACACACACACACACTCACGTGAACATGCACAGGAATCCCTGAAAACATCTGCTTTGAGCTGTTCACAGAACTTCAGCCTGTCTTAGCTCCAGATAAGCCTTGGAGCCCTGTGGCATCCTCCATCTCCCTCCTGGTAAATCAGTGTATGGTAAATAGATCCTGGGAGTTCTCACGGACATCTTTGAACCTGAATCTGCCAGCCTCCCCTTTAAGTTTCACAGGAAGACATCACTCTGCATCAATTGGTGCGAACTGCCGCTCAAACCTGACTCTGTTTACTCAGGAACTCAAACATTTAGACTTTGAAAGGACACTGGGTTCTCCCTTTGCAGGGTTCTCCTTTTAGCCACCTTGGAAGGGTAAGTGATAAAGAAGACTGGGGTCCTGAAGGAGCCCTGTAGGAACAGAGGTGAGCCAGAAATTCAATATGTTTAGGGCTCCCTTGTGAAAACACAAAAACAAAAATAAGAATGCCTGCTGCTGCTCCCACATCTCCTTCTCAGCGGATGCCCCCCACCACTCTCTTTGAAAACAAATGGGAAAAGCTAACTGTTGATGACAGTTGCTGGGCGGGAGACAGGGGTAGCGGGAAGGGGGGGTCCCTGCTGTAGAAGAGGTATGCTTGTCCACAAAAGAGGAATTCTGCTTGACTGACAAGTCCTTACAAAGAATAAGAAGAAAAAACCCACAAGTAAACTTGTGTGTGTGTGTGTGTGTGTGTGTGTGTGTGGTGTGTGTGTGTGTGTGTGTGTGTGTGTGTGTGTGTGTGTGTGTGTGTGTGTGTGTGTGTGTGTGTGGTGTGTGTGTGTGTGTGTGTGTGGTGTGTGTGTGTGTGTGTGTGTGTGTGGTGTGTGTGTCCGCACACGCATGCACACACTTATGCGCATGCCCCACATGCCAATGGGTGAACTGGAGTTGGAGCTCAACAAAAGTCTGGATTTGATTTGTAGGACTGGGAATTGTCTAGAATGTTTTGAGGAAAGTTTAAGGATTTGGAAGCTATTTGAGCATTAGAAGTTTTATTTGAGGGGCATTTGCGGATTAAGAGCTGACTATTTGGGAAACATTAAGGACCAGACTCCATTCTCAGCTGCTTTTCACCAATCTCCTTTGTTTTGAAGTCTGGAGTTCTTTCAAAGAGAAGCTGGCTCCTGAGATTTAAGACTTGTGATGGGGGCTGGAGAGATGGCTCAGCGGTAAAGAGCACCAACTGCTCTTCCAAAGGTCCTGAGTTCAAATCCCAGCAACCACATGGTGGCTCACAACCATCTGTAACAAAATCTGATGCCCTCTTCTGGAGTGTGTGAAGACAGTTACAGTGTACTTACATATAATAAATAAATATTTTTTTTAAAAAAAGACTTGTGATGAGTAGGGACTTAAGTGGGTTTAGGGGGGAACGGGACTGGACAGGGACACGATAGGACTCCCGCCCCTGACTGCAGCTCACTTGACGTCTTGCTCTGGCCAGCCACATGGGATCTCCAAAATTTAAAGATTCCGTGTGCCACATACGTCTTTTAAAGCACCATACTGATTTGTAGACCATTTGAGAAACGCGCTTCTTTATTAACTTACTAGAAGTTATTCTTATTCCATTTAATCATAACTTTTGAGAGCTGCAAAGGTTATAAATCTTGTCTACGTGTGTATTTCCTTTTCATAGGTTGTTTGTGTGACCATCACATACATATTTTGGTCATTTTTGTGAGGCTGATTTGCCTGTTTCCGAAATTTATAAGTAAATATATTTTTTAAAGATTTTATTACATATATATATATATATATATATATATATATATATATATATGATGAGTACACTGTAGCTGTCTTCAGACACACCAGAAGAGGGCATCGGATCCCATTATAGATGGTTGTGAACCACCATGTGGTTGCTGGGATTTGAACTCAGGACCTCTGGAAGAGCAGTCAGTGCTCTTAACCGCTGAGCCATCTCTCCAGCCCACGTATATATTTTTTGAGATAGGATCTCATGTATCTGAGGCTGGCTGTAAACTCACCAAATAGCATAGGATGGCTGTGAACTTCTTAAATGTTAAGGTTATTTATTTATTTATTTATTTACTGTGCCTGAGTGTAAGTATACGCACCACATTCATGAGGTGCTCAACAAGACCAAAAGATGTGTCCATTGGGTCCTCTAGGACTCGAGTTATGAGCCACTGATGTAGGCGCTGGAAACTGAACCTGGGTCCTCTGAAAGAGCAGCCAGTGCTCTTAACCACGGAGCCATCTCTGTAGCCCAGCCTTGAACTTCTAAACTTCCTTTTATCAACTCCAGAATGCTAGGATTACAGGCATGTGCCACCTGGTTGGTTTGTTTGTTTGTTTGTTTGTTTGTTTGTTTGTTTGTTTGTTTCAGGATAGGCAAACACTATATCAGCTAAGCTCCATCTTCCAGGCCTCCTGAGTGCCTTCTAAATGTAATATTTCTACACTTAATCATACCTCCCTGTCTCTCTGTCTCTCTGTTTCTCACTCTCCCTCTCTCCCTCCCTCCCTCCCTCCCTCCCTCCCTCCCTCCCTCCCTCCCTCCCTCCCTCCCTCCCTTCCCTCCCTCCCTCTCTCTTTCTCTAAAGTACTGATCTGTGATTTCTCTATTTTTATATGCCTGATAATTTCCTAAACTTAGAATTCCCAGCTCTTTTCAGACTCAGTAGTATATATTTTGACAAACTGTGAGATGCAACTTGTTCGCTGGAATAGCCAAATTGAATCCTACCGCATGCACACACCACAAGTTATTTTTCCTCTTGGAGGGTTACACATTGACTCTGTTTCTGTTAGGGTTGAGTAAGCAGGCTCGCGCTACAGGTGTATGTCACTGTTGGTTGGTTGGGTTGTTTGTTTGTTTGTTTGTTTTTGTAGAACTGTAAGCTTCTTAGTAAAATTAAGTCCATTCGTTGTCTTTCTGTCCTTTCTTCAGTTTCTTCAGAGCAGGTAACATGTTCAAGTTCCCAAGGAGCTGAGCGTCCATTCCCGCTTGCTTGTGTGTCCTGGTGACTTTTTGATCTTTGATTTTCTTTTTACCCCAGTTCTTTACCTAACACTTAACACCACAGGGAGAGTAGTGGAATACACACTGAGTTTTCCCCTATAGTTTGTTATCTGTTAAACCTTTCTGGGAGGTTTTGCTTGTTTTGTTTGTTACTTCTTTTCCACATTCTGAGGGATGCTAAGATTTATTTGAGAGCATTCTGTTCTGTTTAACTGAAAACTATGTTTAGTCTTACTTCAATATTTGGGTCTTATTTTCATTATTATTGTTTCAACAATGTATGTCCAGAGCTCCTCTTTTTAAAATATGATTTGAGAGGGGTTGTGGTGGTACATACCTTTAATCTCAGCACTCAGGAAGCAAAGACAGGCAGCTCTCTGAGTTTGAGGCTAACCTGGTCTACATAGTGAGTTCAAGACTAACCAGGGCTACATAGTGGAATCTTGTTTCTAAATAAACAAGCAAATAAATAATATAGAAATGATTTAATTTTCTTACCCATTTTTTTTATCAAATTTGATAAAAGTTCACACAGTATTAGGAAAATATGTATTTTTTTCAACTAGGATTGTGCTAAAACTACATATCAATTTTGGAATAACTGACATTTATTCTGTTGAATCTTCCTTAGTTTTCTTCTTGGTGAATAATCATCTACCAAAAATGATATTCTGATTGATTATGTGTGATATTTATTTATCTCAGTTGTATTACTTATCTTGTATTATTCAAAATGTTTCAATAATCTTAACATAATTGAGGTCAAGGTCATTGTAGACTTTCCAGTAACTGGTGTTGAATGTATTGCTGGATAATTTTTGATATTGGCTCAAGGAAATATCCTCTTCTGTTGTCTCTGTGGGTTTTAACTTAAGTATATGCTAAAATTATTATAGTGTCTCTTAGTGACACTAATGTACAGTTTTGGTAGCTAGGGATTTAGTTCAGTGGTAGAGTTCATATTCAACATGCACAAGACCCTGGGATTTAGCTCCAACACTAAAATCTAGCCCACTACAAAACAAATACACCTACCTTTTTTATTTCTATCTTCATATATCTAAGTTGTAATATCCTTGAACTTTGTATATATTTTATGTAATTGGCTTTTATAATCAACATATGATATCCCTCTGTTTTCCTACTGACTTGGCTTGGGTTTGCTTTGGTTCAGTGTCGGGGGTGAAGCCTAAGGCCTCATCAAGCTGAGCGGGTCCTCTACCACTGCTCTGCCTCCCGGCTCTCCTTCCCCAGGTTTTATATTTTCTTTTACCCCTTTTTATTATTTAATTAAAATATAATTACCTCACCCCCTTCCTCTCCTCTCCCTTTCAAATCTATGACCTCTTATTCTTTAATTATTGTTTTACACACACACACACACACACACACACACACACACACACGTCTTCTAGATGTGACAGGAAAGCTACACTCTTGAAATATCAGCAATATGGATGCTTAAACAGGACCTGAACAATGATAAGACCAGTTGACTTGTCAGTGTGGATGTGGGAAATTACCTGGGGCCCCACCCCTCGATGAAGAGCTACAATCAACTAAAAAATGCTCTGTGTGTGTGTGTGCGTGTGTGTGTGTGTGTGTGTGTGTGTGTGTGTGTGTGTGTGTGTGTAAATAAATAAAAGCAGCCTGCTGGATCCACTTAGTATTGTTTGTGTGTATACTTTTTTAGGGCTGACCATTTTGCATTACATAACCATTTAGAGTGTATATCTCCAGCAGAGACAAACCTCTACCGTCCCTCTTTTTCTCCTATGTTCCGCGTCCTGCCATCAGGAAACTGAAAATACAGCCACTAGGTTCATTTATTGTGCTTTTCTCTAGGTTCCTACTGTATCTAAAAGACACCTTCTTGCGCAGACACCTCGTCCTCTGGCTCTTACAGTCTCCCTGCCCCCTCTTCCAGGATGTCCCCTGAGCCTTGGGTGTGAGGGTTGTGTTGTCGATTATGAATTAGAACAGTCAGATTTTCTTTGTATTTTGGTTACCTGTGGCTCGCTGTAGTGGTCTCTGTCTACTGAAGAAAACAAGAGCAATTTTGACGAGTAGTGAGACTCACTTACCCCTGAGTATAAGCGTAAGCATTTAGAGTGTAGTGAGGAGGAATTGTACTGGTTTAAGAGGGTGGCAGTAGTAGCTTTTCCATGGAGATCCATACGGGCTGGCTAGCCATGAATGTTAGGCTAAGAGTCCGGTAGCAGGCATGATTTCCCTTCTGCTGGTCAGACCTTAAGTCCAGTGAGACAGCTTAAGTTATCACCAAGACGGATGCACCACTATTGCACGTTTACAGATCTTGCCAGGCTGATTATTGTCGTGGTTCACAGGGTCACAGCTGGGTAGGGCTATCAAATGCTTTCTCTCCCTTGGTAGTTTACATACCATCTTCTGGTATTGTGAAAACTATCAAGGAGGAGGCTTTTAAAGCTCAAATCCAGTTGGATTCCTGGAAGTCTTGTGTCTGAAATATATGGTGTCTTCAGCAATTGAGGCTGAAGTTCCCAGGAGTCAACCAAAGGTAGCATCAATATCGTTTATGCTCCCCTGACCAACAGCTTGAAAGGCGGTTTCTTATCCCTGCTGCTGGAGGATTTTGTTAAATAGTCTATTGCTTTTGAGTGGAACATGATTATGAATAGCATAACTTCATTTAAACTATATACACGTATACGTGTATGCATTTTATGTATTTTTATGTAAACATGAAACAATATGATATGGTTTTTTATTGTTTGCATTTATTAGACTTAGTGTCAGAATTATGCTTTCTTCATAGACTGTTCTGGCCTGGCCAGCTCCAATACACACAGGGGGACATTATCAGTGTGAACTCTTCATTGTCTGTCACTGTGACTTGCCTTCTTGGTGAGCTGTGGTTAAGCAGGCCCATGGTTCCTCACCTCCTCCAGGAAACCAGCCTGCCCACACTGCCCATGCTTCCCAATGTACAACTCAGCCATACATCTTACAGAGGTGCCTCCATATGGGGAACATGTGGCAATTCCGTGCTGCCTGTGGCAGAGAGCATGGGTGCTTCTAACTAAGCTTCAGTTTTTTGAGAAACCCATGGTTGCCACACATCCCAGCCACATCCTCAAATCCTGCGTTTATTAGCTATAAAACTGTTCTTTTTATTTCCATCTGTCTAATTTCCTTGCCTAACAAACTTAATTAATTTTGACTTTCAGTGCAGGGAAAGGGTGTTATACGTTAGGCCCCGCAAGAATGTAGCATACACTTGAAAGGGACACCAGAGGCAGAATAAAATACATCATGGAGGACCAGTGAAGTGGCTTAGTAGGTAACGAGACCTGCGACCAACGCTGATTGGAAAAGTAACTTTTATTCTCCTGGTTCAATTGTAATCTCAGAGGCTTGCTGATGAATCTGCTCACCCTTTCTAGCTCTTTCTCAACTCTGGCTGGCTGGTTCAACTCAACTGTTCTGGCCCAAACACCTCACTAAACTGACTGACTCAATCTGGCTTATCTCAGCTTCACTGAATTGCTCTGCTTGACCTCACACTAACTCTGGCAATTTGTTCTAATCTTCTGGTTCCTTCTTATTCTCTGGCTCATTCTGTCTTCGACTGTGTCTAGCTTGTTCTCTCTACAACCTGTCTCAGTACAACTGTCCCTATAAAAACTGCCTCTGAACTCCATGAACTGAACTGCCACAAACTCCGCTCCATTGCGCGACCTCTTAACTCACTGACTCAACCCAACTGACTGACTACAACTTAGATCAGTGTGCCTCTGTCTCCTGAGTGCCGGGATTAAAGGTGTGCACCACCATGCCTGGACCTAAGATTGTCTTTACCTGAAACTTGCTCTGTACCACGCTGGCCTTAAATTCAGAGATCTGTTTGACTCTGACTTCTGGGATTAAAGGCAAATCTGTATTCCAGCCAGATCACACAGATTTAGGAGTTCTTTGGGTGGGATGCCTTACAAGAGCAGCCATGTTGCTGGATTAAAATTCCTCTACACCAGATGACTGAGTTTGATCCTTGGGACCCACTTGGTAGAAGGAAAGAACCAACTCCTAAAAGTTGCCTCCTGACTTCTACATGTGTGTATGCATGCACACACACACACACACACACACATTTTTAAATGTAATAAAAAAAATTTTTAAACCCAATAAAACCTTTAAAAATAGATGGTGGGAAAACAGTATTCAAAGACACTGGCAGGCAATGATCATGTGACTGTGAACATGCTAAGGTATGGAATGTGACATGCATCACAGTCAAAAGCTGAGGAAGGGGATAAGGTGGGACTCAGTCAATAAAATGTTGAACAACCATCTTAATCAGCAGCAAGTTCTAGGTCAGTGAGAAACGCTGCCCCCAAAATCCAGGGAGCCAATGCCTGAGGAAAGACACCCGAGTTCAATCTCTGGCCTCCTCACTGACATACACATGTATGTGCACAAAAAGTTATTTGGACAATCAAGACAATAGATGAGAAGGGTTTTTTTAAAGTAATAAAAGGCAGTAATGGTTTCGAAAATTAAAGTATATTTCAAAATAAAGACATCTCCAGGTATATCATAATGAATGAGAATATTCTTAAATATTTAAAAGAATATTCTTAAATTTGAAATAGCCTTTAATGTCATCTGTAGTTTTGAATAGCATTTTTTCTGGTATTAATTATCATCTTGTGGTCTTTAAATTTAATGAGCTAACTTATTAAAATTATAGCATAATTTTAAAAATCTTATATTCTTAAATTCAAGATTTAAATTCCTAAAAGCTACCAAGAAGAAAGACTGATCAATTATTTAAAAAAAAAGATGATGATGATGATGCTAGCAAAGTTCTTCACAGTGTGATAGATGCTAGAGCACATATACCCTGCACCCTGCTAGAGAGCTAGAGCCAAGGCGTTCCACAGCAATCCTCTACTTGACCCTTCATACCTCACTGGGTAGACGGCTCATAGCACCCCCTCTTCAGCCGCCATACTTCATTTTGGCTTCTGCTACGATTCCCTCCTTCTCCATCAATCCAGTCCACTCACACCAGCCAAGCTGTGCATTGGGTACCCAGAGCTGTGGCTGCTTCCTCTACCTGTGGCATTCCTTTGCAGATGCCCTACTTTACCCACACTGTGCTTTGAGAACTACATTCACTGGAATGTAGTTCACAACTGACAAGGTTGTCGGAGGTGAGGCCTTTGGGAAGGAATTAAGATTAGGAGAAGCATCTAAGTGAAGCCTCCAAATGGCATTAGTAACAAAAGAAAGAGAGACCCACGCTAGCATTCTTGCTCCATCTTGCCAAGATGTTCCTTTGTCATGTTATAATATAGAGGGAAGACCTGCACAAGATGCTAAGCAACCAAGTTCCAGGACCTCATTGCCTCTAGACATGACCAAAGGAGGCTCTGTACAGTTGTACAGATCTCAAGTGTTGTAGCAACACAAAACGAGCTAACATGACACAATGCCGTGCAGTTCATCCACGGAGCACTCCATTCAACTGCTTCTTAGTATCCTCCCTGAATTGCGCACCCATGACCACAATCCATTTTAGAACATTGCGTTGTCTCTAAAAGAAACCTCACTGTAATCAGCCACAATCAGGATATGTTTCTTTCATAACCCCTCTCCCCAGCCCTGAGCAAACATTTCAACTGTTTCTGTATCTGGCATTGTGAGCAAGGCAGCTACGGACATGGGATCCCAGCCAGCACTTTGACACAGAGATTTCAGTCCCTTCAGATGAAGCTACAGAAATAGGTTGGCTGGGTCTCACAGGAACTCTGCTGGGTTATTTTGGGACACCTTCATGTCATTCCTCAAAGCATCTGCACCAATTTTACAATGTGATTGTGTCCACTGTTCCCTCTTCTCCATGCCCCATGGACACTGATTTTCCATCGTTTGGTTTGTTTGTTTTCTAGGTTTTTGGAGACTCCTAATGTAGCCCAGACTGGCTCCTCCTGTGTGCTAGAACTGAGGGCAGGGTTTCAGAATGGAAGGTGTCACAGTATAAGCGTCATTTTCATTTTTTCATCTATCTGTTGACCATTTATTTTTATATCTTCTCTGAAAAGGAATTTTTTTCAGGCCATTGACCATCTTTCTGACTATATTTTTTGTTTTCTTATTACTGAGTAGTTTGCATTCCTTGAGGACTTGGGCTTTCACTCCCGTCTATGATGACTGATTTAGAAATATTTCCCCTGGTTTGGTGGGCTCTCTCTTCACTGTCACTGATGTCCTTTGCTGTACAGAGGCACTTCAGTTTGGTGCAACCCCACTTGCCTGTTTTGGGGCCTGTTGCCTGTGTGATGCAAAATTTTAAACATTGTTATTTAAATAGATTAAAATTACAAAAAAAAATCATTTTCCTTAGAGAACACAAATGGGGAGGGGAAAGAAGATCAGGGGGAGCTGGGGGGAGGAGGTACATATATTAGCCAGCTGCTAGGAGATGAAGAGCCAAAACTCTGTAGCTATGTGGAAAAAAAAAAAAAAGCCCTAACTGGCTTGCTTCCTATAGGGCCCATCAAAGGCCATCAGCTGAAGCAAACAAACTTCCACCAAAGAACCAGCTTATTCTTCCGGAAGCTGCCAGACACAATGGGTGCCAGCTCAACACCAAGTTTTGTTATAACTTGGACCAGCTCATGGGCAGGCATATTGAATGTGAGTGGTTAAGAGTTCCAAGAGCAAAGTAAACAGGAAGGGAGTGGGTGGGGCACCAACTCCCTTCATGAAGGCATCAAGCCTTTCACTAGGTAAGACTCTCTCTAGGTAAGACTCCAGTGAATGTACACAGCCAGGGGTGGTCAGAGCTAAGTCCTGGGTGATGGGGCTGTAGGCAGGAAGTCAGCTCTCCAGGAACCCCCTCCGTTTCCAGCAGAACACACCATTCCACCTCAGTTCTTCTCCCAAGGGAGGCATCCAAGGGAAAAGAAGCAGGCTATCAGAGCAGGCAGGCACTCAAAGGGCTGGGTTTCAATCCGAGAGAGTATTGGAGAAGGCTGAAGAAATCTGGCTACACATATCGACCAACACAGTGTGGTAAGTGTGCAAGGGGGAGCGGAGCACAAAGTGACAGAGACAATGACCTCATCAGTTTTACATATTTGACATTAAAAATTACTTCGTTGGGGCCCTGCGGTTAAGAGCACTGTTGCCTTTGCAGAGGACCCAGGTTTGATTTCCAACGCCCACATAGTGACTCAAAACCATCTGTAACTCCAATTCCAGAGGATCCAAAACGTTCTTCTGAGCTCTGTGTGTACCAGGCACGCACGTGGTACGCACATACATACATGCAGGCAAAACACTCCTACCCACAAAGTAAATAAGCCTAGGTATATATTTAAATATATACATTTAAACGTACTTCATCTTTAAAGGCACACAGTTATCTAATCTCTGTAGTACTTTTTGAACCCCTGGAGGACATTTTTTACTTTTTTAATTTTTTTTTTTTATCTCTCAGAACACTGCACATAAGTGCGGCGCTGCAAAGTACAAATTAACCCTTTGTATACTACAATTGGAACAGATTTGCCGAATAGACTTACTCCAGCTCAGAATCCACATCCACAAAGTCTTCCAACCCTAGCCCCTTGTCATCAGCTGCCACCCACTCCTAAAAAAAGACCAGGAGATTCACTGGGACGTGTGAACTCTGCTCACAGCACATTTTAACCCCGGGGCTCCCCTCTGACTCCTCTGACCTTTGGTAGGGGTTGGGGGGAGAAAATTCCCCATCCTTTCTCCGGACATCCCACCCTGTTGCCTTCGTTTTCTGCAAAACACACTTTTGCGGAGAAACTTTTTCATTTGAGGCATGCTTTCTTGACCAAAGAGCTTGCGCCTGTGTGGGGGAACCTCAAGAGAGAAGGGTATTGCGGGCACCTACAAAAACAACCCTCCCCGGGTGAGACACGGAGGGAAACTGTCTAAAAAGAAGGTGGTGTGCAGCTCTGAGGAGGCTGAGCTGCTCACTGTGGGCAGTCCTGGGTTGTGACGCGGGCGGACGGATGAAGGGGAATGGGATGGAGTTGGGGGAAGGGCGGGAGGAGGGGGAGGGGGCGGCCCCCCGGAGCAATTCAATGGCGCTTTGATTTAACAACTCCAAGCCCTTTGAAAACATTTTGCCAGGAAAAGCTTGCCATCAACACGTATAATCTCTTATCAGAGGCCCCTGAAAGCCAGGGCCTCGGGGTTAATTCCCCCATCGCAATGAGTTTGAATCAGCTCTAAACCCGCAATGACATGAAAGCGCCCGGGCCTCGGGCCGCACAGAACCCACTGAGCTCCGCCGGCCGGGGAGGATTACGGGGCCTGTTCCTCGGCGGGCTCGCCCGCAGGACGGGCAGGCTCAAAAGAAAAAGAATAATTAGGGATAATTGCTTGTGTCCAAACACAAGCATTAAGGCCCCCTTGTTCCCCTTTGGGACTTTGTGAGCCAGAATGAAAGAGACACCCCCTGTTTTGACAGCTGGACCAGCGGCTTGGATCGCTGACCGAGGGAGGAAGCGCTAGCACTGGCTGGTGGGAACCGCGCCGAGCCGGGCTGCGGGTGGGCAGAAGACCCTCCGGGATGGGCGCGGGACGTGTCCACGCACCACATTCGTGTGCGCGCTTTGCCCATCCCCCGATCGCAAACACTGCGGGCGTTGTCGTCCAGGGATTGCGGTCTGGGAAGCCCGCTGCGGTACAGGGACCCCCAGCTAGCACTGCGCCACCAGGCGAATGCCCTGTGCGTCGCTGCCTGCGGCCGATGGTGGCACAGGAACCCCGGGACGCAGAGGTTTCCTATGGCTGTGCGATTACACAAGTCAAGTTCACAGGCCCAGCAGCCCAAAATCTCCACCAACACCCCCACACGGGAATATCCGATCCCACCTCGCTCGGCGTGGGGTGGCCTGCGCCACATTTGGAGACACCCGAGGCACAGGGTGGTCCCAGCCACATCTGGATGCGTTCTTAAAGCTGAGGCCCGCGTAGGAGGCTTCTGTTCGTGGCTCGGAAGCGGCGAGAGCATTAAAACACAAATAGGGAACAGAGTTAGCGTTCTCCCACTACGTGGGGACTCTCCTGCCCCGCCCGCAAGATGCTGGGGCCTGGATCAGGCTTTGCCAAGAGGACACTGCACAGCCAAGGCCAGAGAAAGACAACCTCAGGGTACCCCCACAGTCAGCAGCCTGGCTAGTTTGTCTGGCCGAGTTCAGAATGTTCTAGTGCCCGAGGCCAAGACAGGCTCCAGAGGCCCTCGAAGGAAGACAGGGGAGGAGCGAAACGGGGCTGGTGTCAGCGGGATGCTGAAGGATCCCAAAGGAACGAATGATGCGGTGCAAAGACCACCCTGAGCACCTGGACCACCCAGGCCGCAGCCTAGACCCGAGAAAGCTCAAGACTAGCATGGCCTACACGCTAGAAGATCTGGAGAGGGGAACAGACCTTCTACTAGGTCGTTTGGCAACATGCGGGCAGTAGCCACAGAGCAGATTCATGTTAGAATCCTCAACCCAGCCACCCCTAAGAAATGAGCCAATTCGCCCTTTCCAAACGCGGATTGTAGCGAAGCCGAAGGATGAGTGGGAAAGCGGCTCCACGGACTCAGGCCCATGAGTGATTAATTAACGGAAAACCACATCCGAGGGGGAAAATGTTTTCTGAAAGGAGCCGAGTCCGAGAAGGGCTCCGGTCCCTGCAGCTGTGTCCCAGACAGATCAGCCAGCTGACGCCAGGCCCCCACCCCATTCTGTCGTGGACGCACCCTAGGGCCTCCTGGCAGGCGGAGGGGACGTGGCTTTATGGCTTTCAAGAAACTCTAGGTTTCGAATTTTTCCAATGCGGCCTGGGACTGGGCGGAGAAGTGACTGGGATGATCCCCGAGCCTGCCACTGGCTACCTGTGGATACCAGATCCCAGTTCATAGCAAATGCTACCATCACTGAGCTGGCAGTATTGGGGATCTACAGAACTTAGCCAAGATTCCCCCACTGTATTTAAGCAAATACAGCTTGCATTCCCCAGGGGGGGGGTCCGTGGTCAAGACAAAGATATCCAGCCAAATGCCCACTTGTCTACTTCTTTCCCCCTCTTTAGTCTCACCCATGGGTTTAAGGAAACAACAACTATAACCAGTTAGGGTAGCATGGTTGGCTACCAAGAGTAGAAAGAAAATCGTGTTTTCTGACTATCTCTTTTCATTGCCCTAATCACCAGCATTTGTTAAAATACACACAGCCCGTTGGAGATTGAAATGCAGTATAAATTAAAATACAGTATAAAGTGTATAATTCTAGATGGATTCCGCCCCACTTCGGTTTTGCTTTTTAAATTGTAGGTTCCTGGTTTCTTTAGAATAATTGGAAAGATCTGAGAGAAGAAAAGATCTTGTTTCGAGATAAGAAAAAGTATAGTTTGTCCAGGAAGAGTAAAATTCAGGAAATTATAAATTGCTTATTTTCAAAGTCACAAGCATTTCCTTGTGGAGAAATGGGTTAGTACAGAGGCTGCTGGGGGGACGGCGGGGAATGTTTCCATGGGTTAGCTCATGTTTAGAGACAATTAGTGCTCTATTTATTTGTTGGGGGGAGGGCCTAGGCAGAAGACTCTGATGACAGCAAAAGAGACCTCCTTGCTCCCTTCTCCTGACTCCACAGCCAGCTCCCTTCTTTCTCCAGCTGCCTTAATCAGGCTGTCTTGAAGAGAGAGCTTTGGTTTGGGTTTTGGGGTTTGTTTTGTTTCTGAGATTTAATACTACATATATTTCATCATGCCACAGTCACTTCAACAACTTTTAAAAACCATGGAATTGAACATTCAATTTTAGAGTGTTGGCCCAAGAGATGAAAATGTAATATTCATTTCCAGAGCTTTGGCTAAGAGATGGAATTATTTATTATGCCACTGTGTGTGTGTGTGTGTGTGTGTGTGTGTGTGTGTGTGTGTGAGAGAGAGAGAGAGAGAGAGAGAGAGAGAGAGAGAGAGAGAAGCGCATTAAACAGCAAGAGCTCCCATAGAACATATACCAAATCAGAATTATAACATTTTTGCTTAAGCTGCTGTGTGGGCCAGGTCCCGGTGAGCCAGTTCCAAAGGGAGGGGTGGAAATGATGTAAGATGTCTGAGTCTGTGCCCTACAAAAACCAAGCTTGGTGTGCCAGGGTTACTCCATAGCGTTTAGGACGCACCTCGAGCAAACTGATAACCAAGGGGATGCTGGGTAGGAGCACAGCAGATCCCAGTGTGGATCTTAGGATGTAGCAAGGAGGTGGGTACAGGGCTCCTAAGAGTCCACAGGGAGGGCCTGCCGGCCTTTTGAATACAGTCAGTCATTCCAAAGTCGCCAGGGTTGTAGGGAGCGAGGTGTGGATCTGCGAACCTTTGTGATGTTGGAGATAAATTAGCTGCAAGTTTTAAATGTAGGTTGTTTTGTCCGTTTCCTTTGGTTTTGTTCCCTGCGGAACTCATTTAGCAAGTCATCCCACCCGCCAGGTCCCATACCCTTTGAGTGCCAGCAACAAGACACAACTCCAAGACCAGTCTCCTGAGAGCAAATGGCACAGGCCTACTTGTCTGTTGCCCAGCACCCAGCTCTGGTTTCATAAGGCAAGCAGAGTACCAGATTTAGAAAGAAAGTTCAAACAAGACCTTGGAATTGGGAAACCCCCATGGCTTAGAACCAAGCTATTATACAGATTAATACCCCCGTAGGAGTTAGAGGTCTTGGGGGACTGCTGGCAGCCACCTGCCCCCCACAAATGGAGGACATTAAGAGCCGATTGCAGGCTCCACTGTCTGCAGAAGAGCTCAGCTTCCACTTTGGGGGGCTGTTACTGTTTTGGTGTTTTGAGACACAGGCCATTCTTGGATCCGAGTTGGCCTTGGGCTCATCTTTCTCCTACCTCAGCCTTCCCAGTAAAATCACAATCATGGCGAACCTCAAGCACCTTTTCCATCTATGAAGAGATGCAAAACAGCTGGGGGAAGCTGGCTCTGGACTCTCTTCCTCCCTATAAAGATCTGCACATACTCTTCCACCACGGAGGCTGCTTCACCCTCAGGCAGGAAGATAACAAATGATGATAAAAACAAATTATAAAAGAGAGACTTGGGTTTTACCAGGGTCTGTATGGAAGTGGATACATAGAGAGATGTGATCCTGTGTATCTATAAAAGAATCAAGTATTATCTGTGAGTATAAAGATAAATGCAGGGCCGGCAAGATGGCTCAGTGGGTAAGAGCACTGACTGCTCTTCCGAAAGTTTTGAGTTCAAATCCCAGCAACCACATGGTGGCTAACAACCACCAGTAATGAGATCTGATGCCCTCTTCTGGCGCGTCTGAAGATTGCTACAGTGTACTTATGTATAATAATAAATAAATCTTTAAAAAAAAGATAGATGCAGATGTATGTGTGAAATATATCCTGTAGGGTTTTTTGTTTGTTTGTTTATTATATGTAAGTACACTATAGCTGTTTTCAGACACACCAGAAGAGGGCACCCGATCTTATTACAGATGGTTGTGAGCCACCGTGCGGTTGCTGGGATTTGAACTCAGGACCTTTGGAAGAGCAGTCAGTGCTCTTAGCCGCTGAGCCATATCTCCAGCCAACTGTAATGTAGTTTTAAATTTGCATTCTAAAATGCCTCAAAAAGTTTGGTGCACTGCAAGAAGTTTGATATCCTGGCTGCATGTGCCTAAACTGACAGTGCCTGGTATCCTTAAAATGCTCCTGACTTTTCTTTCTTAAGGGACCTCTAGAGCAAGAGCAAACTTTATGGCAGAGTGAAGTCACTCTACATGTGTAAAGACGACAGACATAAATTGTATCCAGAGTAGAATGCTGGAAATTCAGTTCTGCCTCTATGGAACCTGGCTTCAGGGCACAGGAGTTTCCGCCTCTCTGAGGGGCCTCTAGGCAGAGCCAGGGCTTGGCACCAATACCGTTGCCTGGTTCTGTAAGACATAAATCTGGACAGATTCACACAGAACAGAAGCGCTCCCTTCACCCCTTGCATTCCAGCCAGGCAATTTTGGGGAGCTGTCTGTGTTCCAGCCCCTCTTGAGTGTTTTTCCAGGTTATGTGGCTAAGCCCAGGACTAGAGCAGCCCAAATTTCATGCATAGAAATGAGATGTGTGCCGTCTTCTGTTTTTGAAAACTGTGTACACATCACGGGGAACAGACATTGTCTCTTAAAGACGAAGCTGCCGTAGCACTGATGGAACTGTGTGCATCTGTATGATAAAATAAAAATTCTGGAACCGGGTCTACATGACAGAAAGACAGATTGTTTTCTTTGTAGTCTTCTACTTGAAACTGTCTTCACATTTGCCTTACCTCTTTATAAACAGTGTTTTGGTAAGGACAGGAGTTCATAAAGAAGGGTCTGTGACCATTTTTCCAGACACTGCATGAATGAAACAAATGTCTTCCCATTTGACAGGCATGGCCCTTGCTCTAACTTTAAATAAATGACTACCATTTACATTGGTGGGAAGACCACTCAGAAAGTGGCTCTACTCATGTAAAGGATATTGTGTTTTCCTCAAATGAAACTTGAGAACTCTTTAACAGGACGGCTAGGGGTGTGAATGGCATTTAAATGCTTTTGAAAAGGAAGCATTTTCTCTATTGGGTCCTGGGCATGCTGGCTCTACAGCTAGACTTTGAGAATGATTATAATTCCCCGTAAATATGACTCAGAACACAGGCTGTGAGAAAAGATACAAGTCAAATACGTTGTCACATTCTGTCAAAGCACAGGCCGTCAATTTGACAGTCACGTCTCTGGCCGAAGTCATTCGCATAGCTAGTGACATAATTAATGGCATTTTTTCCCACATTAGTTTCATCACGGGTTTGAAGCTTGGCACAACGTGACGTGTCCTCATATTTCTGTAGTCTCTTCTGATGCATTAGAAAAAGCCTGCAAGGCTGGAGAGAACCCTGATAGCTGCCTTCTGCACAAGCCCTGCCTGTGGAAAAAGAGAGTATAGCATACAATGTACTCAGTTAAGCAAATATTTAACTTGTTCCACATCCAAGGCAAATCAGCTTTCAGGGCAACATATGGGCTTCAGTTCAGGGCGAGAGCACATGGCTCAGGTCAGGTCTGGGAGTGACTGATGTGTACAGTCCCAAGCAAAGGCTCCGAATGGACCAGGCAGATTCTGGGGGTCAAGGAGAGTGGAGGGGCTGACCTTTGCTTTATTCTAGAGTGCACTCCAGATGAGAGTTCTCTGGGGTAGCCCTGCATTGCTGATCTAGAATCAGAGGGTAACTTTGGTCTGAGTTCCTTTGGAACACGCAGCTGACAATATTATTACTGGGGTTAAGGTAAAAGACTTGACTCTCAGGGTCTCAGCAGACCACCACACTTGGTCACTTGCCGAGAGTCTATCCAATCAAAAAGATGAGTTGAGGGTTGGACCAAGAAGGAAGGTCATTCGTTTATGGCCACACTGGGAAGAAATGGGGTACCCACATCTGGTTATAAGAAGAAAGCAAAAAGCTGAGTGAATAAATAAATATCCGGAGTCAAGTGCAGTCTGGTTTATCATCAACTCAGTTCTCGTTCTGTGAGCCCCACTGGTGCCTGAAGAAATTGGTTTCTATCATTGTGGATAAGCCTGCAGGGCTCACTCTTCCTGGAACGTAAGGGAAGCCAGAAAGAACCTAGTGAGAGACTAGGCCAGAGGAACAGATTGGGGTGGATCAGGACAGAGATTGGATCCTCCTCTGGGAACAGGGCTATGCTGGAGGCATCGCCACTACCACGTTCAGTAATGTGCCTGTATGTGCCCAGCTCATCCCGCGCCTGTGCAATAGGCCACGCAAATGGCTTAAGCACACAGGTGTCTGTGAGAGACCTAGATTTCTTCTGATCTACATAGCCACTTGCCACCCAAGGCTCAGGAGAGCCTTGGCCAGTGCACCCTCATCTGTGTTATGGGTGTAAATGGAACTTGTGGCCTGGGCTAGTCAGTTTGGAATCCGCTGACGCATTACCACAGGTTGGGTGCCTTAGCCACAAATATTTATACACACAAGCCTGGAGTTCAGAAGTCCAAGGTTAGCATACCAGACTACAAGGACACTGATCTCACCTTGAGGGCTCCACTGCTCTGCCTGCATCTACTTAACTGCCTCAAACGACTCACTTCCAGATACCTTTGTATTAGGGATTAGAGCTTCAACATATGAACAGAAGTATCAGAGAGGAAACATAGTCTATAGCGAGGACAGTATGAAAAATTATAATGTATGTCAATAATTTTATATTATACAATTCCTTGATGTATTAGGTTAGATAAAATATATCTGTGGTAGGTGACCTCTTGGTCCCCTCTGATTGCAATCTCCTATTTATTTTTTAATTTGAGGTGGAGTCTCAGACTCACTGTATACCCCAGGCTGGCTTCAAACACACAGCCATCCTCTGGTCTGAGCCTATCCGGTACTGATTACAGAGTAGCACAATCTTAGTATACCACAAGGTTCAATTTACGGCATATCATCCCCAGGCTCAGATCATAAAGAGGTTGTGGCTGCCATTTTGGATTTTCCTTCTTGCAGTTTTACCTCAGGCTCTTCCCTATTTCTCTTTTTACCTCAGATCCCAGTCACCCAGGACAGAGTGCCATGCTGAAGATGCCAGACAAAGAGAGCACTACTCTGCTCTGCCACCTAAAATTCCATGTGCTGGAGTCTTGAGGCCAAGTCATAGTGTCTTTAAGAGAGATAATCAGGTCATGGGGGCATTGTCCTCAGAAAGGACATTTCATGCCCGCCTGTCCCCTAAGTGGGGGCTCAGTCTTGAGGACCTGGATTGGTCATTGAGAGAAGTTTGGGGTCTCAGTTAACTCTCTGTCCTTCCTATGGCCTCTCGCCCCCCCCCCAGGGCGTTGCCATGCCGCAGCTGGCGAATCTTTATCAGATGCAGATTAGGCGTCCCAGTTACCACATTAGAAAGCAAATAAACCTTTTTCCCTTACACACCACCTAGCGTCTGGTATTTGCTTGCAGCAACACAAAATGAACCAAGACAAAAAAAAAAAAAAAAAAAAAAAAAAAAAAAAAGCCGCGAGGCCCTGTGGAAGAGAAATGAGGCGCTTTAGTGACAGCCATCAACAGGCCTAGGCCATCGGAGTGAGACTTCATAGGAGTGAGGGAGGATTTTGCAAAAGGACTCTTATGTCCCTGTCAGTGTTGCAAAGGCTGGCACCAAGCCCACAGTATGGCTGCAGACTTAGGAGAAACCCCAAGCCAGGACTGCCAAGGTCAGCCACTCGTGTGTGGCTAACTCACGGACAAACCATGAATGTTTTATAGTGAAGTTTTGAAATAAATTGTTGCAACATCAAATAAGGGATGTGCTGTTTCTAAGGATTCATCTTGAGTTACTTCACAGACTTTGGCTAAGGTCAAGTGTAAAATTGATTTTGCCGGTTTCTTTTTAGTTTTTAAAAATGGGGCTATAAGAAAGTTTTAAAGTCTATAGCTGACCCACAGTGTGTATCTTCTAGTGAGCAGCACTAGTGTCCATGGTTTAAATGGAAAAAACATGACACAAACTTAGTTTGGGATTCTAAAGAGCTGGTCTCAATTTTATAATACAATTAATTAATTAATTCAGTACAAAGCCAGGCCTGGTGGCGCATGCCTTTAATCCCAGCACTCAGGAGGCAGAGGCAGGCAGATTTCTGAGTTCAAGGCCAGCCTGGGCTACAGAGTGAGTTCCAGGACAGCCAGGACTACACAGAGAAACCCTGTCTCGAAAAAAAAAAAAAAAAAAAAAAAATTAAATCAGTACAAATCTAACAATGGATGTTAAAATGTTTCATCTACTGGTTACATTTTAAACAGCTGCGAACTGATAATCAATTATTGCATTTTATGAGTGTCCTATTGTTAGTTGAAAATTGTACCCAGAAAGATCGCTTTCTCTCTTTCCCCTTTTCTAATGCCAGAAATGAAGTGCGGGACTTTGCACACGCTAGGCAAGTACCACATCCCTAAGCTAAGCCCTGCTCCCAGGAGCCTCTTTCAATGTGTCTTCCAGACGTTCAACATCTTCTGATTGATTCTACACTTACTTGCTACAAGGGGGTTATGGTAACCCTGGTCATAGTGGCTACAGTGTTTCTTTCAGTAATAAACTCTGTTTGCCCGGCCACATGACAAAATGGCCCTGTCCAAATCGCTGCAAATGCATCTGAGTGTGGAGGAGACAACTTGAAACAAGGGCTTTGTCCCGCACACCCAAAATTGTCTCCCACCTGCCGTGCAGCCCCCACAGCCCTCCCCGGAAGCCCTACCGTGGCTGCTCTTCCATGGGCTGACATCTCAGAATGCCAGAGTGCTGCGTTCTCATCCAGGGCTGTTGGAGCTTCACTGGAAATTGGGAAGAAATGAAGGACTTCACTTTCTATTTATTTGTATTTGCACAACCACAGAAAGCCAAGGTGATAATTAGAAAAATATTTTAGAAAACCATATTCTATTAGATTTTTATTTTTCTAGCACAGTGACAAGTTCTGGTAAGCTTTCAATAGTGAAACAGATCAGATTCTCCATCATTTGACCAGAGAAGTGCTGGCTTAGGCCTCCTCTGTGCTGCTTATTTAGAGAATACCAAGTAATAAGCTGTCTCACAAAAGTGTGCATTGTCTTGATGGTTTTTTTTTTTTTTTTGCTTGCTTTTTTTCCCTGAAATCTAATTTAAAAACTCTCTTCTTTGCATATCTTAAATGTGTTTTGTTTTGATAACATAATTGCAGGTCTAATCTGTGCCAATTCAGTGAGGTAACTTCTGTGTCAACATTTGGTCAAGGGTAGACAGTTCACTAAAAGGCTACCATTGATAGCTTCAATCTTTTGAAAATGACTCTTGATAAAAGCTGTGGAAAGCACTCCAGCATGGATTAGGCATGTGATGTAGACGGGGCAGGGGTGGTAACCCTGGCCAACTTTCCCTAAATGCCAGGACATAGACAGTGCTCTGACACTAGCTGATCATTAATGCAGGCCTTTAATCCAAGCACTTGGGAGGCAAAGGTAGGCAGATCTCTGATCTCCATGGGTCTTAGCTTCTTCTACTTAGTGGGTTCTAGGCCAGCCAGGGCTACACAACAAGAGCCTGTCTCAACAACAAAACATCTCATCTAAATTAACATTATTGGAGGGCCATATTTTATTATTTTATTTCATGTATTTCTATTGTCCACCATTTAAAATCCTTAAACTAATATTCCAGTTGATATTAAGCCTTTTCTAAGATTCAAAGACAAGCCGGGCAGTGATGGGGCATGCCTGTAATCCCAGCACTTGGGAGGCAGAGGCAGGTGAATTTCTGAGTTCGAGGCCAGCCTGGTCTACAGAGTGAGTTCCAGGACAGCCAGGACTGCACAGAGAAACCCTGTCTCAAAAAAAAAAAAAAAAAAAAGATTCAAAGACAATGGGATTAACCACGCCCTTCTGTTCTACCTGGGCACTATCAGCAGACGTTATAGTCTGACTTTCAAAGCCATAACCCACTGATACCACGGACACTTATCTGAAGCCAGTCACACACACGACACAGTGTTTAAATTAATAGCCAAGAAATAAGAAAGTAGAACTTGCAATTTTTAGTCTCACTTTAAAATCAGTTTTCATTGTCTTCACATGTAATGTTAAGCAATGTCCGCTACATCTTGAGACGCCTCTCCCCCTTCCCCTGTAGCACACACTGGCAAACACACCGTATATTTCCCTCTTAGTATGGAAAACTGACAGTTTGCCAGTGAGGTTCTGCTACTTTCCCTGGGAACTGAGCATTTGCTTTATAAAGGCACATGTGGAGGGCCTGCTCTGAAATTTCACAAGAAGCTGAACACATTAATGTAAATGAGCATTGGTTGGGCATTGATTGTTTCATTATATTTCTTTGTATGGCCTTTCACTTCGAAACTCTACTACCCTGTAAAAGGAAATCGGGTTTTCTGTTAGACACAGCCCTTAGGAAATCTTTGGGAACTGAAGACGTGATTTTATGAAGGGATTTTTTACATCTTCAGTGGTTGGAATCCAAGCATACCAGGCCTTTGGTCCTCTTCAGACATCCTCCTGCTTGCTTTCTACCTGCCCTCACTGCACTTTCATTTACTCTCCACTCTACCAAACGCACTTTAATTCCCCTTAGTCACTGTCCATAACTCCTGCTTTTAGGTGACCCCTCTGACTCCAGCAGGGAGTGGCTAGATGAGCAGACCCTTCTGTTGTTTTGTCTTAGGGCCACAGGATTCAGTCCTCTGCCATAAGCCCCTCCCCTTCCTTCTCTACCCACTGCTGACCTGGGGGCTCCCAAATAGCTTCAGCAGTATATAGAGCTTCATCAAAGGAAAGTGCTTATAAGTAAGTAGAAGAAAGGAGAGAAGTTCTCAGGATGCAACGGCAGGATCATATCTTCCACCCTCCGCCCTCCAGGCCTCCCACACAATCCACTGCCACCAACTATGCAAATCATTTGCCGGTTCTCAACCCAATCTCTTCCTCGCAAACTGGTGCCTTTTCAAGCAATCAGTATGAAGTATGTCTGTGGCTATTATTTCTCAGCTTTGAGATGGTAAAGAAGGGCATAAGGGACTATCAGACAAAGCCTTCCCTGGGCAATTTGCCTGAGCCCCTGTGTGGGTGCAGACCACTCTCTTTGTTTGAGGTTCAACACATGACTCCTGTGGATGACCAACAAGGGCACACTCAGAACAACATTTCTTCAGAAGGATAATGACCGGTCATCATAAATTCCTTTTCTAATAGTTTATTGCAGGCTGTAGACTATTGACAATGACTTTGTTTTATGGCATGAAGAAAGATGGTCCTTGTGGCTGCCTGTCTCTAAAACAACTTTAAGACTTTTTAGGACCGCAGAGAAAAACAGCCTTTCATGAGACTGAATCATAAATAGTTGTGTTAAAGCCACAGGCTGAGAGAAGAAGAGGAAAAGAAAGAAATAGTGCCTCAGATGCAAAGAGATCCTACCAGTGTCCCTTTCACGTGAACAAAATTGTAAGGATGCCCTCAGGGCCATCCTTCTGTGCATATCTATCCTGGGAAATAGATGACATGGGATGTTGAGAGGCTTCACACCCGAGATAAAGGATAAGGGAAAAGAAGGTGTGGATGAGGAAGATGGGGGTTCTATCTCGCTTCTCCTCATGTTAGGAGTCTGCCATTTCATTACCAGATTCTTTTCTGTAAGAGACATTAATATTGTCCATAAAAATCTCATCTTTTAAACAAAGTTTTATACACTGGACCTTAAATGGGAAACAACAGATTGCTGCCATCATTACCTCGTGCGAGCTTACGCTGCTTAGCGGTTCTTACAAACGGCTCTCATGAAACAGAAGGTAATTTGGTGAGTGTTTCGTTAGAGAAGAGAGCCTAGAAGAATGTGCCCGTCCTTCTTCCCCTTTCCTTTAAAAATGCTTTGTCTTTCACTGGAAAAGCACGCAAGCCCCGGAGTGAAAAGCAACCCTTAAACAGCACACATAGAGTTTGAGCCACACAAGTCAGACACATAACATGACCAGCCACACTTTTGATATATCTCTCTGCCTAATCACTAACTTAAAATGCCATATAAGAATTTGTAATCCGCCATAAATTACTTCACAGGAATAATTTAAGAGGTCTGCTGACTAATGTGAAACATGCCAGTCGGCCAGCAGTTGGCCGCCAAACATTGGAGGGGAAGGAATCCCAGATATAAGCTAACATAAATTATAGTGACTGTAAATCTGTGATGATCAAGCGGTGGTTAGAGATTATTGCATTTAGAAGATAGGTACAAACCTATTAACCGCTGCAGCATCTGTCCAGCGTGTGGACCAAGAAAATTGGATCTTTTAAAATTGGATCTCCCCTCCTTGCCTCACCGTACCACGTTTCAAAATGCATTGTGCTAGTAACAGTCCATTGAGCACAGAAAATCGAGAGGAAATTATATTTGAATTATGGCAGGCTACCAGAGCTCAACTTTTATAATGGAAACTCCCCAGCAAGATCTCAATCTGGGCTTTGAGTCTCCATTCACAGTGGCAGCTAAGACAGAATTGGCTGGGCAGGGTCAGAAACCAGAGAGGGATGTCCAGCCCCTTAAACAGAAACTTTGCTCAGGTAGGGATCCACCACGAGATGAATTTGCTGTGGTTATTGTTGTGTTTAAAGAATTCCTACAAAGTACAGGGAAAGTTACAGATCGGTTTGAGGAAATTAGTTCCCTTTTCAAATCTTCATCTTTTCCTTCAAGATGTCTCTCCAAAGAAAGACAATTACGTCAAAGAAGGTCCGGGCCTCATTCTGCACAGTGCCTTTTAAAAAACATTCTGGGGGCCTGGTAGACAACATGTAAGCTGTAGACAGCAGCGCTTCCACAAGCCCGGCCCCTCACAGCTGCACACCAGCTTCTTGGGAACAGAACGATAGACATGTGCATTTTAACATATTCCAACAGCAGCGTCTTGGGGGGTGGGGGTGGGAATGTACCTTTTACCATATAAGGTCATCATGCAATTCTGTCCAAAAACTCAATGCAGATATTTATATAATAATATTACCATCCCTTACCCCCACCTCCAGGCTGGCAGAGGTTGAAGGAAACACTTTTGGGAGGTCTCTACCACAAATGTATGAATGGTGTTGATTGGTTCTGACTTTTTTTTTTTTTTTTTTTTGAGCATGGATTGGACTATCAGCTTGTGAGGTATGTCAGAGTATTTTTTAAATCTTTCTAAAAATATGAATGGATATAACAATTTGAAGTTATTACACACTAAACATTTTATTGGTGCCTGGGGATTCTTGGGTGAGCTTGCTCATTTTCTTTGGAGAATCCCAGTCCCCACTCAAATTCCAGGCACAGAAAGGAAGCCCTAGGGAATGAAGTGAATTCTGGATGGTATTTCATCAGTCACTTAGGAGCTGCCCAACACGTTTAGACGATGCCCTGCTGATTATGAAGGTGGAGAAATGCAGTCAGTGGGAAGAAGTGAAGGAGTGGGATTGCATTCCAAAGGAGAGACAATGTTTATGCAGCCCTGATGTCTGTCTCCTGAGTAAAATTGATGTAATTAAGCAAATAGAAGTGAGTTCATTTTAGTGTAGTGGCCATTAAAAACACACACACACACACACACACACACACACACATACAGCAAGGATGAAAATGTAGCCAATTAAGAAGCTGTGTATTATAAAATCGGATGCCAGGTGAAGGAAGGAGTCATTAGGCTGAGATTCCAATTCTGATCTATTCTTAGTTTTTGGGTCTCTCCTCGTCAGAGCTCCTCTCCTACCTCATAGTTACCGTGGAGATCAAGCAAAGAACGGTTATAAAACGTTCTCAGAGAACGTTAACCACCACAGCAACACCAGCACATTCAGTTCTTAAGCACCCGGTAGGACCAACAGCATTCTCACTTGACTGCCAACGTAAGGGTTCCCTCTCACCAGGGCTCTGGACTAAAGCTCTCTATTCTCCCCTTCCCTGTCCCCACAGGAGCCTCTGCGTCCAGAATGGTCTTCGGGAGCAGAGTGGGTAATGCCCTGCGGATCAACAGCTGCCTGGTGGCCTCCAACACATGCTAAAAACAAAGCTCTTCTCAACACCTCCCCAATCAGAATATTCTCTTGGAGACTAGAGAAGGAAGCAGTGTTGCACGGCTGGTCCTCTTCCTATTGGGCTATTCTTTCTCTCCTTCATACTGTATTTCAAGTCTATTCACACACCTAGGTGTCGTTGTAGCTCCGCCTCCCGTGGGAGGGGAGAGCCTAAAATGTTAATTATCTGGAACAGTAGCTTGCACTTCACATTCTGGATCCCAGGATGGGATTTAAGCCTCTTTAGATTT